>NC_037683.1:95895754-96254838 GCF_003255815.1 Theropithecus gelada
ATAGCAAAGACTTGGAATCAACCCAAATGTCCATCAGTGACAGATTGGATTAAGAAAATGTGGCACATATACACCATGGAATACTATGCAGCCATAAAAAAGGATGAGTTTGCGTCCTTTGTAGGGACATGGATGCAGCTGGAAACCATCATTCTTAGCAAACTATCACAAGAACAGAAAACCAAACACCGCATGTTCTCACTCATAGGTGGGAACTGAACAATGAGATCACTTGGACTCAGGAAGGGGAACATCACACACCGGGGCCTATCATGGGGAGGGGGGAGGGGGGAGGGATTGCACTGGGAGTTATACCTGATGTAAATGACGAGTTGATGGGTGCAGCACAGCAACATGGCACAAGTATACATATGTAACAAACCTGCATGTTATGCACATGTACCCTACAACTTACAGTATAATAATAATAAATAAATTAAAAAAAAAAAAAAAAAGAAAAACGTCTGCCTATAAGTCAACTGCACGGTTCAAACCTATGTTGTTTAAGGGTCAATTATACTTACCGTGTTATCCTAGATGTATTGATCATTAATCCAAAACAAACAAAACAGCAAAGAATAAAGAAAAGTCTCATCGTTGATTTTAAGGATTATTTCCTATTCCACTTTGCTCTTAATTTAGTTGGCATGTTGTTACACAATATTCCTACAGTTTGGCTCTTGGGAAACTGTGATAAATCACAAACCATAAATCCTAGGTTGGTATTTATGGATTTTGGCAGTAAGTTGGTATCTCTTAACTAGCTGTAAGGGAATTATCTGAGGTGAGAATATCACAAAGTAAACAGTGTAAAAGTGAATTGAGTTTTTCCTCCCTCTCTTGTCAACCTACTCTAAGGCTAAAGTACTGCCTCTGTCTTCCCTCACTCAGCCATTCTAAATGGTAAGGGAGTTGTGCAGGGCTGATGGTAACACCTGAAGGTAGTTTAGTTTAGGAAAGTGTCACTTACTGTGTCCTTTCTCCCAATCATCTCTTTTCTTTCTTTAGAGAGGGACTGTATATATTTCAAGCTTCTCTACTTGTCTGTAACCTTAGTGGCCCATTTCTTTAATCTCACACAGGTGATACTGTGCATGTAGTTTTTTCATCCTCTTCCTCCTTTGCTGCTTTTCCCTTAGTTCCATCTGTTCTTAATCACAATAAATATACAGAGCTTGCAATATTTATATTAAAGAAAATAAAATGCATGCATTATACACACACACACGCACACACATATACAGTCAAAGAAAGCAGTTTTAAACTCTAAACAGCTACACAGAAATATGGCACTCTTAAGCTGTGTTTCACATACTCCATGAATTAGAGAAAATTTACTGCTGTAATGATTTAGTCAGAAAAAAAGTTGTGTTACAGCCAATACCCTTATAAAGTAATGAGGCCACCCATGGTAAATATTTATGGAATACCTACTGTATGTTGTGTGCTGTTTTAGAAACTTGGGAATACAGCAGTGAATAAGACAGAAATCATTTTCAAATTCTCTTGTTTGTGTACATGTATTTGGGTATTAGAGATGAGCATTAACATTTGTTCTCACTGTCTCTGTCTGGGGCACTTAGATTCCACTATAGCAAGCCACTGTTCAAAAAGGCCCACATATTTGGTTTGATAATGGCATGGTATGCTACCTGAAGTACAACTCACATGCCTCTGTATTGTCTTGCTTCTAAAGACTTCTTAGATTTTATATTTTTCTAAGCAACTTTTGGGAGACAACTCTCTATGGGTCTTTTGTGTTTCTGCATGTCTTAACAAGAGAGGCACTTACTGCCCTTTATTTGGAGTGGGCTTTATATAGAGAAGGAGGTTTATATAGAGAAGAGCCCTTGTAGATAGGGCTAGTATCTCCCTCTGCAGCCAAGGGCAGGCATGCTTACTGCTCATTATGAAAGATTCAAGTTCCCTAAGCTCAGGGTTCTTCTTTTGTAATGCAGCCCTCTGTGTGCACATGTGTCATCTGGCCTCCTTCATGTCACCCTGTGGGAAATGGGTTTATAAAACTATTACAAAAATGCTGATACTCTGGCTACTGCTATTGTTGTGAGTTATAAACTATCCTTCATCTATGGCCCGGGAATCTTGTGTCTTCTGCTACCAACCATGAAACTATGGCAGGATAAGTTCTTCGCATGCAAGCAGGGTAAAATCGCAGAGCCCTCACCGTTCCTGATGGAAATTTTACCAGTAAAGTTATGTTAAAATGAGTGCTATTCCAAATATGTTGTTGGTGAATGAGTATTCACCTCTCCAGAATTTAATAGAGAATGAGGCAGGGATAGAAAGGGGTGATGTTCTTTATGCTCCAGTTCTTGAAAAGCAGGGCCATATGCCCCACACTTAACAGAGTGGAGCCAGAGCTGTGGGGACAAAAGAGAATGTATCTCCTTTGGCACCAATCATTTTTGGAATGACTATTTTTATGTACATTTAAATAAAATATATTCGTTAATTTGGTGCCTTCTAAAACACAAATTATTAAATGTGGTTCCAACTTTCTTCAGGATGCAAGGCCCTCATTACAAACACAATTTGCTGTGTTAGACTAAAGCCGTGCTCACTGCTCTTCAGATGTCTTACGAAGGAACAAAGCTGCCGCCCCCTTCCTAGGTGGTGGGCGTCACTTCACCAGGATGCAGTCTTGTTCTCTTGCCACTTTTCATTTTCAGAGCTATGTTTTTGGGTTAGGAAGCTGAATTTCACGCAGATCTCTGGGCCCCATTCTCACATGAAGTAGACAGAAACCTCTCTTGTGTAGTAAATTGCATTGCGCTAGCTTTATGACCATTCAGCACTTTGGGACTTTTACACTCTAGGCTGTATCTTCCAGGTAGATGTGGAAGATATAATGTTTTATCTCTATCATTTTCTACATGTCTGTCTCTCTTTTCCAAGTTTTAAAGATTGTCTTGTGTATCTTTATTAATTAATCATAGAGTGAATCGCTTCTCTGTGTATACTCTAATGGCTATTTCCCAGTGAGTATGACAATCTCTTGCTAATTACTAATTTGCTTGTTTTCCGTGATGATTATTCCCTTGATGTCTTCAAACAGTGCTTATTTATAGGTATTTCACTAATAACAATTATATTAATTATATTAGTATATTATATTGTTTCATATATTTTATAAAACATTAATTCATTATGTGATGTCTATAACAAAATAATTATGCATGCTATATAATAACACTATATTCCTACATGTAACTAAAGATAATATGTATATATTTATGTAAATTCAGATCATAAATATCTCTCAGTAAAAAAAATTATATATACATATATACCTAGATGGATATACAACATAGAAAGGTGGGTTTTGCTTTGGTGACAAAGTAGCCTTCAAATCACAATGGTTTAAGTAACAAAAAGTAACTTCTTGTTTACACACTATGTCTAACATGACTGTGAGGGTCCACACAGCCCTCAGGATGTGACAGGTCCTGTTCTGCAGTTACATACTTGAGGTCTCTCAGGAGAGCAGGGCAGGCCTCTCAAGTAGGTCTGAAATGGCATGACAGAGCCATGAAAAGATACTGGCTGGGGTTTTTATTGAGGCGAGAAGGTGGGACTAGGTAAACATTCACCTGCATGTGCTTGGGCTGGGGCTTGCATGATTCCAGTCTTTCTCCGTGCTGCCAAAAGAGGAAGCACCAGGCTTTCCTGTCAGCTTTCCCAGTTGCAGGGCACAAGGGGAAGAGCAAGAGTGAGGTTTAAAAGCTGCCAACAGTCAAACATCAGAAAATGGAGTCAGATGCCTCATTATGATGCTGAATAATTGAAAGTGATGGGGTCTTGTGGAATCTCCCTGAGGCATCGGTTGAGGGTCAGAGGAAAGGCGACATTTTGCAGCAAAAGAAAGGGAAGATGAGAGAGCACATGTCAAGTCCCCTTTATGGCAGAAGGGCTTCAGAAACAGCTTGCGACACAAAGGTCTGGCTTTCGGTTTTCTTGTTAGACTTGATCCATAAGTCAGTGCATGCCCTTGTTTCTATTACTACTTAAGTGAGTTCACAAAGTTGGAGAGATTCTAAAAAGGGCTTTAGTTTTATTAAAGGTCTTTCCAGTAGATAACCACCCTATTAGCCTCTATCTAACTAAGCAAGGACAGAGAACTCCAGTCTGTAGGTCTTGGGTATAATGCTTCAACTGACCAGCCGTAAGATGAGACCCCCGCACTAAAGCATCAGAAGCAGAGAGTAATGGGGCTCGCGGAGAGCTGGCACATTAGGCCAGAAGCTGAGGGGTGAAAGGCATCGTGGTGTCTGCAAGTACATTATGAACCAATCGCACGCATCTGGATAGGCACTAGTGTCTTTCTCAAATAAACTATTTCATTTAACATTTAATTAGCCATGTAAAATAGTTCAAAGGCTCACAGTAGAATTATTCAAAGAAAGAAACCTAAGTTAGGAGAAAGGAGATTTTAAATAGGAAACCACATGAGTAGTATAAAACAAAATATGTCTCCTTCTCTGCCATAGTGTTTAAAGGTTATTTTCCCATATTTTAAGGCCTTCAGCTTTTTGCGTTAAACTGAAGTTTTATAAGAAGACTGTATTAGAACAAGAATGATACATCTCCCCACCAACACGCACTGCTTCATCTTATGTGTGTTGTTACAAATTATGAATTTATTTAAGGCTGTTTGCCAAATCTAGCTAATAATGAAAATTACCTGGAACTCGTTTCTAAAAAAATTAATTCCCAAGCATCACCCAGACCTACTTCATCAGAGTGTCCAGGAGGGAAGTTTGCAGATGTGTATTTTTAACGGGTAGTGCCCACATGATTCTGACAGTAGCCAATTTCGGATGCTCCTCCAACATGTGGCATGGTGTTGGCCCTATATTGGATGGACAAGGTCTCTGCTGTCTGCTAAGTAAAACCTGGGGCAGTACAGTAGAAAGACATCAGGTTTTAGAAAATAATAACTGTCCAAAAGAAATCTTCTGGGTTTTGTTCCATTTAGTTGATTCTACTTTGGTTTGGCTTGGAGGGAACATATTTTGTTGGTTAATACACAGCTCATTTTGGTTGTTTGGGAGGACTGTCCGTGTCATTTAGGTAACCTTTCTTCTTTGGTCTAACATCCTGTCCACCAGTAGGACATGGTTTAATAATATTTTCTCTTCAGAAATACGTCTTATAGCCCACCCATTCCCACATACTGTGAACTTCTTGAAAGCAAAGAGCAGGTATTTTCTAACATGGACTTTTGGCAATTAGGAGAGGGATTTTTATTGAATATGAGAGTTTATGAATGAATTAATGCATGAATACATACATGCGATTTTTGGTTAAATGAATGAAAGGAATTCAAGATAATTAATGAGATATGCAGGGTACAAAACTCAGTCAGTAGTTCTCTTTCAAAGAGAGTTTATATGATCATTATTCCCAAAGAGTTACTTACACACATCCAACACCATAAAAATCTGAGCACTAAAGCTAATGTATAATGAGAGAGTGGTAAAGCCCTCTCAAGGTGTTTTAGCAGAAAGCAGCTGATAAAATTTCTTAACAGAGAGAGCATCCTAAAAGAGAAGTGGTAAAATGTGCCCATATATATAACCTTAAAACATGTATGTGTCATACAAAAAAGCTTTACAAATGGGAACTGGCTAAGCATTTTTACTACTATACATTTTATTCATTTATTAGCTTGGGTTCTTGCCTGACATTGCTGCATTTCTCTTCGTTGAAGAATTTTATTATACTCACTTGTCTATTTATATGAACATCTGCGTTCATGCCAGGTTTTTTTTTCTTTATATAGTATCTAACACACCACGGTACACACATTGGTACTTAATAAAAATTATTTGAGCATGAAGATTTGATTACTGGCAAATGGTGGTTGAATATTTAATAGAAGAAGACATCTTTGCATTTAAATGTATGCTCATTTTAAAAATGCTAACGAGAAATAGTTGGGGGGAAAAACCTTTAAGAATGAGCTATCATGTTTCTGGGTTATGTCGGCAATAATTCTCTACTATATTAGTTCCTTCAAAGGTGAGTGGTTTCTGATTATGATATAACCTTAACTTGCCATCTGTTATGAAACAGTGTATAAAGCTTAAACTTAGGATTTTCAGCTTCACAAATTCTCCAACAATTATGAACTCTTACTGACTTCATAATTAAGTCTAGACAAGGTTAACAATCACCTGCCATTCTGTTAATGTAATTGTTCATCCATAAACCTTGCAAATTCTTCTAAGTAATTGTGATATTTGCTTTGAAAAACAAACATTCTTATAATCTTTCTGAGAGTGAAAATTCCATGACAAATCAGGAAAACTCTTGGGGCTTACAGAGGCCTTGTTAAACCCGTCTTAACCAATTCTCCATCTACTTTCTGAAACTCCAACCCTGAGTTGAAGAACATGAAGAGTAGCTTTTCAACATTAATTCTGCTATGGCAGAGTTGGGATTAGAATTCATGTGTTTGTAATCCAAAATTCTTTCTACTGCCCCACAGAAATTCTTGGGGAAGATATTTTATAAATAAAGATGGAATTTAGTACAGTAAAACAGTCAGGATCTGTGATTTTATGAAACAGTATTTTCATGATTCTGCTGCTGTATGACTCTTACACAGATAATTTACAGATACTTGCTGCTGTGGGCAGCATCTGCCATTGCTATATATGATGTGCTGAGTGTTTTTCTCAGTAGAATATACATTTTGATTACAGGATGGTCAGCATCTTATGAACTGTAACTTACTTTCCACATGGTTCTCTGTAATGACCAGAAATTTAACAATAATCGCAGGTGTTTGCTTCTGATGTGAAGAGCATTTCCTAAAATGATATTGGACCTACTGCCATTAAGAAGGAAGCAGAGGTCCAAGCTCAACTCAGTTCAGGGTCTCTAATATCTATCTCTGTCTCTTCCTCACTCTCTATATCTCTCTCACTTCACTCCCCCATCTTTCAGTGGAAGCTCAACTACTAAGAGGTTGAGAAAGAATTCTAACATAGGAGTGTTTGACCCCAGACTCTGTGCTCTTAGCCATTGTTCTGCACTGCCACCCATGTAACCTGCTCGTCTATCCTCACTGGACCAGCCTGAGCAAGTGGCCACCCCCAGCCACCTAGTGCAGGTGACCCAGGGCCCTTGCTCAAATGCACGCCACCCAGAACTCCCTTTGATCCTATCCCCATCATATACAGTGGGAGATGGAGAGAGCTACTTGTTGTAAATGTTCAACACGTCGTTGATCTTTAAGATTATTTTCCCCTTCAATGAAAGCCTTCGGAGAGCAAATTTTCATAGTCACCAGCAACTCTGGCCCTGTAAAATATGTTCTTTCATGGTGAAAAGCACCCTTTATCACTTAGACCTGCCCTTCCCACATATACTAAATGCAATCCAATGTAATGAGAACATGTCTAGCCAATCACAGGTCATAAATGAATAAGTTTTTCCTCTGGGTCCATTTGATATAATAGAAATTATTCTCAGAGGAGGGTTATCAATTTAGAACATACAATTTAGGGAGATATACCACTGATTCTGCTGCTGAGCTCTTCTTTCCAACACAGCTGAATGTGTCTTTTCAAAGAGCAGAGCTTCGTATTGCAGTCACAGCATGGATATATGAGGTCCTAGAACAATCAGAATGCCATCCAGTTGTGCATTCCTGCGTTCTTTCATTTGGTCATTGTCTTCCCCTTTCAGGTTTTCAAAGGAAGAAAAATATTATTTCCCATGGAAACATCTAAAAAATTTGACTGGACCCAGTTAGTCAGAAATTCCAGAATGAAAGCAGTATTTTTTTTAAGTAGTGGCAAAATAACTCTAAAGTTTTTTGTCATGGAAAAAATGTAAGTGGAAAGAGTTGTAAGCCTAATGTTTGCAAGAGACAAATTGTCATTGATCATTCCTTCCTGCCCATCCCCTTCTCCTCACCCTCTTTCTTCTTTAGACTGTATATTCTGTTGTAACCTTTGTTCCCTCATTCATTCCTTCCTTTTGTAAACTTTTATTGTATATATTCTATATTCTAGTCCCTAATGAGATGGGGGTACAATTTTATTTTCACATAGGACTGCATATGGGTAACATATGGCATTACAGGATAGAAAGGGTGAGAATGGAGAGGCTTCAGAGCAGTGGTTCTCAGCCACTGCTGCAATTGGAGTCACCTGCAGAGCTTTTAAAACAATGCTAATGTTTGGGATGCACTTGTCAGCCATTGAATCAGAATTTCTGGAGGGTGGTGGTTGGATATTTTTTTAGGATTGAGAACTACTACCTTAGATAGAACACAAAAGGAAATAGGAATTCATGAACCTGGGGCAAGAGAACCTCTGGGTCCCTAACTTGCTTGTGTTTCCTGTAGATAGCCTAATAGCCCTTGGCAGCACAAGGCAGATCAAGAGAAACCAGCAACACAAGTATTGGTTGGCTTCCTCAGAATTAACAAGGCAAAATATCCTTCAGGCTTCTGCCATTTTATACCATGGTAATCGAAAACAAATATCAATTGACCTTTGAAATAGCAGTTTATAGAGTCCTGAACTCATTGACTTCTCCTCCCATGGTGACTAGCCGCTAGACGACCATGCAGGGTTCACCCGTCTTCTCCGCTTATGGGCGGCCCACTTGCTTTCCAGAGCCACCACTTTTGCTTCACAAATTTCAAGTTGTAAAGAGTAAACCTGAGAGGGAGCAGTGAGTGTGGAAGATTTGAGGGAAGAGCAAGCTTCCCTTCAAGGGGTAACAGAACTATAGACATCAGTCAGAAAGTATTTGCACTACAGAATATCCAACTCCTTCTATGGAGGGGGAAACTGAAGCAACATTTAAATGACTCATCAAGCTAACATTGTTTGTGTTTAATGCTTCCAGGAATCTCCAGATTCCTTATTCCCATTTCAGTGTCATGTTGCCTAGCTATGGAACAAGCCATGTTTTGAATAAAATGACAAATATAAACCTTGACAATATAGAAGGCATTCTTTTGACTAACAAGAAAAAATCGTATTCACTTAACACATATACATTGGAGTGCACAGACAATTCATATCAGCTCCTCAGGCTAAAGACAGTGTCAACCAAGAGGGCAAAAGGCATGATTTTAGATCTGAGGAAGCAGAATAGTTGCTTGGCAGCCAAAAAAAGAAAAGAAAAAGAAAAACACAGCAATAGTATGTAGTTTTGTGGACTGTCAACAACCACAAAGTGTCTTTGTAGATCTATGCTGATTGTGAAAATGGCCACAGGTTTCAAGTCAACCTTTATCTCTGTCTTGTAGCATGAGGAATGTCAACACAGCAGAGGCATGTTTGCAAGTGAAACACAAGTAAAGCCAAGCATATACCATTCCTGAAAGGATATATGAGGTCTTGGGCTGAGAAGCTATATGCTTCATTTGGAAATGGAAATTGTTGGGTATGGCTGTGCTGGGGTCAATACCATAAAATGCCCTTGCTATTTTTGCATAGGGGGTGGGATGTGAGAGGGAAAAGGAAGGAAGATGTGATAAAGCATAACTGGTATGCAGAAATATCTTGTGGCTCTTGTACATTTACAGTCCTAATTTTTGCAGAGTTAGTTTTATTCTTGGTGGAGTGGGCAGTTACAGGTGAGACAGGTAGCACTGGAGGAAGATGCTGCAGAGGTGGTTTTTATGTCCTGCTTGGAGGGCAGACTGTTTAAAAGTCTTAACTTTTTCCAGCCTGACTTGAGTTGCTGATACACTGAGATATTTAAGATCATGTCATCCAGAACATAATGATGTTGAACCACCTTGGTCTATGTAAATGTCCTACTGGAGCCACAAAGCAGGATCACATTCCATTTGATACTGGCAGGTTTTACCTTATAGGGATGGGTATTTCTAATGTCAGTCAACTGGGAGTAGCTCATTCCTGAGACAGGAATAAGGCCTAGAATAAATCTTGAGGCTTGAGAAAGAAAGGTATTCCTTCTCTCTCTAGGCTCTGCCATGCTTGGTCTTGGGCTCCAAAGCTCAGGTGCTCCAAATACTCCTGATGAAAGGAGTGAACTGATCTCTAATGGGTGGGAAAGAGTCAGATACCAGAAAGAAAGTGGCTTTGTGGATTTTACAGAATAGTTCCCTACCATCATCCTTGCTGTTCACTTAAGTAATTTAAAAGTTTACAATCTTGTCTTAAAGACAAGGTGGGGAATTAGGAAAGAACTCGCTTCACGCATGGCATGGGGAAGTCAAGTGTAGGCATGCAGTTTTCCCCTCTAAACAAAGTGTCAGTAGCAGAAACAAATGCTCCCAAAGGATGACCATACCCAGCAGAGGGGTGGTCCTCTAGCAGGGGGACAGTGACAGCAGAAATAGAGGCCAGAGCCAAAGGACACGAGGGAACTGATTCCGAATATCGAGGAAGTGACAGAAACAGTCAGAAAGAGCGGGTGGGCTATGTACAAGTGGGGGCTCTAAGTGATTGCCAATAACTTCCGTTGGAGTAAAATCAGTGAAGATTGTACTCTGACTGGCAAATATCTTTATGAGATGATCCAGGAACCAAGCAAGTTTTCTAAATACACTGCCAAACATTGTCATCTGTCGTCCTCACAAGCCAGCCCTGATAATAAAAACTGCTAACAAATATGTATGACATGTTTCTTCTGTGCCACATACAGTGCTAACACTTTATAATCCTTAGGCTAACATTGAGTTTCATGTTACAAACCTCTTTTTGGTGATGAGGAATCTGAGACCTTAAAAGTTTAAATAAATGGTCCAAGATCAACAGCTACTAAGTGGCGAAACTGGGAATCAAACAAAGATCACTTGTTCCAAGCCTGAACTCTTGATCACTATGCTGTCCACTGGGAGCCAAAAATGAGGGTTTGGGAGTGTTGATGGTGGCAAGGGTGAGGGTGGTGGGAGTGAAAAGAAAGAAGTGGATGGAACCAATAGGACACACTTCCACAATTGTGGGATTTATTAACTTAATCATTTTTCAGGGAAAGAAAAAAATAGTGTCAATTGTAAGATACCTCCTGCTTTCAGAAGTATTGAAGTGAGATAAATGAGTGTCATAGAATCTGGGAAATACATTAAGTGCTTCCCATAGTCCATATTAAGTCCATAAAGGCTTGTGCATGTTATCTCATTTAATATTTATTATAATACCAGAGAAGTAAATTATTTGCCCAAGGTTCTATAGCTGGTTAGTGACAACAAAAGAACTTAAACCCACACCTGCTTGAGTATTAATTCAATGTTTAGCAGGTAGAAAGCCTCTATTCCTAATTTTTTCTCTGAATACAAGATGCCACGACTCCACACTTGAAAGAATGCTTTTAGATGTGCTTTCCATAATTGCTGCTCCTGAAAGCAATGTAGGCAAGAGTTCTACAGTCACCTTCAGACATTTTGGATGCATTAGAGAAAATGGTAATGGCTTCTGCAATTTACCTAGCAACCACTCCTTTCAGGAGCTTTCTTTTAGAGCCAAGTTACTTATGTGATTTCCAGCCAGTTTACTTCCAGCCAGTTTACTGACATTGTTCAAGTCATCATACACGAAGGGTTATTATGATTTCTTACCTAGAAAAGGTATAAATATATTTCAATGTGCCAGCTTCTCTCAATGTGCAATATTCATCCTGGTTTATGTATATTTGAAAATTGCGAGAAATGATTTTGGGCAAATTAATTTAATTGAAGCTGATATTTATTACTCTTATGGTTATAGGAGTTCAATGTAACTTCCTAAAAGTTTCCTGCTTATAACAAAAGCATGCTTAACTACAGGGAGTATTTGTTTCATTGAGTAACAGAATTCTTTAAAACTTGATAGCCACAGAAGAGAACTTATAATAGAAAGTGATTGTTGGAAAGTGGCTACATCATCATATACACATACATGTACACATGTGTTTACGTGTAGGAGGGTCCATGTGTATATAGATATATACACATAACTACGTACACATATGCACTTGCAGGAACCATTTGAACTTTGTAAAAGGTAATGAATATAAAATGTCCCTTGATAAATAAATTTACACATTATCACAGGCATAAACACATGCACTCATATGTCTAAAGATGCACAAAAATGCTTCTTTCTCCGAAGAATAGTCTGGAAACATTGAATGTAAAATGAATTTTCAAATTGGTTTTAATTAACTGGATGAGCCAATATTTAATTGAATAGCTTTTTTGGAAAAGTTAAGACTCTTTGGACAATTCATACAATTTATAAAATAAAAGTATATGTTTAGTCTTCTCAAAGTAAGGTACCATTAAATGTGTGTGTGTGTGTGTGTGTGTGTGTGTGTGTGTATATATATATATATATAAAAAACATTTGTTCCATCAAAGTCAGTCGCAAATATTTATTTAGCACCTACTATGTCCCTAACAGTTTTCCAGGTGTTGGAGAATCCGTTTGTGTGTGTGTGTGTGTGTGTGTGCACGCGCGTTTGTGCAGACAGAGGACAGAGAGAATGAAGAAATGAAATTGTAACAACAAACTTATTGAAACAAAAATTATTTGGTCTCCCCGCAGCCTGTCTGTCCTTGGGAAGCTGTTAACTGCATATGAAACTGAGCTCTCCTGGGCACTGTTAGCACATAGTCTGTCCTTAATCTCAGCCTTTTAGTCTAGAGCAGACATTTACATTTGATTCCCATATGCAAATTCAAGCCCACATCCAGATAATCTAATATATTCATTTTAAAGTCCAGTCTGCAACTTCAAAGTCAACAACACATTGAGAACATTATTCCAAACGGAGATACACATATTCAGATCTTTAAACTTTTTACTATGACTTGTAGGCTGCATAGAAAAACTAAGAAGGTAGCAATCACTTCTCTGGGAGTTCAGAATAGTATGCTTTCTAAAATCCTTCAACAGTTAAGTAATACCAAGAAACTGGCTCCCTCAAGCAATAAGTTACTCTGATATTCACCAAAATATAACAACAAACTGGCTGTCAAGTTTGGCAACCATTTGAAAAGAGGCGGGTCTCCTCTCTGAACTCTGAATGGAAACATTATTTTTCCTCCTGTAGAAGCCATCATCACTCTTTCGCCAGAAGGAAGGTCACACCATCTTTCACAAAAGATTTGCCTGCTTGTAATTACTGCCTGCAGCGTACAGACAAATGCAATTTTTAAAATGCTAACTGTGTTATACTTATACTCAAGGGATCCCCGGGTACAAATGTAACGCGGCCTCACCAGTTTGTCTTAGTGAGACCTTACGGTGCTGATTGAAAACAGCTGAACTAAATCAACAGTTACCTTGAGCCAGGGGCCTTCGGAGAGCAATTAGAGTCAAGGCTTGGGTTTTGAACCCAATATGCTCTGTCAGTCTCAATGATTTGTGTTTGTTGTACTCAGTCTCATTTCCTGCATGAAATATGAGGCTGTATAAAGAGGAAAAATTCCCAAGATTAAAAAATATTTGACCTCAGTGCATTTGTGAGCAGAGAAGTACACATGTCTAAATGACCATTTGGGTTTGTAGTACAAAGTTCTATTGATGTTGGCAGCCCAAGCTTCCCAGTCTCAAAGCCACATGAATGGTTTCGAGTTTCAGCCAAAAAATGTTTTCCACATGCTTTAGTATGGGCCAATTTACACAGTAGATTTCGTGGATACTGTGGCCAAGTGCTTCATAAAGGGCTGCCTTCTCTGGGATCAGGGAAACCACAACAGACACATTGCTAATGCAATCGAATTATCTGCTTGAATATTTTTCCAGATGTATCCAATGTCTAAAAATGCTGCAATAAAAAAGGTATTATTTGACTCCCTCGACTGAAACAGTGGCATAAAGAACCTGTTTGTCTAGAGGGAAAGTTATGACATTGTACTTCTATGACTGCATTTAAATCAGTCAGTTGAAACAGTACCCACAGGGCGGGCTGTACTTTCTGTTTGAATGAGTCTTCCAAACCAAGACCTTTAGTTAGCGTAAGAGATCATTCCTTTATATAAAGGGATGACCCTCTCACTTAGAAGTTAATTCCTCTCATTTGTGGTTTCCTAATTTGATTGAGGTTGGTTAGTGTAACTCATGACAAAGATCCCATGCTTTTCCCACTCAGCTCATTGTATGCCTCACACAAGCAGGCCATTTCCTTCCTGCCAGAGGAAAAATTCTTTTGACTAATAAGTTGAGATTTTTACCCTGTCCCCGTAGAAAAACTGGCTGTTCCGAAGGTCTTAATGTTTCCCTTTTGTTTTCCTTCAACAGAATTTATTTTTGTATAGCAAGCCCCATACTTCAGCCTAGTTTCCTTTGTGTCACTTGGATTTCAGCTAGTCCAGCAGATACATGATGTTATGCCAGGTTATTGTTCAAGCTGTTGGCAATGACGCTCATTCCTAATACATCCAACTGCCTAGGAGAATACAAGCGCATGCAGTAGGAATTTGTTGAATTAAGTTGAGAGGCCAATTTTACCAACCTGTGTCTTTATACACACTTGATTCTAGAATGAATTGTGAAGTTCCAAATAATTAACCAAGGCTGGGCAACACAGACACGCACACACACACACACACGCCCCACACTTTTTTAAAAAAACTGAAAAACTTAGGACAATTTTTTATGTTCCTCTTTTTCTTTCCAATCCTCCTCCTAGCAGCAAGGATTGGGAGCACAGGGATACATTCTGTATTACACCTTTTAGGAAGCAGTAAATCAGAGGCAAGACATCACCTTCATTGCTTTAATTGGTCTCAGTCATAACCACAGAACCACTGTGCCAGCTTCCCTAATTCCCATATAGCACCGCTGGAGTGAGCAGAGCTCTCCAACACACAGATACCTTTAAATAGTTATACACTGAAGTTGTGGCTAAAACTAAAGAAAAAGGCAGCAGAGTGCCAAGAACTTCATGTGAGCTAATGATGAGCAAACGAGTCCCCCCAGGCTGCTTCATTCCATTCTCCTTAATTGAGCTATTCTCCTTGCAAGAAGAGTTTTTACTGATTGATTTGACTCTATTGTTTCTTGTGAAATCCAGAAACCTTACCCTCATTCACTCCACTGTTGTTTCGTCTTTCCCAGCTGGGATATAGTTTCAAAATATGTTCCTAGTTCTCTAAAAGACATCCCTAGGGAATGAGGTCACTTGGGTTTTTCAGTTAGAAAAAAAAAATAAACAGTTTTATTCTTCTGGCAATCCTTTTTTCATTGTATGACCCCTCCTAATAGCAATGTTCCATTATGTTATTTCCATGTAGCATCAGAATGTTCTCAGGAAAGGGGGACAGATAAGAGATGTAATGAGATGCTAGTCACTTTGGCAAACAGCATATTCTATTTAAAAGTGGGTTGTGGCGGGGCGCGGTAGCTCACGCCTGTAATCCTAGCACTTTGGAAGACCGAGGCAGGTGGATCACTTGAGGTCAGGAGTTCAAAACCAGCCTGGCCAACATGGTGAAACCCCATCTCTACTAAAAATACAAAAAAAATAAGCCAGATGTGGTGGTGGGCACCTGTAATCCCAGCTACTCAGGAGGTTGAGGCAGGAGAATTGCTTGAACCCGGGAGGCAGAGGTTGCAGTGAGTTGAGATCACACCACTGCACTCCAGCCTGGCGACAGAGCAAGACTGCGACTGAGAAAGTAAACATAAAATAAAAGTGAGTTGTGTTTCAAATATGTATTTATGATCCAGGTTTTTGGAATTCAGTTTGTGATTTCTGGTAGAAGGAATATTATGAATGGGGGATATGATAGGTTCTCACAGAAACTTTTTGTGTGTGTGTGAGATGCAGTTTCACTCTTGTTCCCCAGGCTGGAGTGCAATGGCGCGATCTCGGCTCACTGCAACCTCCGCCCCTCCCAGGTTCAAGCCATTCTGCTGCCTCAGCCTCCCAGTAGCTGGGATTACAGATGTCTGCCACCACGCCCGGCTAAGTTTTTGTATTTTTAGTGGAGACGGGGTTTCACCATGTTGGCCAGGCGGGTCTCAAACTCCTGACCTCACGTGATCCACCTGCCTCGGCCTCCCAAAGTGCTGGGATTACAAGCATGAGCCACCGTGCCCAGCCCTCCCAAAAACTTTTCAACCCATAATGTAACCCATAATATAAAGTACTATATTAGGAAAAAATAAAAATAAAAAACCCCTGTGTTATAAGATGCAAATTTTTCTGCCATTTATGTGGGAGTCTAGGAATATAAGCCCAAAGAGTGAAGGAATGAGAAGGGGAAAAAAGAGTTTCTTCTCACATTACTGGTAAGGTTATCCCAAACAACAACCTGAAAGAAACAAAAGTGGTTTGGTACCCTCTTCCAGAAACTCATCGATAATTATTTTTTTCTCACTTTCTCATACTCACTTGTGTTTATTCACAAACTCACTTGTGGATCATGTTTCCCTAAACTGTTTTATTATGAAACCCTCCTTTCCTGCTGTCAAGTATAAGATACTTCACTCATCTTCATCAAAATACATTGTTGTCATCAAAAGGAATTCCTGGTGATCGAAATAATTTGCAGTGAGGTAATCATAATCATTCCAGGCTATTTGCACCTTAAAGTAACATGGAAATCAGCCCCAAAGAATCTTTTCATTTCATTTGTTCATTTCAGGCAATATGATAAAATTGAAAAATTTCACAAATGTCAGGAAAACAAGATCTGGTGTCTGGGTCCCAACTCATAGAGCTTCCCAGCTTGTAGCTGTGCTCCTGAAGTAAGTATTCTGACGTTTCACATATTCTCTCACTAAAAGCTCTGCATTGCAGAGAAGATGTCCCCAGAACTTCAGCATCCAAAAATCTTTTAGTGAGGCTGTGTCCCTTCACTAGGTTCCTCTGTCTGAAAGTGTTGTTAGTACATGGGGTGATTGTAAGCCCAAGACCGTAGCAGAAAATAAGGGGGAGCTCTGAGATCTAAATTTGAGTCTCGGAAAATGTTAGCCATAACTTTCATAATTGTATTGGGCAAAACTTTTTTTTAAATTGGTCACAGAGCAAGCTAAGAAATGAAGCACTTTGAACTGAATTGCTAATTAGATTTTCAGGGTGCTAAAACTGACTGGATGGGTTTTGAAAGTCTTGGGTTTGGTTTTGAAGATCACAGCAGAACACAAAGCAGTGTTTCTTAAAGTGTGGTCCATAAATCACTCCTGTCCTCTGGTGGCTTTGGGGCAAATAGTTTGTGAACTTCAGAGGAAAAAGAAAACTTAAAACCTTTCATTCACAAACATTTAACACATTTAACACATTTAAAACTTAAGATTAAATGTAATTCTCACTGAAGTGTGCTCTGGTTTTAATAGTCATTAGCATCCTAAAAGTGGCCCACATGCTGCAAGAACTCTGCTGATCAGGTCTCAGCTTCCATTCGGTTAATCGAATGCAGCGCACTTAGGTCAACTTATTTTCATATTATTAGCATATTACCATTTGCATTTGTTACATTTGACTTTTTTGCGTCGTCAATATTGGAATTTATTATTCAATTTCTAATTTTATAAAAAGAGCAACCACACAAAAGTAGTTTATGAAAACATAAAGACAGTTATAAAAGTATCGACAGAAATATACCACCACTATAATCATCTTTAGTGACCAGGATTCAGAGCGAACACAGATTGTGATTATGTATGTGCTTAGACAAGGGAAAAACAGCTAGAAGCATCTGGATATAAAAGTGAAAATAGGAAATCCAAAAATAAACAAAGGAAAATTTGATTTAATAAGGCCAGTGATCATTTTGACCCTAGTGTATAGTAAATTGCCTTTTAGAAAACTTGATTAAATAGTAACATGAGGTCATCAGAGCTTTGCATGCACATACTATGTACTTCTCAGGCTTTAAAAATGATTTTTTCTATAGAAATGATTTTTTTCTATAAAAATACTTTAAAAATAATTAATTGCTGGATTTTATTGCCAACAAAAGTGGGAATATACAACTACAGAGGCATGCTTTAGAAGTCACATTCCTTGTAACCAAAAGGAGCCCCCTCCTTACAGTCCCCCTTAGGAATCCCCTTATCCTAAGGAATACATTCCAAGATGCCCAGTGGATGTCTAACACCAGAGAGTATGGAACTCTATGAATACTATGTTTTTCCTTAGTCTGATAACTGAGATGGTTTCTAGGTGACTAATGGGTGAGTAGCATAGACAGTGTGGATACACTGGAACAAGGGATGATCCATGTACCAGGTAAGACAGAACAAAATGATGCAAGATTCATTGCATAACTCAGAATGCCATGCAATTTACAGCTCATGAGTTGTTTATTTCTGGAATTTTCCATTGGTTATTTTTGGACCATGGTTGATCACAGGTTACTGAAACTGCAGAGAGCCAAATCTCAGATTAGGGGGTACTACTGTATAGGTGCAAGTCATACTTTTTCTAGGTAGCTGGTAAAACTAGCTTCAAAGTTAATAATGAATAATGAGCTTAGAATGAAAGCATAATAAGCATTGGCTAAACTTCCCTATCATAGGACAGTTTTATGTCATGGAATATTAAAGGCATACGATGTGTGTGTTCTGGGAAGTATTTTGCTTTTCAACTGGCAAAATCACTGGTATGTTAGCTCTGAATCAGGTCTTCACTAATATGTGGTGTATACATTGATGAAAAGTGATTGATGATTTTTTCCTGCTAATTATTCAAAATCCACGCTAGAGGAAATTTTCAGTCTGTCATTGGTGTTTTCCTGCGGCATGATGTATATTAGGAAAAGAGTATTAATAACATTACTGTTAGTAATACTGTCACTAATGGGGCATTAGGCATGTATAGAGCAAGGAGAAGCACTGCCACACAGTAAAGGACTTTGCAACAGATTGCCATTCTACATACTTTTCTGTAACAGAGAACGGCTGGTGATGAGCAATATGTCTACCAATTTTTAGAATTATTGATTTATTTACTTTTATTTCATTCAATTTTTGGTGAACAGGTGGTGTTTGCTTACATGAATAAATGGTGATTTCTGAGATTTTGGTGCACCCATCACTTGAGCAATATACACTGAACCCAATCTGTAGTCTTTTATGTCTCACGCTCCTCCTACCCTTTCCCTGCAGTCTGCAAAGTCCAGTGTCTCATTCTTATGCCTTTGCATCCTCAGAGCTTAGATTCCACTTATTAGTGAGAACACATGATGTTTGGTTTTCCATTCCTGAGTTACTTCACTTAGAATAGTAATCTTCGGTTCCATCCAAGTTGCTGCGAATGCCTTTATTTTGTTCTGTTTTATGGCTGAGTAGTATCCGTGGTATACATATCCACAATTACAATTTCTTTACCCACCCATTGATTAATGGGCATTTGGGCTGTTTCCATTATTTTTGCAATTGTGACTGGTACTGCTATAAACATGCATGTGTGAGTATCTTTTGTATTTCTGTGGTGTCGGTTAAAATATCTCCCGTTTCATTTCTAATTAAGCTTATTTGGGTCTTCTTTCTTCTTTTCATGGTTAATCTTGCTAATGGTCTATCAGTTTTATTTATCTTTTCCAAGAACCAGCTTTTTGTTTCATTTATCTTTTGTATTTTGTTTTCTATTTCAATTTTGTTTAGTTCTGCTTTATCCTCTGCATAGATACCCAGTAGTGGGATTGCTGGACCAAATGATAGTTCTACTTTTAGTTCTTTAAGGAATCTCCACACTGTTTTCCATAGTAATTGTACTGGTTTCTGTTCCCACCAGCAGTGATAAAATGTTCCATTTTTACTACATCCATGCCAACATCTATTATTTTTTAACTTTTTAAGTATGACCATTCTTGTAAGAGTGAGGTGGTATTGCATCGTGGTTTTGATTTGCATTTCCCTTATCATTAGTGATGTTGAGCATTTTTTCATATGTTTGTCGGTCATTTGTATATCTTCTTTTGACAATTGTCTATTTATGTCTTTAGCCCACTCTTTGATGGGATTGTTTGTATTTTTCTTGCTTATTTATTTGAGTTCTTTGTAGATTCTGGATATTAGTCCTTTGTCAAATGTGTAGAGTGTGAATATTTTCTCCCACTCTGTCAGTCATCTGTTTTCTCTGCTGACTGTTTCTTTTGCTGTGCAGAATCTTTTTAGTTTACTTAAGTCTCATGTATATATCTTTGTTTTTGTTGCATTTTCTTTTTGGTCTTTGATCGTGAAGTCTTTGTCTAAGCCAATGTCTAGAAGGGTTTTTCTGATGTTATCTTCTAGAATTTTTATTGTTTTAGGTCTTAGATTTAAGTTCTTGATTCAGCTTGAGTTGATTTTTGTATAAGGTGAGAGATGAGGATTCAGTTTTATTCTTCTACATGTGGCTTGCCAGTTATCCCAGCACCATTTATTGAACAGGGTTTCCTTTCCCCACTTTATAGTTTTGTTTGCTATGTCAAAAAATCAGTTGATTGTAAGTATTTGGCTTTATTTCTGGGTTATTTATTCTGTTCCATCTGTCTATGTGTTAATTGTTATACCGGTACCATGCTGTTTTGGTCACGATGGCCTTATAGTATAACTTGGCCTTACGGTATAGTTGATGCCTCCAGATTTGTTCTTTCTGCTTAGTCTTGCTTTGGCTATGTGGGCTCATTTTGGTTCCATATGAATTTTGGGATTGTTTTTTTCTAATTCTGTGAAGAATAATGATGGTATTTTGATGGGAATTGCATTGAATTTGTAGATTGCTTTTGGCAGTATGGTCATTTGCACAATATTGATTCTACCCATCCATGAACATGAGATGTGTTTCCATTTGTTTGTGTTTTTTATAATTTCTTTTGGAAGTGTTTTGGAACTTTTTGTTGGCAATTTTTAAAATACTGTTTCAGTATCATTGCTTGGTCTGTTCAGAGTTTCTATTTCTTCCTGGTTTATTGTAGGAGGATTTTATGTTTCCAGGAATTTATCCATCTCCTCTAGGTTTTCTAGTTTATGTGTGTAAAGGTGTTCATAGTAGCCTTGAATGATCTTTTGTATTGCTGCGATATCAGTTATAATATCTCCCTTTTCATTTCTAATCAAACTTATTTGGATTTTCTCTCTTCTTTTCATGGTTAATCTCACTAATGGTCTATCAATTTTATTTATCTTTACAAAGAACCAACTTATTATTTCATTTATCATTTTAATTTTTTTTTTCTGTTTCAATTTCATTTCGCTCTGCTTTGATCTTTGTTATTTCTTTTTTTCTGCTGGGTTTGGGTTTCATTTATTCTTGTTTCTCTAGTTCCTTGAGGTGTGAGCTTAGATTGTCTATTTGTACTCTTTCAGACTTTTTGATGTAGGCATTTAATGCTGTGAACTTTCCTTTTAGCACCACCTTTGCTGTATCCAAGAGGTTTTGATAGATTGTGTCACTATCGTCATTCAGTTCAAAGAATTTTTTAATTTCCATCTTGATTTCAATGTTGACCCAACAATCATTCAGGAGCAGGTTATTTAATTTCCATGTATTTGTGTGGTTTTGAGGATTCCTTCTGTAGTTGATTTCCAGTTTTATTCCATGGTGGTCTAAAAGAGTACTTGATATAATTTCGATTTTCTTAAATTTTGAGACTTGTTTTATGGCCTATCATATGGTCTGTCTGGTCTATCTTGGAGTATGTTTTATGTGCTGATGGATAGAATGTATATTCTGTAGTTGTTGGGTAAAATGTTCTGTAAAAATCTGTTAAGTCCATTTGTTCTAGGATAGAGTTTAAATCCATTGTTTCTTTGTTGACTTTCTGTCTTGATTACCTGTCTAGTGCTGTCAGTGGGGTATTGAAGTCCCCACTATTATTGTGTTGCTATCTATCTCATTTCTTAGGTCTAGTAATAATTGTTTTATAAAATTGGGAGCTCCAGTGTTAGGTGCATATATATTTAGGACTGTGATACATTCCCATTGGACAAGTCCTTTTATCATTATAGAATGTCCCTGTTTGTCATTTTTAACTGCTGTTGCTTTAAAATTTGTTTTGTCTGATATAAGAATAGCTATTCCTGCTTGCTTTTGGTGTTTATTTGCATAGAATATCTTCTTCCATCCCTTTACCCTAAGTTTATGTGAGTCCTTATGTGTTAGGTGAGGCAGCAGATACTTGGTTGGTAGATTGTTATCCATCCTGCCATTCTGTGTCTTATAAGTGGAGCATTTGGACCACTTATATTCAACGTTAGTATTGAGATGTGAAGTACTATTCTATTCATTGTGCTATTTGTTGCCTGAATGCCTTGGTTTTTTTATTTTTGTGTTTTTGTTTTATAGGTGAGATGTATGCTTTAAGGAGTTTCTATTTTGGTGTATTTGAGGATTCGTTTCAAGATTTAGAGCTCCTTTTAGCAGTTCTTGTAATGCTGGCTTGGTAGTAGCAAATTCTGTCAGCGTTTATTTTTCTGAAAAAGGCTGTATCTTTCCTTCACTTATGAAGCTTAGTTTCACTGGATACAAAATTCTTGGCTAAGTGTTTTGTTTAAGGAGGCTGAAGATAGAGCCTCAATCCCTTCTAGCTTGTACAATTTCTGCTGAGAAATCTGCTGTTAATCTGATAGGCTTTCCTTTATAGGTTACCTGATGCTTTTGCCTCTTAGCTCTTAAGATTCTTTCCATTGTCTTGACTTTAGATAACCTGATGACTATGTGCCTAGGCAATGATATTCTTTTTGCAATGAATTTCCCAGGTGTTTGTTGAGCTTCTTGTGTTTGGATGTCCAGATGTCTAGCAAGGCTGGGGAAGTTTTCCTTAATTATTTCCTCAAATATGTTTTCCAGACTTGTAGATTTCTCTTATTCCTCCAGAACACCAATTATTCTTAGGTTTGAACACTTAATATAGTCCCAAACTTCTTGGAGACTTTTTCAAAAAAATTCTTTTTTCTTTATTTTTGATGGATTGGGTTAATTAAAAAACCTTGTCTTCAAGCCCTGAGGTTCTTTCTTCTGCTTGTTCAATTCTATTGCTGAGATGTTTCAGTGCCTTTTGCATTTCTCTAAGTGTGTCCTTGATTTCCAGAAGTTGTGATTGTTTTTTATTTATGCTATCTGTTTCACTGAAGATTTTTCCCTTTGTATATTGCATCTTTTTCTGATTTTATTAAATTGGACTTCACCTTTCTCTGATGCCTCATTGATTAGCTTAATAATTGACCTTCTGAATACTTTGGTAATTCAGGGATTTCTTCTTGATTTAGATCCATTGCTGATGAGCTAATGTGATCTTTTAGGGGTGTTCAAGAACCTTGACTTGTCATATTACCAGAATCTTTTTTTCTGGTTCCTTTTAATTTGGGTAAACTATGTCAGAGGGAAGATCTGGGATTCAAGATCTGCTGTTCAGATTCTTTTGTCCCACAGGATGCTCCCTTGATGTAGTGTTCTCCCCCTTTCCCTAGGGATGTGGCTTCCTGAGAGCTGAACTGTAGTAATTGTTATTTCTCTTCTGGATCTATCCATCCAGCAGAGCTACTGAGCTCCAGGCTGGTACTGGTGGATGTCTGCACAGAGTCCTGTGATGTGAACAGTCTTCATGTCTCTCAGCCATGGATACCAGCAACTCCTCCAGTGGAGGTGGCAAGGGAGTTAAATGGACTCCGTGAGGGTACTTGGTTTGTAGTTTTGCTTACTGTACTAGTTTTGTGCTGGTTGGCCTCCTGCCGGGAGGTGGGGCCTTTTTTTTTTTTTTTTTTTTTTGAGATGGAGTCTCACTCTCTTTTCCAGGCTAGAGTGCAATGGTGAGATCTCGGCTCACTGCAACCTCTGCCTCCCAGGTTCAAGCGATTCTCCTGCCTCAGCTTCCCAAGTAGCTGGGATTACAGGTGCCTGCCACCATACCTGGCTCATTTTTGTATTTTTAGTAGAGATGGGGTTTCACCATGCTGCCCAGGCTGGTCTTGGACTCCCAACCTCAGGTGATTTGCCTGCCTTGGCCTCCCAACTGCTGGGATTATAGGCGTGAGCCACAGGGCCCGGCTGAGGTGGGGCTTTTAAGAGAGCATCAGCTGCGGTAGTATAGGAAGGATCAGGCAGTGGGCAAGGCCCTAGAGCTCCCAAGAGATTATGTCTTTTGGCTTCCGGCTACCAGGGCAAGCATAGAAAGATCATGCGGTGGGGGCAGGGTTAGGTGTGTCTGAGCTCAGACTCTCCTTAGATGAGGTTTGCCATGGCTGCTTTGGGGAATGCAGGCATGGTTCCCAGGCCAATGGAGTAATGTTCCCAGGGGAATTATGGCTGCCTCTGCTATGTCCCTGAAGGTTGCCAGGGAAGTAGGGGAAACCCAGCAGTTACAGGCCTCACCCAGGTCCCATGCAGCTCAAAAGGCCAGTCCCACTCCAACTGTGCACCCACCAACAGCACTGAGTTCATTTCCAGGCAGTGGTGCACAGGAATGAGAACTTGCCTCAGACTACCAGCCTCAGGGCTGATAAAGCAAGCAGAGCTTTCAGGTTTCATACCTCCCCACCTGCCCCAGCTTCTGTGCCATGTCAGCACACCCAGTTCACCCCCTCCTACAAGTTCTGTCCAGGAATCTTTGCGTTTGGTTGAAACTGTTACAAAGTTCATTTGGATGTTTCCTTCTCTCTGTGGTCTTTTCCCAGTTCCTCTGGCAGCCCTCCTCAAGGACTTCTGTGAGACAAAGTCAGAAATGACTTCCCTGGAGCCCAAGAGAACTCACAGGGCTCTTCCCGCTGCTTCTTCTACCCTTGTATTTACTCGGCTCTCTAAATTTGTCTCAGCTCCAGTTAAGGTTGGATCTTTCTCCTGTGATTTGGACCTTCAGGTTCCCCCCTGAGGGTATGTGTTTGAGGATGGATCATCCCTCTTTCACACATTTACACTTTGAGCACTCTCAGTTTTTCAAGTTTGTTGGAGTCTACGGGAGCAATGCACTTCCTTCAAAGGGTCTGTAGATTTTCTTGGCCTTCCTGGTATATTCCTGTGTTAGTTCCTGGAGCAAAAGTTCATAATGTGAGTCTCCACACATGAGTCTCCACACATGAGTCTGCCTACTAATCTTGATTTGGTGTTGAAGGAAATGCAGTACAGAAATGTGTGGATAAAATCAGATGGCAGTACCTGTCCTTTTAGCCTACTCCCCTGAAAATGAGATTCTTCTTTTCCAAAGTGGAGTGTGCTGTTTTCCAAAAGGAAACTTTTATAACTTTTTAAATGGTGAAATACAACACTTGAAGAGAAAGGTGCATAGGCCATAAATGCACAATGTAATGAATAATCAGAAAGTAAATATCCTTTTAACTACTACCTAAATAAGGAAATAGACTGTTGTCTACACTGTAGAAGCAACCCCTTGCCCCAGGGTATCCCTTTTCAATCACATTCTCTTTATCCCTCTTAGATTAAGACATTATCTTGATAGGCACATTACTTTCATTCTTGAGATTCTTTGTACTTTTATTGCTTTTATATGTGGCCCTAAATAAAATGGCTAATATTAACTGGTTTTAAACTTTATATAAATTCATAATTTAAAAAAGTCTTTCAATGAATAGTATGTTTGTAAGATTAAATTAGGTTTATTGTACCTAGCTCTAGTGAGTTCACTTTTCCTGTAGCATAAAATTTCACCATCTTAATAACCACAATTTATTTATCCATTTTAACATTCTGATATCTTGGTGAATGTTAGAATTATTTTCAGCTATTGCAAAAATTGCTACCATGAACTTTCTTTTACATGTTTCTAGGTATATTAATACATTTTTCTAGGTGTATACCCAGAAATGGAATTGTTATTGTTTGGCCATAGAATATTGTTTTCTCATAGGTATGTTGAATACATGTATATACATTTTTCTAGTTATATACCCAGCAATGGAATTGTTATTTTTTAGTCATAGAATATTGTATGGGTAAGGACACTTTTCTAAAGTGGTTTAAAGATAAGTGTTGGTGAGAATGTGGAGAAAGGGTACCTCATATACTGTTGTTTGGAATGTAAATTAATACAGTAATCATAAGCCAATTTTCACTCATACCAACCCTGCATAACAGCTTCTTGCTTCATATCTTCACCAACACTTGGTATTGTCAGACTTTTAAATTTACTCAATCTCATGGATGTGTAGAAGGACATCACTATAGTTTTAATTTGCATTTCAAGATGGAAATTGTGTACATGAATACTTGAAATAATAAATAAAATTTAAAAGTCTTCATAATATTGTTAATTCCAGTAAAGACCTTTTCTATTACTTGAAATTGTTCATTCAAGTCATATAACTAACAGTATATTTGCTTAATTCATCAGATAAATCAATTAATATTTTCTTGACTTGATTTCAAGATTACATTCACATAATCAATGAAACATGAGCAAATATTTTCTATTTGTTTGTATAACTAAAGGGTAGTGGTAATACTTCATTTACTGCATCTTCCAGTTTGAAACTTTGAAACCTTTGTTATTTGTTTATAGTTTTCTCACTGACATCATGGTGAAAGAGAGCTGAATGTTATATTCAGTGTATTCTGTCCACAAGCTTTGGTTTCATTTACAATAGAAATATCTCTCATTCTCTGATGAAGTCTCCTAATGCATGCTAGCATTCTCACTGTTGAATAGTATTGCAAAGGCAGAGTGTAGCATAGCTGATACAAATACTAAGCAAAGAAAAGACACAGAGCTTATAGTTTGAGCTAAAAGAGTGATTTTTATTTCTGTGGAGGATGCCAAACAAAACCATCCCAATCCTTGGTAAGAGATGATAATATTAATGAAAATTATATTTTTTATCATGCTTTATACTTGCTATTTAGATTATGATAATTTTTCACAAAAATTAGTCATCACAGTTACTCCAAAAGACCATTAAGTGGTCTATCAGAGACAGAATTTTGGTAAACACTAGTAAGGTAGAAAGTGCCAGTGATGAAGAGCTGATGACAAGGATTTTAGGACTGACTTGGCGCTGCAGCTTACTGACCATCTGGGGGAATCATTAATGCTTCTGAGTTTCTATTTCTTCATCTGGAAAACAGTTCTTATTACAGCTGCCCCGATTTTCTCATGGTTTGTCTAGATAAGGTAATATGAAAACATATTTAAAGACCAGTCTGCTTCCAGTTGTGATGGAGTAGCTGGTATCAGACCCACTGTTCTATAAGAGAATTTTGAAAGTTGGCTTCGGCACAAAACCATCTACAAAAACAATCAAAATAAAAACCAAACAAACACCAAAACCAATGCTGTTTTTGAAGGCACTGGAGACCAACCTAAACAGCCAGAACATGAGGGACCAAGATTTAGAGAAAAGGGAATCATAGAAAAGTGAGACCTACATTCTGTAGGAAATTTCCCTCAAGACATTTTGTGACCACTAATCAGTAATTAAGCAGAGCAAGATTCTAAGAAAATAAGTAAAAAGCAACTATTAAAAAGCTAAGCAGAGATTATCACAGCTTTGGGATTTGCTAAAGGCCTTAATAAACACTCTTGGATTTTAGTGGCAAACACTGAAAGCTTACTCCCTAGGAGTGCTAGAAAACTAGAAATAGACTAGTCTTTACTGGATCAAGGAGAAATACTTGTATTCTAATGTCTGACAAATAAAAATGAAATTCTCTCTAGGGTAGATAACATTACCTAGGGCCACTAGGATTTTCATACACATTATTTATCATTCATTCAAAGACTGCCAGGATGCCAGGAAAAATAACCAAATCTACAAAAATCAGGAGAAAATAGAAACAGATCCGTAAGTCATGCAGCTGTTGGGACAATGATATGAACAGTAAAATAACTTAGATTATTGTGTTCAAGGAAAATAGGAAAGGTGGATAATTGCACAGCAAATTAAGAAACTATAAAAATAACAAAATAGGAATCTTTGTAATTAATGTATTTAACAGCAGATTAGACTCATACAAAAGGATTCATATATAAGAAGATAGGTTAGAAAATATTTAGATTGAAGGAGAGAAAGAAAGGGACAGAGAAAAAGAGAGACAAGAAAGATAAAGAGAGATGCTTTAAAACCATGGGACATAAGGTACACAGTGTAAAGATTAAACTATGTGTTATTGGAGTCCAGAAAAAGAAGTGAGATAGAAAGGGAGACAAGATTCTCTGAAGAGATCATAGCCTAGAATTATCTAAAATTGTTGGAAGTCTAGTGATTCAAGCATATCTATAAATCAAAATCAGGGCAAATCAAAGAACATCACACCTAGATACATCATAGTAAAACTCTTGAAAGCTCAAAATAAAGAGCAAATCCTAAAAGCATCTATAAGAAAAAAGATACATTACTTTTAAAGGAGCAACATTGAAGTTATGGTTGACTTTTCAATAGTGTGATTTCTTTTTTATATGTTTGCAAAAATTGACCAGAGGATTTATCTAGGCATGAAACACTCTGTGCAAGAAAATTTCAGACTTATATTCAATTCATCAACAATATAAGAAAAATTAGATTATTTCATCAATTTTGATAGTTAACTTTTAAAAAGGAATTTGTCCATTTCTTCTAAATTTTAAAATTATTGGTGTAATATTTAAAATTATATATTCCTATTATTTTTTAAAGTATACTTTGTAGGGATATTCTCTTTTATTTGCATATTAATTTGTGGCTTTTTTCTATTTTGTGCCTGTCAAATCTTTATAGAGGTTTATCAATTTCATTATTTTTGAAGAATAAACTTTGGCCTTCTTTATTTTTCTACTTCATTTTGTTTTCTATTTCATAGATTGCATCTCTTAAATATTTTATTACTTCTATGACTTTAAATTGCTGTTTATTTACTAGTTCCTTTATATGGTCATTTAATCTTTGATTTTCAGGCTTTAACCTTTTGTAATATATGCATACATGCATTTTGACCTATAAATTTCCCTCTAAGAACTGCTGTGGTTCATTTTATAAGGCCAGCATGACCTTAACACCAGAGAACATTATTAAAATTTCTTGGTGGTAATGGCCAAATCTTTCATTAAAATAGATGCAAAATTTTAAAATAAAAAAAATAGTAAATTCTACCCAGGAATACAAAAAAAAGAGTAATACCTTATGTCCAGGTAGGCTTTATTCCAGTTATACAAAATTGGTGTAATAATAGAAGAAGAAATAAATGTTATTTGTTATACTAAAAAGGGGGGGGGGAGTCTAATATGACCACCACAACGGATTTTTAAAAAGCATTTGCTTAGGATAACAATCCTTCAGAATAAAATATCTAATATTCTTAATGTGCCAGAATACCTACCAAAAATCTCTACCAAAATAATATTTAATGGCAATAAATGTTAAAATAAATAACTAAAACTTTCTTTCTGTAACTGAGAATGACATAAGAATGTCTTGCTTTTGACTCTTCTATTTAATATTATACTTAATGTTCTATCCAGTGCAATAAGATAAGAAAAATGAACAAAAAGAAACAAGGATCAGAAATGTAGAAAAAACTACAGATGCCATTATTGGTAGATAAAATTAATGTGCCCATAGAAAATTACCAAAAGAATCAAACCTAATGAAAAACAGAGTACTACAACATGCAACCTGAATGAGTATCACTTAATGTTGAATGATAGAGCAGAGGTAAACGTGTACATAATATTTGATTCTACTTATGTAAAGTTCTGAAACAGGCAAAACATATATATACAGAAATCAAAAGGGTGGTTACATTTGGTGAGGAAGTAATTATTGGAAGGGTACATGAGAAAGGGTGTTTGATCTGGGAGTGGTCAATAGGTATGCACATAAGTAAAACTTATTGAACTGTACATAAAAGACTTGCATACTTTATAGTATGCATGCTACATCTCACTACTAAAGTAAACAAAGAAATAAATGAAACCTTATAACCAAAGAGAAAATTTATGAATTCCTATTATTCCTCCTCTGTCTTATCTCAGCTAATTATAGGGCCATTTTATATAAGGTTCTATATATGTTTTATCTTTTATTTATAATCTTATTAATATAAGACATAATTTATTAGTTATATGACTTATATTTTTTGTAAGAGTCCTATAAAACGAAAATGAGTATTTCCAATCTAGATCAAAGATCATGGTGTGGCAAAGCAGAAATATTCATGTTTTCTTAAGGGAGAGAACAATGGAATCTCTGTGAATGGACCTATTTACAGAGGGTGATGTCTCTTACACTGTCTTGCAAGATCCTTAATGGCAGTGACAGTAAATTATTCATCTCTGCCCACCCAAGTGTTAGCCTGGAATATACTAATAATCCAAGCTAATATTTATTGGAGATTTACTCTGTGCAAGGTTTTTTATGTGTATGATCTCAATTACTTCTCATAACAACCTGTGAAATAGCTATGATTTTGTCCTCATTTTAAAGTCAATAAAACAGAAGCTCATAGAAACTACATAACAGTTTGTAAGAGGTAGAGTTTAGATGCAAGTCCAAGTCAGTACGAATCTCAAGACTATGCTCATAACCATTGTATTATACTTCCAAGAAAGCAGTTGGGTATATGAGTCAGAAACCTCTATATCTCCATTATAGAATTGAAAACAACCCATTTATTAAGTTTAAACTCTGGAATTCCTCCTCATTAGGGAATAAGTCCCATAAAGAAGGGATAATATTTTATTCATCTATGGGCACCCATTGTTTAGCACAGGACATGTCACATAACAGATATTAGGCTTAATAAAGATTTGTTCAGTGAGGGAGCTTGAATATCCATGATTGTGGTATCACTGTAGAATCCATCCATTCCTGCACACTTGTTTGTAACTGAAATAGAAATTATCTCTTAGCAAACTTCACAAGGTAATAAGAATATTCATCAAATAATTCTGATCCAAACTGTGGGACTTACTGGTACTTACTATATCTGAAATTCACAATTGGTGCACAGAAACCAAAAAGAACTGTCCTAGTGATTGCTTGAGAATTTAATTTGAATATTTTTATATACTCTCTGGAGTCAAAGCAAACTTTAGGGCTTCTGAACAAAATTGCTCCATTTTGTTACCACATTTTCCATTTTCTCAGTAAAGTGATAGCTACTTGTTGATGGTCTTAGTATTTTCCCAACACTCTCTTTGTGTTCTGAAGATAAGCTGTCAACACAACCCCAGAGAATCTTTTGGAAGGGCAGGAATTCCCAAGGATACTACCTCTGCCTAGAGCTCTGCCAGCAGACACATGCCTTAAAATTTTTTCTTTTCTACCAACTCTTTGTCCTTGGAGAGAAACCAATTTTCCTCTCTTTTGTAATGCACAGGATCTACAGGGATGCCTGGGTAAGGAATTTAGCATATCATCTTGGGAATACCTTGGTCTTTGATTTGGCAATATATCACTGGAGGTGGTAACAGTTGTGCAACAGTTTATGGGTGTGGTGTGGGGTCTAGTGGCCGCTTTTATTTTTTCACTTGTAGAATTTTATTTCCTTTGAGTCACTTTTTAATTGTGATGGATTTGTTTTATGTTGTATATATTCATTTCGAAGATCTTAGGCAGTCTTTTTTTCAAGATTCATGGAAACAAAGATTCATGATTCTGATGAAAAAGAGTGTTCAACATCTGTCAGGCCCTGTGTTTCTGCACATTTTTGATGTGTACATATTTGACATTTTAAAAAGTTATGTAATCCATGATGACACAAATAAATCTCTGAATTATCAATGCTCAATCTCAGTGTCTGCCCCATTCATAAGTAAAGTTAAAATGTACAGGAAGATCCAAATCACCTTCTGCCCCAATCTGTGATTGATTGATTTATGGTAAGAACATGTAACATGAGATCTAACCTCAGCAAATTATTTAGGGTATAATACTGTGTGGTTTACTAAGGCCACAATGTACAGCAGATCTCTAGAACTTACTCATCTTGCACAACTAAAACTTTACCCGTTGAACAGCAACTCCCTGTTTCTCCTTCCACCTCATTCCCTGGCAACCAACATTCCACCCTCTGTTTCTATGAGTTTGACTATTTTACCAACCTCATATATATACATGGAATCATACAGTATTTGTCCTTCTGTGACTGGCTTATTTCACTTAGAATAATTAAACTTATGTTACTTCTTTGACATGAGGCTGTTGCAAAAAGGGAAAAATGTAAATTGAAGAAGCAATGGTTTCCTAATATTAACAAACGTAGAGTATAATTTCAGGTGACATTCAAGACCTTGCTCATCTCAACAGCCAGTGGGACTGTCAAGCTAGAACATGTCTTGTTCACCTGTTGAGTTTAGGAGTTATTGTAGAAAAATCATTTTAAAAAATAATAGTTGCTTCTAAGCAGGACACTGAATTTTTTGATTTCTGACATTCTATATAAAAATTGCTAGAGATCTAGACATCCAAATACAAGAAGCTCAAAGAAAACCTGGGAAATTTATGCCAAAAACTAATTACCCAGGAATATAGTCATCAGGTTATCTAAAATCAAAACAAAGGAAAGAATCTTAAGTACTGTGAGGCAAGAGTTTCAGGTAATCTAAAAGGAAAACCTATCAGATTAACAGCAAATTTCTCAGTAGAAACCCTACAAGCCAGAAAAGATTGGGGTCCTATCTTTAGCCTCTTCAAACAAAATAATTAACAACAAAACAAACAAAATAATGTTGTATCCAAAAAATTAATCTTCATAAATGAAGGAGAGATAAAGTCTTTTTCAGACAAATAAATGCCGAGAGAATTTGCCATTACCAAGCCAACACTACAAGAAATGCTAAAAGGAGTTCTAAATCTTGAAAGAAAACCTCAAAATGCACCAAAATAGAACCTCCTTAAAGATAAATTTCACAGGGTCTATAAAACCTTAACACAAAGAAAAAAACAACGAGGTATTCAGGCAACAACTAGCATGATGAATGGAATAGTACCTCACATCTCAATATTAATGTTGAATGTAAATGGCCTAAATGCTCCACTTAAAAGATACAGAGTGGCAGAATGGATAAGAATCCACCAACTAAATATCTGCTGTCTTCAGGAGACTCACCCAACACATAAGGATTCACATAAACTTAAGGTTAAGGGGTGGAAAACATTATTCTATGCAAATAGACAACAAAAGAGAGCAGGATTATTAGCTATTCTTATATCAGACAGAACATACTTTAACAACAGTTTAAAAAGACCAAGAGGGACATTATATAATGATAAAAATATTAGTCCAACAGGAAAATATCACAATCCTACATAAATGTGCACCTAACACTGGAGCTCTGAAATTTGTAAAACAATTACTACTAGACCTAAGAAATGAGATAGATGGCAACACAATAATAATGTGGGGCTTCAGTACTCCACTGACAGCACTAGACAGGTCATCAAGACAGAAAGTCAACAAAGAAACAATGGACTTACACTGTAACCCAAAACAAATGGACTTAGCAAATATTTACAGAACACTATAAATAACAACAACTGCAAAATAAACATTCTTTTCATCAGCATATGAAACATTCTCCAAGATATACTATATGATAGGTTACAAAACAAGTCTCAATAAACTTAAGAAAATCAAAATTATATCAAGTGTCTTCTAAGATCACAGTTGAACAAAACTGGAAATTAATTCAAAAAGGAATTCTCAAAATTATACAAATACATGAAAAATAAATAATCTGCTCCTGAATGATCTTTGGGTCAACAATGAAATCAAGATGGAAATTAAAAAATTCTTTGAACTGATCAATAATAGTGACACAACTTATCAAAGCCTTTGGGACACAGCAAAAGCAGTGCTAAGAGGAAAGTTCGTAGTAATGAATGCTTACATTGAAAAACCTGAAAGAGCACAAATAGACAATCTAAGGTCACACCTCAAGGAACTGGAGAAACAAGAACAAACCAAATCCAAACTCAGTGGAAGAAAAAAAAAAAAAGAAGAGAGCAGAACTAATGAAATAAAACAAACAAAAAATAGAAAAGATAAATGAAACAAAAAGTGGTTCTTTGAAAAGATAAACAAAATTGATAGACCATTAGCAAGATAAACCAAGAAAAGAAGAGAGAAGATCCAAATAAGTGCAATTAGAAGTGAAATGGAAGATATTATAACCAATATCACAGAAATACAAAAGATCATTCAAGTCTACTATGAACACTTTTACATGCACAAACTAAAAAATCTAGAGGAGATGGATACATTCCTGGAAATATACAACTCTCCTAGATTAAATCAAGAGGAAATAGAAACTCTGACAGACCAATAACAAATAGCGAAATTGAAACAATAATAAACAAATTGCCAACAAAAAAGTTTCAAGATGAGATGGATTCACAGCTGAATTCTGTGAGGCATTCAAAGAAGGATTGGTACCAATATTACTGAAACTATTGCCAAAGATAGAAAAAAGGGAATCCTCCCTAAATCTTTATGTGAAGCCAGTATCACTCTAATTCCAAAATCAGGAAATGGCATAACAGAAAGAGAAAATTACAAACCAACATCCCTGATGAACATAGATGTAAAAATCCTCAACAAAAATACTAGCTAACCGAATCCAACAGCATATAAAAAAGATAATCCACCATGATCAAGTGGGTTTCATACCAGGGATGCAGGGCTGGTGTAATGAAAACAAGTTAATAAATGTGAAACACCACATAAACAGAAATAAAGACAAAAATCATATGATCATCTCAATAGATGCAGAAAAAGCATTTGACAAAATCCACCATCCCTTTAGGATTAAAATCCTCAGCAAAACTGGCATAGAAGGGACATAGCTCTTGGTAATAAAAGGCATCTATTACAAATCCACAGCCAACATTTTATTGAATGGAGAAAACTTGAAGGCATTCCACCTGAGAAGTGGAACAAGACAAGGATGCCTACTTTCACCGCTTCTATTCAACGTAGTACTGAAAGTCCTAGCCAGAGATATCAGACAAGAGAAAGAAATAGAGGGCATCCAAATAAGTAAAGAGAAAGTCAAACTGTCACTGTTTGCCAATGATATGATCATATACGTAGGAAACCCTAAAGACTCATTCAAAAAGCTCCAAGATCTGATAAATGAATTCAGGAAAGTTTCAGGAGACAAAATTAATGTATGCAAATTAGTAGCTCTGCTATACACCAACACGACTAACCTGAGAATCAAATCAAGAACTCAGTCCGTTTTACAACAGTTGCAAAAAACTAAAATACTTAGAAATATACCTAACCAAGGAGGTGAAAGATCCGTACAAGAACAATTACAAAACATTGATGAAAGAAATCATAGATGACACAAAGAAATGGACACACATTGCATGCTCATGGATGGGTAGAATCAATGTTGTGAAAATGACCATACTGCCAAAAGCCATCTACAAATTCAATGCAATTCTCATTAAAATACCATCATCATTCTTTATAGAACTGGAAAAAAGTCCTAAAATTCATGTAGAACCAACAAAGACCCCCCCATAGCCAAAGTAAGACTAAACACAAAGAACAAATCTGTAGGCATCACATTACCCAACTTCAAACTATACCGCAAGACTTTGGTTACCAAAACAGCATGGTAGTGGCATAATTATAGGCACATAGATCAATGGAGCAGAATAGTGAACCCTGAACTAAAACCAAATACTAACAGCCAACTGACTTCTGACAAAGTAAACAAAAGCATAAAGTGAGGAAAGCACACCCTATTTAACAAATAGTGCTGGGATAATTGGCAAGCCACATGTAGAAGAATGAAACTAGATCCTCATTCCTCATTTTATATGAAAATCAACTCAAGATGGATCAAAGACTTAAATCTAAGACCTGAAACCACAAAAATTCTAGAAGATAACATCAGAAAAACTCTTCTAGACATTGACTTAGGCAAAGAGTTCATGACCAAGAATCCAAAACCAAGAGCAACAAAAACAAAGATAAATAGATGGGACCTAATTAAATTAAAAAGCTTCTGCATAGCAAAATAAATAATCAGAAGAGTAAACAGACAACCCACAGAGTAGGAGAATATAGTCTCAATCTATACACCTGACAGAAGACTGATATCCAGAATCTACAAGGAACTCAAATAAATCAGGAAAAAAAAAAATCCCATCAAAGAGTGGGCAAAGGATATGAATAGACAATTATTAAAAGAAGATACACAAATGGCCAACAAATATATGAAAAGGTGTTTAACATCACTAATTATCAAGGAAATGCAAATTAAAACCACAATGAGATGCCACCTTACTCTTGCAAGAATGGCCATGATTAAAAAATTAAAAAATAATAGATGTTGGCATGGGTATGGTGAAAAGAGAACACTTCTACACTGCTGCTGGGAATGTAAAACTAGTACAGCCACTATGGGAAACAGTATGGAGATTCCTTAAATAACTAAAAGTAGAACAACCATTTGATCCAGCAATCCTGCTACTGGTTATCTACCCAGAGGAATAAAGGTCATTATATGAAAAAGATACTTGCATACACATACTTATGGCAGCACAGTCCACAATTACAAAAACAAGGAGCCAGCCTAAGTGCCCATCGACCAACAAGTAAATAAAGAATATGTATAAGAATATATATGTGTGTGTGTATACACACACACACACATACACACACACACACCATGGAATACCACTCAGCCCTAAAAAGGAACAAACTAAAGGCATTCACAGCAATCTGGATGAAGTTGGGGACCATTATTCTAAGTGAAGTAACTCAGGAATGGAAAAACCAAGCATTGTATTTTCTCACTTACAAGTGGGAGCTAAGCTATGAGGACAAAAAGGCATAAGAATGATATAGTGGGCTTTGGGGACTAAGGGAGAAGGGTGGGAGGGAGGTGAGAGGAAAAAGGACTATACATTAGGTACAGTGTACACTGCTCGGGTGATGGGTACACCAAAATCTTAGAAATCGCCACTAAAGAACTTATTCATGCAACCAAACACCGCCTGTTCCCCCAACACTAGTGAAATAATAATAATAAATATTATTTTAAAAAAAATAAGCAAAGACTTATGGTTCTGATGAAAAAGATTTTTCAACATCTGCCAGAGCCTATGTTTCTATACATTTTTGATGGCACACATTTGGCATTCTAAAATGTTATAATATCCATGATGACACATAGAAATCACTGAATTATCAGTGCACACTCTCTGTGTCTGGCCCATTCATAAATAAAATTATAATGTACAGGAAGATCCAGCTTATCTTTTGCCCCATTTGTGTGATTAACACCCTTTTCCTTTTGACACCCTTTTGTTTCCCTTTGAGGCCCTCAGTAACAGTTAAGAGTTTATGGTTGCACACAGTAGAAAAGGCTCTAACTTAAATAGAAAACAATTGATTGCGATATAAACATATGTGAGAACATAAGGAAGTGATATAAGAAACCTTCATTAGAAAGATATGAAGAACCGACAAAGCATGAGAGACATTTGGTGAACAAACAAGGAAAGAATAGGTATGGGGAGAGCCTTAGTGATCCATGTATCAGGAGCTAATACAGGAAGTTTTTAGCGAGTGGCTGATTGCTGGGATGAGGCAGTTCCTATTCTTCATTAGCCTTTTGTAATTCTGGGAAAAAGATCTAATTGGCCTAGATTGGTCACATGTTCCCTGTTGGTGAGGGGAAGGCCGAAAAGCTTGACTGACGAACTGAATCAATCAGTTATTGGAATGGAACAAACCACTCCAAAACTCAGTGGCTTTAAATCATACTAATGTATTTCCTACCTGCAGATAGGCTGGTGATCAGCTGTTATAAGCTGGGTTCTGCTTAAAGATGTGGGACAGACGGCAAAGATATACTCCATACACAGTTCATTCTGGGTCCCAGGCCGCAGGGTGGCGGCTGCATGGGAGAGGCTCTTCCCACGGCAAAGTATAAGAGCGCAAGCGCATTTGAAGCCTTTGCTTGCATCACGTCTATTAGTACCCCATTGGCCAAAACACACTCTGCTTTTTGTGGGAGTGATGACCAAATCAGCGGACAAAAGGAATAGATAGAGGAACGTGTGAAGAAAGGAAGCCAATAATTAAATTGGGTAATTACCCAAGAATCAAAGAAATAATTACCCCAAAAGAAATCATAATGTTTTTTACCATGAAAAGGATTCTTGGGGTGGGAGGAGGGGAGAAAGAAATGAGATCAACCAATTCCCAGATCCTGAAAGGCCTTGTGCTCACCTGGCTCTTATGAACTGCAACTATAGGTGGTTCCTCTCATGGCACTTTCATACGCCAATAAGACGCCAAGAGCCAAGGATACAATCTTTATGAGAGGGATGTGACAAGTATCTTTAAGGTGAAAACAGACCTGGTCAGATCACGGCTATATAAAAGTAATGTCTATTTTTAGGAGTAGCCCTGAAAATGATTGTAATTACAGTATATTAAGACAGAAAAATCATATAGGAGGAGGGATTGTTGCTGTTACTTGCTGTACAAGAACCCCTGAACATCCAAGCAACTGATAAACTAGTCCAGAGCAACAAGTTCAGCCTTTCTGGCTCACTTCAGCACTAGCCATTTCTGAAGCATTATTCTAGTGGATAGCAGTGTGTGTTCCTGTTTCATAATTTACCTTGCCTGGGAAATACTGATGAAACTTGAAGGACATAATAGTTTAACAAATCAAAAGGCCTCCTGATGCTGGTCCTTAAACCTAGACTAGGGTGGCTGCATCAAACCATATATTCAGATTCTAGGGCTTTATTCCTGAGGATTCTCATTAAGTATGTCTGCGTTGAAGCCCTAATTTCTATATCTATTGTGAAACTCCAGAAGCGTTCAAGAGATTCTAAAGTTTATCCAGATTTCGAATCTACCTAGTCTGGTGCTTTATTTTACGTATGAAAAAAATTAACACCCAGAGTGAATGATGGTATAACTTTCTTCCCAGTGTCACAGAGCTGGTTTGTCTTGAGTCGGAACTTGAGCTAGGACCTGATCTCTTGTCTCCCAGTCTGGTGCATATTCCCCTACACCCTACTGTCTCCTTCATATGAATGCCCGGAGATATCATGCTGATCTGAATTTCTGGAGTATGAACATCATCCCTTCCCCATTTGTAGGAACCTGAATTCTCTTCACCCTAAGGCACATATAGCTTCAGATATATTTGCATATGTATGTGGATCTAATTGTTCATGAGTCGATCTAGTCAATTAGCCTTTGGTTACTGGAAAAAGTGATTTAAGACTATTTTTAAATGAAACCTGTGAATCCTTTTGCCATATAGGCACAAAGCAGGAAGTCAAGGTGCACTGTGATAAAGGAGACAGCAGCAGGTCCAGGAAAAAAACTTACAGAGAGAAATCATCAACCCTCAATGGAATGTGAATTGAAAGCTAAGAACTGTTAGTAAAAAGAAAAATGTATAAAGTAAAGGAAAGAAGAACAGAGGGGCGTGAGCATGAGGTGGGGGTGCAGAGGGCTTGAACTGCCGTGGACAGCCCATCTCTCAGCAGGTCAGCACTCACAGGTTGGCATGCAGGATGAGATAGGGTGAGAGACAGCCACTGAAAAGGAAGAAAGATGGTCTTTGGGAAGGGAAGATATGCTTGAAATTAAACACAGGGGAGGAAAAGGGTGTTTACAGTTTTCTGAGATGAGATTCAAGGCTGAAGTCATAGTTTGGCAGCCAAACCAAAGAAATTTGGTTTCCCTTGGAAAGATTTATGTCTTCTAGGGTTGAGAAATATGTCTGGCTGCCAATATTTCATAAAGCAACATAGAAAGAAATACAACCTACTTTAGTGTTTGGCTTGGGACTTTTCACCTTTGTTTGGCAAGATATTTTTCATTTTGAAAGAGGGAGTGAGTACTATTCATGTCAGCAACCTATGAAGATCTCAAAGCTCTTTGCCTACATTATCTGGTGGTTCATAATGTTTTACTTACCTATATATAAATATTTTAAATGGTAGATTAAATTAACAGAAACTGTAAAACTCATAACCTGTCTGTTCCAAAATTCTTTTGAGATAACATTGCCATCACACAGAACTAAAAGAAATGTAATCAAGCCCTTTGGGAATTTCATGTAGTAGTTGGAAACCACAAAATGCAGGTCCAGTTCTGCCATTTGCTATTTTTATGACCTTGAGAAGTTACTCAACCCCACTGTGCCACTGATTTCTTATCTATTACGTGGAGTTTATAAAAGTTTATAAAAGAATTTACTTCACAGGGTTGTGGAGAGGATTGAATGACTCTTAGAACAATGCTTGGCACTCAGAAAGGATTAATTATTGTTACCACATTTTCTGGAATTTCTGAGATATCTCAATTTCAACTATTCTTCATTACTATAGTCATATTATCATGAAAATGCTCTAAAAATGCCAGCTAAGTACATTTTTTAGGTTATCTTTCCTATGCGGAGGTGGCAGCAAAGTTTTTCTTTTATTTTTAAATCAGGTTATGTGTCCTTATTTGAGGTTCAGGAAATATAATCATGTCAAGAAAGGATACAGTTCAGCCAATGTTCCTGAGTGCTGCGAGAGAGGGGAAGCAATGGAGAGGAAAATTTCTTCCAGTCTTCTCCAGCTCCAAACCATGTAAGCCCCACTGTTGTAACTGCTATGAATTATCACCGGCTCTTTGTACTTACCCACTCAGAGTTTCATATCCCTGTTTTCCCATTCAGAGAGATGTTTTCCCCAGGCATAGTCATCTGCTTATACCGAATGTAATCTCCCCAACAGCTTGTTTGCCAGTATATCTTCCCTTCTCTTTCTGCTTTTCTCTCCTTTCTTCTCCCATGCCTTCTCCCTCTTCCCCTTTGCCAATTTCTTTCCCACCCTTCCTCCCTCCCTCCTTTCCTACTTCTTAAAGTCTTTTTGTCTCTACTGTCCTCCAGGCACTGTTCTTCTCTTCCTAATTCCCCAACATTAACCTATATCCAAGTATTATCTGGATAGATGCTGATTTCTATCCTCCTCTTTCTGCCTTCCCTTTAAATCTTCCTTCATGCCCTCAGTGTCCTATCATCCACCTCTTCTGCTTTGTTCTGCTTCTAGCTCTTTCTCAACCATCTTCATTATTACACAGGGCACATAGGATAATGTAAATGTAGACAATAGATGGAGCTTGAACTATAGGAAAATAATCTGGGCTCTCTTGGTTCTTTTATTTGCCATCTGAGTGGACTTAAACAAGGCACTTAATCCAGCAAAGCTTCCATCTCCACATTTGTACACCATGTGCTCTGAGTGCTCACGCAAATGCTATCAGGCTCATATGAGGCAGTATAAGTCAACTAGTATGTTTAATGTCTGTCAATTCCTACTTACTCAATGACACTATTGCCCCATTCTCCCTGGCAGTCTAGATATCCTACTCATTTTCAGCCTATAGAAGTCATAGTTTTTACTTTCAACTGTAGTATCTTTCCTGTTGGTAATTATTTCACCTCTGATCCTTTTCTCCCAACCTCAACTCTTCCTTCTTCCTTCATATGCTGTTTATACCAGTAATTCAAAATCACTCAGAGTTTGCCACATGTGACAAGCTGCTTCTCATCACATGACCTCTCCTGAACTGTTCTTGCATTCTTTGTGTGTCTTGGAAGCAATTGTTGAATTGAAGTCTATCCTTTTCTAACTATGTGGGTGTAGACTTTTACACTAATTTTGGAATTCTACAACTTGGATTCAAGCTTCAGCCATCTATGTATTTTTACTATCTGACCTGGACAATGTCATTTAACCTCTAAGAGAGTCAGTTTTCTTGTGTGTATATGGAGGACAATGACAACTTCTGTTTATTGAAGGCTCACTATTTGTGAGAGTTGTGTATTTGCTCTTTTATCTTTTCTCATTTTATTTTTACAGCTACCCTATGATGTGCCTATTATTATTCCCATTTTACAAGTAAGAAAGCTGAGACTAGAAAGCTATTTATCTCAAAAACTAAAATAGCCTCAGAACTGGAATCTTTGTCTCCACTCTCACTGTTCTTTGATCTACTTTGTTGGAATATCGATGGTGATCTCCTAAAATCATTAAACAAATACTGTCATGCCCTTTGCAATGCCCACACCCCCCACCCCCGCCACAAAGTGGCTTAATTGTATAGATAAAAGTCTAATCTAAATGTCCTCTCATGTCTTATAAGCCCCACAGGACCTAGCCTCTAATTACCTCTTTGAATTCATCATACACTATGTTCTCCTTCTTTCACAGTACTCAGGGACATTAGCTGAATTGCTTTTCCTGGCCCAGGTAAGCACTTTCCCGCCACAGGATATTTGCATGTGCTGTTTCTTCTTCCGGGAGCTTTTTTCCAATAGACCTTTCATGGCTGGCTCCTTCTTCTCAACTGTCTTAGCTCAAATGCTGCCTCCTAGGAGTAGTTTTTCCTAAAACCTAGTCCCATTTAGCCAGGCTCCGTTAGTGTCCTTTTCATAACTATATTCTATTTTTGAGAGCACTTGTCATAATCTAAAAATCATCGTTTACTTATTTATTACCAGTGCATAGCATAGCAGATTCAACACATCTTTGTTAAAGGAATGGACTGTCCAAAGTCAGTTCAGACAAGAAGATGGAACAGGATTTGAGCCCAGGACTGTCTGACTCTAAAGTCCATATGCCTGACCACTGCATTCATTCCCTGCTTCAGCCATTAAAATATTGAAAAGAAACATTAGGCTAACATGGGGGCATGGTTTGTAAACTTCAAGGGTTATGTCAATGTGAACATGCAGTTTTGGTACTCTTTCCTCTGCTGGATGCCACATGGACTAAAACTGTCCGTTCTCAAGAGGCTCTAAGTCATCCCCAGTGTTAGAAAAGAAAGGCCGTTGTCTACAGTAAATCCTTCTGCTGACATTCCTTTATGACTATGGGGACATCTATGAGAAGCTCTTCTCTTTTCTTCCCATTCTTGGCCAGACCCTTGCCAATCCTACCTTATCTTCTACACTCTTGACCCTGCCTTTCTTGCTGCCATTAAAGAAAGATGTACTGAAAATCTCCCATTCATTCTTAATTAGCTGACTTAACATACTCTATTTTCATAGAGATTTTAGGCCTCTGTTTAATTCCCAACTATGCCTACGCAGGGCTTACAGTAACAAAATCCAAATTATATCTAGAATTAACCATAGGGAGTCCTAATTTTTAAGACCCTCTCTTCCATTGTAGATTGGAAATAAAACTGAGGTAGGTTCATTCACCTGAAATCAACACTTAATCACACAGCAAGTTAATGGCAAAGTGAAAATGAAAATTTGTGTCCTTTGGTGCTTCTCTCCTAAAACCTGTTGAGTTTATTTTTTTAATTATTAATAGAGTATCATTATATAAATTTCCAATGTTATTATGCTTTAGTGAAAGAAAACTTTACATTCAACCCAAAGTGAATGTTTATTCTATGGTTTGCAAATAAAGTAGCAACCCATATATTTTATCTTTGCATTAGTAAAATCCCCATACTTCAAAGGCAAATAATTTGTTTCAATATCAGTGGCATAAATTAATTCCCCATGCACTGCATTCCTTTGAACTCTTAATCTACAATCAGCATCATTTTAGGATTTGCTAAGATCAAAAGTCTCTCTAGAACAATTAGCTAGATTTAGTCATTCTACAATATATATACACATATATCAAAACCTCATGTTGTATACAATAAATATATATAATATTCATTTGTCAACTGAAAAGCACTAAAGAGAAGTATCTAGAACAACCCAATACTTAGATATTTGAATAATTCTGTTGTTTTTGCAAGTAAAACATAGAGTATGTTTCTAAAACCTAGTACTTGAAAAAGTTAAGTTTATTTTTAAGTTGTGAATATGTATTTTGAAAGTAGCCTAGAGCTTCTTTATGCTTGACTATTTTGAATCTGCCCCGCTGGTGTCTCATCATGCAAGGATGAAAAACTGAAATGAAGATGATATAGCTAAGGCACAGGGTATTACTCTTTAGAGATACAACTGTCTTAGTAATGAGATCATAGAAATTAAAATAAGATTTGTGATGTTTTTCTTATGTGAATGCCTAAATAATTTTTTCTTGTTGGTGTTCAAAGAAAACAAGTTCTTATTCATACAACGAATAGAATGAGTGATGGGAACTGAAAAGGAGGGAGATACAATTCCCTGCCTTTCTGTGTCTCTTTTCAAGATTTTTTTTTTTTCTGGTATATATATCAGCCTACACACATCCACACATACATGTCAGCCTACACACATCCACCATACTTTCTGCAAGTACTTAACGTGTTGAGTTCCCCAAACTGTTTCCTTACATCACATTTTTAAAAACTTCCCCCACCCTCCGCATCATTTTCAGTTAATGAAGCCAGTTTCTTCCCTCTATAGAAAGTAGATTCTAAAGTTTGAGTTGTAGATCATTGCTATTTCTAACACATAATGCCATTTGGAGCACATTCATCCTAGAAATTTTCCGAGTTTACAGTGTCTACTTGAATTTTTTCAGTGAATATTTGTCATTTCATTCAAGAGTAGGCCTATGGGTAATCATTTAATCAAAACTACTGCAGTGATTGCTACTTGTACAGAAAATTATAAAGCTACAACAGGAGTCAAGCCACAATTGCCAAGTCTAAATGGGCACTGCTTTTTGTTAAGTATTGGGTAAGAATGAAGCCTTAAATTTGGAGGAAATTGAAGAGCATTCTTTGGTCAGAACCACATTTTCCAATTTTCATTTTCTCTATTTTATTTACACAAAAATACATGATGAAAATTCATAGAAGGCACATATGAAGAACACCTATATTATGATTCTTGCATTCTGATAAAAGTCTTATTCTAGTTTTGGGGCCCCAGTATGTCCTTTTTGTTAAGATTTGAAAGGCATAGAAAAGAACATTGAAAAACATTGTGATTTTTTATGCCTCATCATGATTTCACATATACCAGCTATCCAATGAAAAAAATATATTGTGAAATATTCAATCCCATTCAATCCCAATGTGTGCACAAGAGCATATTGGGAGGCAAGTTAGCATGGAAATAACTGCTTTTTTGGAAAGAAGCCTTGTTTCAAGTTTAAAACTCTATAAATTATGCTTTTACTTATACAATTCTGTCTTACCTTCACTGTCTCTAATAGACCATAAATCTTAGTATATTGCTAACTGCAGAGATGAACCCTCAGAGACTGTTTGGATGTGTACACTTGAGAAAGTAAGCACAGTTTCTTAAAGGGCAATACAATGAGGTCATACTCTGCAAAGAGATTGTAATAAAGATAGTTTTATACTATCTGTTTATTTTCTTTTCCAATAATATTCTTTAAAAAACAAAGTCAACTTTTAAGTTATAAGGTAGCTTTTGCAAATGCTAATTTAAAAAACAGGTCCACATTGCTGCCTACAAGAGAAGAATTCAGCCCACATGATCATTGATATATGATTAAAACTGGATCTTGTCATAGCAAAATATATTTTCTATTTGGAAATAAAGCATAAAAGATTCTGCAGCTTCCTTACATTGGCAAAAAAAAAGACAGGAAGCTTTAAGTCTGTGGCCTCTCTTTATGAGTGGTGAAAGATGACATGAGTGGGTAGATTTTGGAGGGGCTAACCCCCTCTGAAATGATCCAAGTGTGTTGACAGAACCTCACTAATTCAGTTCCCTGAGACCAGCAATAAACAAGACTTCCTGTAGAGCATGTTTAACCACCACAATTTGTTTCTGGTTAGAAATAATCCTAAAAAGTTTCTCGTCCAAGTTTAAATATGGTTCTTCAGGGTTTAAGGCCACGCTGCTAAAATTTGGTCCCTGTGAATTTCCCTACAACAATAAAGAAGCTATCTGTATCCATCATGTTGAAGATGGGAGCACTTTTATTTGATATGTGGAGCAGAGCAGAAGCTGGAAAACAGACTCACACTTATCCTGGCCTTACCAAGCTGATCAGAAAGCAGGGACCTGCAGTTCAGCTACACTGACTACATATTTGTCAAGGTTATAATTCATTCAGACCAGAAGTTATATTCAGGGAGAACAGCTAAATCAGTGAGGAGCATGGAAGGACTGTGTAGTTAGACATGCCAGGTGTTCAATACTTGAAATCAGCAAAGTGAAAAAGGCAAAATGGAAGCATCATTGCAGTGGTTAAGGATTAAACAGAGCTGTATTCAAACTCCAGTTTTGCCTCTTTTTGACTATGAGACTGGGCAACTCTGTATAATTTGCTTAAAATACAAGCTTTTATTCTCTACTGGGTCATCTCTTCAGAGTCCCTCCCTGTGGCAGGAGTTCCCCCTACAGCCACTAATTTCAGGCTTGGCCATATGACTTGCTTGGACAAGTGAATATGAGCAAAAGTGATAAAAAGAAAAAACCATTTGCAAAAAGAATATTTAAGATCCAATCCATGATATTTTTCATTATTCTTTCCCCCTGCTATGAGAAGAGCATGTTGCAGAGAGAGTCAGCTCCTTCAGCCAAATCTCAGAGTAAAGGCGCTTTGTGGGAAGTGCCAGGACCAAACCATAGACCTACAACTGATATTTATTATGACCCTGTCCTGTTAGCAACTGAAATTTGGAGTTGTTTGTTACCACAGTGTAATCTGCCAGAATGAATACAACAAGTTACATAAATCTCTCTATGTCTCAGATTCCTCATCTGTAAAATCAGAGTAAGGTTATTGTGAAGAGAAAATAGGATGATATTTGGATATTTAGTGTTTTCTTAGTAGCATCTAGCAATTAGTGATCATTGTTATTATTCTAGGGGCCCAGGATGAAAATCTGTGGAACAAAGCATCAGGAATCCAGAAGAGGGACTAAGCAGAAATTGACAAAAACCGTAAGTCTAAGGGTCTATACAACTATGTATTGAATTTAGCTAGAGGCACGAGTAACAGATTCTAGGGGGTGAGGTAGAGGGAGGCAGGAGCAGCACGTAAGACATTTGGTCGTGGCTGACACTTTGTGGCACATGTTTTATAAAGACTTCCAATGCAGACCAAATTCATCTGAGTGCATAGTCAGATCCAAACTGCAGTGGGGACAAATAAATAGATGGGATATTAGGAGTCACTTTACATAAAGCGCATTGTTCTAAAATAAACTTTCTTGTTTGCTCCTAAACAGACTTTTTTCCCACTGTTAGGTTATGTGAACACATTATGGATATGTCTAAAATTTACAATGGCAAAATTCTTTCCTTTTGGCTTGAAGTCTACAGTTTCTATGATAGCTATATCATTTATGTGTCTAAAAATTTTTAGACAGAGAATGAGCCCTAAACAAATTTTAAATCTGTTAAGACTGAAACATATTCTTAGAGTTGGTTTTGATGAGCAGTGAAAAAGTATAATGTTACTGCCGATGCTGCATTAGCCACATGAGTTTCTTCCCATACATTGTTCAGAGGGGGAAACTTGTGAATCACTTGTCCTTAATATAGGACATCAAGGAAGTGCAACTAGGCCTAACTTGTTACGTCAAGTTGGACACACCCTACTATTAGAATGGTTTGTGAAGCCAGAGAGCCAATGCCAGGGGTCCAAACCAACCATTCATACAATATGTATCAATATTGACATCACATTAGAATCACCTAGGGCAATTAAAACTTAGACACTACTTCTAGTTAAAACAAAACAAAACTAAAACATCTGGAAGTGGAGGCCAGCAATCACAATTAAAAAACAAATAAAACTCACCATGTGATTCTAGCATGCAGCCAGGTTTGAGGACCATTGAGTAAGAGTGGAGAAGTCGAAGGATAAGGAGGGGCCTGCAGAGAGGGGCAGCTGACAAACCAGGATGAACAGAGAAGTGGAGATGGAGGATGCTGACCAGTGCCCGTCAGACTTCAACATGCATTAAAATCACCAAGGGAGTGAGAGGGGTCTTGTTAAAATGCAGATTCTGATTCAGCAGGACTGAGGGAGACACTGAGAATCTGCATTTCTAACAAACTCCCATGTAAATGCAATGCTTCCACACTTGGAGTAGCAAGAAACTACAGTAGACAAGTATGAGTGGTTCCGACTGAATCCTAGACTACTAATGCCTGAGTGACTACTTTGAGTTTGTATGGGCAAGCTAGAGTTACTTAAAAAGACCAGAACAAAATTGAATAAAATAATGATGGCAGGTGCCAATAGAAAGACGGTAGTGATTCCTCGTATTTGACAGCTGCCATAGCTTGAATTTATTCTAGGAGTCTTGTCAGACGATGAAGAACTGGAGTTGAGTTGCCTGGTATTAGATGACACACATGGGGCTAGAAATTAAATGTAGAGATATGAGCCTTCTCAAGTAGTAAAAGATAGGTGCTTGATAAATACCTTTCTCTCTAAGATAGAGTAAAAGTCTATGCAGGATAGTAGCACTGATATATGACAATGGCACAAACCAAGTCAGAAAGCAAAATTAAATGCTTTTAAATGGTATTTCCAAAATCCCTGATGTTCCCAAAGTCATTTTATTCAGCATTCAGACATGACAATAAAGTACATTGTACCACATAGTGATAGTCTTTCCTTTTTACCTTTCTTTCAATCCTTCTAGTTAACTTCAAGGGGAAAAAAAGAGTTAGTTAAGGATTGTACATCTTTAGCACCTCCAGCACCTCAATTACCCACTTTAACAACAACAAAAAGAACAGTCCTCAACCTCAAAACTCCAGCAGGCAAATGTTTTGGTTGTTTTTATTACAATTATATGTGTCAATACTTTCTGCTTCCAGCAAGTGATACTTTTTTTTTCATTTCTGTTAGTAACATATACTTTTCCTTCAACATAAATTTAAGTAAATAAAGTTAATTTCCTTAAATAAAATATTAGTGATACTACAATCTAATGCAGATATGAAAAAAATCATAAAGGTAGTACCCGAATTGCTGAAGTTTGAAAAATTCGACTTGGAACAAACAAGAAACTGTATTAAAATCTATGCTGTGTACAAGCATAGGCCCTCACAAAATATTTGTGTTGACTTATTTTGCAAAAACTGTACATAACATAGGCTTATAAAGGCAAACCAAATTCAATCAACAAATATTTACTGAAACAATAGAGCAATTTTTAAAATTCAAAGTGTTTTACTGATTGTATCTATTTTGTTCTGCATGTAAACAATTTTGTGGGTTCACTTGAATACATCAAATAATTTACTAATGAAGATTCAGCAAATATAAGAAGTGTTTTCCAATGTGTTTCTTTTATTTTGAGGTGCTGTGTATGTTTAAATAAAAAGTGTCAACTTACTTTTCTTTACTATGTTATTCAAAATAGGGGTTTCTTTCTCTTAATTCTTTGGCATCTCATCATCAAGCATTTTCATAGCCGCTTTTCTGATGTATATGGTATATGCCTTTACCTAGTGACTTAGCAAAGTTAATGCAAAAAAAGTTACAGGCATTTGGGATAGAATATTCCATAAGAAATGATTTTCTGCTCCCATATACATTCAATCACTGGACTCTTTTTTTTTTTTAACTTTTTGTTCCTATTGTCACACATACTGTACCAAAAAATCCACATAATTGTACAGTTTCTTCAACTCCCCAGTCTTTACCTATGAAGATTTGTTTTATATCAGCAGGGTTGTACTTGGAGTACTTTTAACACATGAATCTTCCAGGCCCCACCTCCATCAGCTTATTTGATGGTAATTGGGATGTGGATTAGTAAAAAGAACTCTCTCAAGATGGAGACCTATTTCCCTTGGAGATGGGTGGGGACTCAGCACTCTTGCTGGGTGCAATGTATGCACCAATTTAACGCAAAAGTCTGAAAATTTAGAGGACCTCCAGGGCAACATTTTAAAATCCTCTACTGGTGCTGGAGAGTGGAAAAGGAAAAAGATCGCTCCTAGTATTTAATTATAAGAATAACAGAACTCCAGAGAATTTTGAATTCCCAGGCCCAGCAATCTTTCTGGGGAGATCCCACAAAGGTGAGACCCTTGTAGAAAGGAGTGGAACCCTGAGGCTTTGGATGACATATTTGGGTCAATGCATTTAAGAATCTTGCAAGCCCAGTACCCCGAACCCCCTGGGCCTGCAAAAGTAGCCTACTCCTCCCTATTAAGGTCTAACATTCCCACTTCAAGACCTGCCTCCACTTTCTCTCCTGACCACTGGACATTGAGTCTTGGTAAGAAACAAAAGCACATGAATACCACAGTGTGGGAGATATTCCATATAAATATAAGAGTCCCCCCCCATCCGTGAAGTTTTGGGAGCTGTGAAGTTGTCAAAGGCATGGTGGAAATTTCCCTTTATTATAAAGGATAAATCATTACATCTTAAATTTCCTGCTACTAATAAGAAAGTGCCATCCCTGGTAAGCTTCCTCTGGTTCTGGAGGCAGAGTGCTTTTTACATTTAGCAATATGGCTTTGATTCATATACTGGGTGACATAAAAAGCTGCCAGTTTTGAGTAGGGTCCAGAGCAGGGAAGGCTTTGCAGCAGGTCCATGCTGTGGTGCAAGCATCCCTGCTTCTTAAGCCATAGGACTTGGCAAATCCTAGGAAATTGGAAATATTTATGGTGGAAAAAGAAGCTGTGTGGAGTTTATGACAAATCTCAGTGGGAAAATCATAACATAGACAGCTAGAGTTCTGGCACGAGGCCATGCCATATGCAGCAGAGAATTATACATAATTCAAAAAACAGCTCTTGATGTAAAATAGGACTCTCATAAAAATGGAGCATCTAACCATAGGATGTCAAGTGAAAAAGTGTCTAAAATTGTTCATCATGAGCTGGATTTTATCAGACCCACAAATTCATAGTATTAAGAATGTCCAGCAGCAATCCTTTGTAAACCAATATTGGTATATCTGGTGCTGGGTAGGAACAGGGCCGGAGGGCACAAGTAAGCCACATGAAGAGGTGGGCCATAATTCCATGTAATTAACCAGTTTTGTTATGACTGTCAGCTCACACCTGTGACCACATTTGGAGGCGAATTCTTACATTTAGTTGGTGGAGGAGGAAAGTGGTCAAGCTTTGTTCTCAAATGGTGGGTGTGCAGGCTGATGCATGGTAGTCCCACTCAGAGGTAGCTCTGAAAGACAATGATGAGAAAATCATCATTCTCTCTCCCACTGAGCAGAGCTTTGGGTGATTGACTGGATTATCCAATTGGTATTTACTACTTAATTTCTACTTTATTATTATTTCTTTATGCTTGCTTACTTTTGGTTTAATTGCTCATCTTTTCTAGTTTCCTAAGAGGAAAGCTTACATCATTGATTTGAGAACTCTTGTTCTCTAATATAAGCATTTAATGCTATGAATGTCCCTTTAAGTGCTGATTTAGCTGCATCCTACAAATTTTGGTATATTGTGGTTTTTATTTTCGTTCCTTTCAGAGTCCTTTTAAATTTCCCTTTTGATTTCTTCTTTAATCCATGAGTGACTTAGAAGTATGTTAGTTAGTTTCCACATAGTTTGGGGTTTTTCAGAGGTTTCTCTGGTAGTGATTTCTAGGTTAACTTCACTGTAAACAGATAATATACATAGCATTATTTCAAATCTCTTCAATTTATTGAGACATGTCTCTTTGATGAATGTTCTTTATGTATTCTGTTAATGGAATGTTCAATAAATATTGATTAGCTCAAGTTGTTTTAGAGTTTTTTGTGTTCTAAACTGATTTTATGTCTCCTTATTCTATCAGTTATAAAGAAATATTGAAATAGCAAAGTATAATTGTGAATTTGTCTATATCATCTTTAAATTCTCAGGTTTTGCTTTGTGTACTTTTTTTATTTTACCTTAAGTTCTAGGATACATGTGCTGAATGTGCAGTTTTGTTACATAGGTATACATGTGCCTTGGTGGTTTGCTCCACCTATCAACCCGTCATCTAGGTTTTAATCCCCGCATGCATTAGGTATTTGTCTTATTGCTCTCCCTCTCCTTTTCCCCCACTTCCTGACAGGTCCCAGTATATGATGTTCCCCTCCCTGTGTCCATGTGTTCTCATTGTTCAGCTCCCACTTATGAGTGAGAACATGCAGTATTTGATTTTCTGTTCCTGTGTTAGTTTGCTGAGGGGATAATGGTTTCCAGCTTCATCCAGGTCCCTGCAAAGGACATGAACTCATTCTTTTTTATGGTTGCATAGTATTCCAGGGTATATATGTGCCATATTTTCCTTTTTTTTTTTTTTTTTTGAGATGGAGTCTCGCTCTGTCGCCCAGGCTGGAGTGCAGTGGCCGGATCTCAGCTCACTGCAAGCTCCGCCTCCCAGGTTCACGCCATTCTCCTGCCTCAGCCTCCCGGGTAGCTGAGACTACAGGCGCCCGCCACCTCACCCGGCTAGCTTTTTGTATTTTTTAGTAGAGATGGGGTTTCACCGTGTTAGCCAGGATGGTCTCGATCTTCTGACCTCGTGATCCGCCCGTCTCGGCCTCCCAAAGTGCTGAGATTACAGGCTTGAGCCACCGCGCCCGGCCCATATTTTCTTTATTCAATCTATCTAATTAAAGAGCTTCTGCTCAGCAAAAGAAACTATCATCAGAATGAACAGGCAGAATGGGAGAAAATGTTTGCAATCTATCCATCTGACAAAGGTCTAATACTCAGAATCTACAAGGAGCTTAAACAAATTTACAAGAAAAAAACAACCCCACCAAAAACTGGGCAAAGGTTATGAACAGACAATTCTCAAAGAAGACATTTATGTGGCCAAGAAACATATGAATAAAAGCTTATCATCACTGGTCATTAGAGAAATGCAAATCAAAACCACAATGAGATATGACCTCATGCCAGTTAGAATGACAATCATTAAAAACTCTGGAAACAACAGATGCTGGTGAGAATGTAGAGAAATGGGAATGCTTTTACACTGTTGGTAGGAGTGTAAATTAGTTCTACCATTGTGGAAAACAGTGTGGTGATTCCTCAAGGATCTAGAACCAGAAATACCATTTGAGCCAGCAATCCCATTACTGGGTATATACTCAAAGGATTATAAAACATTCTACTATAAAGAGGCATGCACATGTATGCTTATTGCAGCACTATTTACAATAACAAAGACTTGGAACCAACCCAAATGCTTCATGTAGTTTGAAAACTTTTAGTTCCTCTTGATAAATTTATCCTTTTGTAATTATGCAATATTCTTCTTATATTTAGTACTATTCCTTTCTCTGTAGTCTACCTTGTCTGATGTTGTTATAGCCACTCCAAATTTCTTTTGATTAGTATTAACATGGAATGTCTTACTATTCTTTTATTTTGAACTTACTTATGTCATATATCTTCTAATACAGCAGGTAGTTGGGTCTTGCTTTTTACCCAATCTGACAGTTTTTGACTACTAACTGAAATTTTTAAAATTTCAAATTTAATTTAATTGTTGATATGGTTTGACATGAAGCTACAGTCATGGTATTTGTGCTCTATTCTCAACTGTTCTTTCATTTTATCTACTTTTCTAACTTATTTAAATTAGTTGAAAATTTTCTTTAATTATTCAATTTTATCTCCCCTCTTAGCTTATTAGTTAGATCTCTTAGGGTTTTCTTGTTTTTGTTATTTTTCATTTGTTTTATTTTTAGCATGGATTGTTCTAGGGTTTAAAATATGTCTCCTTAATTTATCATGGCCTACCTTAAAACCACTTCACATATAATATCAGAAACCCAAAAGAGTAGTTTCACCAACCTCCCATCATTTATGTTATTATGATTATATTTTCACATATATTTTAAATTCCAAAATTTATTATTATTTTGACTTTAAACAGGTATTATCTTTTAAAAATATTAAAAGTAAGAAAAATGGCCGGGTGTGGTGGCTCATGCCTGTAATCCCAGCACTTTGGGAGGTTGAGGTGAGTGGATCACCTGAAGTCAGGAGTTCAAGACCAGCCTGGCCAACATGGTGAAACCCCATCTCTCCTAAAAATACAAAATTATCCGGGTGTGGTGGCATGCACCTGTAATCCCAGCTACTCAGGAGGCTGAGGCAGGAGAATCACTTGAAGCCAGGAGGCAGTGAGCTGAAATTGTGCCATTGCACTCCAGCGTGGGCAAAAAGAGCAAAACTTTGTCCAAAAAAACAAAAAGAAAGAAAAATACCTCTAACACTTACCCAATTGTTACCATTTTGGCTTTCTTCATTCCTTTATGGTGTGGTGTCAGTTTCTTTGTGGTGTCAGTTTCTTTGTGGTGTCAGTTTCTTCTGCCTAAAGAACTATCATCAACATTTTTTGTAGTGTAGACATAATGGTGATGAATTCTTTCAGATGTGTCTTAAGAAAATATTTGTTTTTGAAGTAATCAAAAATGTTTTACTCAGTAAAAATATCTTCAAACTTGAGGGCATTGCCACTACTTAAGTTAATGCTTATAGTTGGCAATATGTACACAAATTATTTGGAATTCTTCTGTACATGAGATTTATCTATTCTATCTAATTTATTTAGCAAACCATGTGTTTATATCAGTATACATTTGTGGATATTTAATGTCTGCTTTGGGTTACAGTCTAAAACTACATTATTCATGTTATTACTCATTCTAGCTCTGAGCTTTTGGAGCCCTTTCAGGGTGATTCCTATGTTCCTTGGTCATAGACCCATTATTTTATTTTTAAAAATAGTTATGATGGTTCTCAGCATGATTTTTTAATTATATCTTCTTCTTGGGGTCCATTGAGATTCTTGGGTCTGTGGGTATATTAGTTTTCCTAGGGCCACTATAACAAATTGCCACAATCTGCATGGCTTAAAAATGACAAATATTTATTCTTTCATAGTTATAGAACATAGAAGTCTGAAATCAAGATGTTGGCAGGGCCATGCTCCCTGTGAAGGGTCTAGGGAAGACTCCTTCCTTGTCTCTTCTTGGTTCTGGTGGTTGCTAGTAATTTTTAGTGTTCCTTCGCTTGTAGGTACCTTACTCCAATGTCTGTGTATGTCTTCACATGTCCTCTTCACCTATTTCTGTGCACAGATTTTCCTGTTTTTACAAGGACACAAGTCACTAGATTAGGGTACATCTTAATTTAGCATTACCTCTTCTTAACTTGTTTACATCTGCAAAAACCCTATTTCCAACTAAGGTCATTGTCACAGGTTCTGGATGGAAATGAATTTGGTGTATGTGTTGCTTGAGTTTGGGAGGGAGCACACTATTCAACCCAGTACAGGGAATTTTATAGTTTTCACCGAATTTGGAAAATATTAGGTAATTTATAGTATTAGTGTCTTTTTCTGCACATTACCCTTCTAGGACACCAATTATACAAATGTTAGACTATTTGATATTCTTTCAGGACACAGATGCTCTGATCTTTATTTTTCTTTTTTCTTCTTCTACTTTATTTATTTTTATATTTTTAAGTTCATTGATTATTTCTTTTACAGTGTCAGATCTACTTTTAATACCATCTAAAAAATATCTACCGTTTCTTTTCTCTTGATTCTTATATATTCATCTATGTTCTTAAATACATTGGGTATACTTTATCATGGCTGTCTCAATGTCTTTGTCTCGTAATTTTATCAGTTCTGATCTTTTAAAATCTGCTTTTATTAATTCTTTATTGGTTTTGGATAAATTTTCCTACTTTGCAAAACTAATTATGCTTGATTGGATACCAAGCATTGTGAAATTTTTATTGCTGTTCGCTGAATTTGGTTGTTTTTCTTTAAATCATGTTGGATTTTGTTATGGCATAAAGTCAAGTTACTTGGGATTAGTTACATTCTTTCAAGTCTTTGTTTTGAAATTTGTTAGGGCAGGTCAGAGCAGCTTTTGGTTTAGAGTCGATGTAGCCCCAGACTAAGGCAATATTCTTTTGAAGACTGTTTGATGCCTGTGTATGATAAGGCCTCTCATTATGGCTAAAGTGACACAAACAATTCCCCACTCTGTGAACTTCCTGAGTTTTTTCTCAAACTACCTATCACCCAACATTTTTGTATTTCTTATCCTTGACTTTTTATCTTTAGCAATTGTTACTATCTCATAAATGATATATTTATCTAAACTTTATTATTTTTCCCCACAGAAACTCTGTTAAGGGGAGATACTTTTGTCTGTGTTATTTACTCATTGCTCTGTAACTAGATCCCAGAATAAAGCTCGCCTCATTATAGACACTTGATAAATATTTTCTGTATAAATGAATTATTGAATAAATTATGTCACAATTACATTTAACTTTCTTATTTTTCATTTCCTCAAATCTCTACTATCTAATTGAATACATTATCAGTGAAAAACAATGGTAATAATATTGTCTGTGAGGCATATTTTAAGCATGATTATCCCTTCTGAAGACTTCTGGTTTGCTTCCTCGTATGTTGTAGATTGTACATTACACAAAATTATGTGATGATACGTATGTTTGTGGTCATCTTAGATTAACGTATTCATTCTACTAATTTTCCAACAGATGGCAGTAAATGTCTTGGGGACTAATATACCAACGCTTAATAGTGGCAGGGCTGTCACCAATGAGGAAACATTTATATTTTATAAGGCCCCCAATCTTCTCTTTTCATTTTGGTGGGTTTCTGCATATTTAAAAACTTTTTATCTCTTATCCTTGGTTCCTTGTGTAAGCACCTAGCTGAAGAAATGCTGAGCCAGGGTGAAGAATGTCCATTGGTACTTTTTCTTTTTGATGCAGTGGCTGGAAAAAAACACTTGATTATAGTGATTCAGTAACGGAAGAGCTCCAGGCTACCATAGGGCAGTATTTCTGAAAGACTGATGGCATATGCTCACTATCTTTTTCACTTTGCCTCCTCTCCTGCAGGGATGCTTTGCACTGACAGTGCTTGGAAATTATGAACATTTGTTGAATCAGTGCACCATGAGCCTGGGACAGAGTTTAGTTCCTCTGGTTGGGAGATGTTTAGTAAAAAGGCCATGGACTTGGAAGCCAGAAAAACCTAGTTTTAAATTGTGGGTATAACATCTACCAGCTGATTAAAAGTCCCAGTCAATTTATTCATTGTCTCCAAGGCTCAGTTTCTTCATCTGATAAATGAAGACAAGTGCCTCACAGAATTCACAGAATTGTTAAGACGAGGTAACATAGAGAATACAAAGCTCTTGATAGGTTTGAAATAAATACTATTTCCCATTCACATTTCAATGTAAGTATACATAATTTAAGTCAGCCATCAAAAATTCTATAAAGCCACAGAAGTATAGTTAAAAAAAACTGACCCCATATTTTTAATGCAACTCAACATCTGTGGTGCTTTAATTTCTGTTTTTTATTGTGTAATTACTCTCTCACAGGTGAGGCTCTTATCTTTCTTTTGAGATGGAGTCTCGCTCTGTACCCCAAGCTGGAGTGCAGTGGTGCAATCTCAGCTCACTGCAACCTCCACAGCCTCCCAAGTAGCTGGGATTATAGGCATCTGCCACCACGCCTGGCTAATTTTTGTATTTTTATTTTAGTAGAGACGGGTTTTCACCATGTCCGCCAGGCTGGTCTTGAACTCCTGACCTTAAGTAATTTGCCTGCCTCAGCCTTCAAAAGTGCTGGAATTGCAGATGTGAGCCACCGCACCCAGGGCTTTAATTTCTTCTACAGCATTCACATCAACTTATCAACCAGTCTCATGTTAAGCATTCCAGTGACAGGAATCCCTACACATATTTGGAGAAGTTATTAGGATCTATTTGAGTGGATCTCTTTACCACCTAGAACATTTGTACTCCCTTAGCTTTCCAATGTGACATAATATTAGGCCTTGTTACCATGATGGCGGACCTCTCCACTATGTTTTTGGGCTTCCATCATCATTTCTGTATTTGTACTGCTGTCTTGTTATTAGCTTACTGTCCAGAAGCCCCCTTTTTCTTTACAGACATGCCAGCTTAGTACCATCCCATTCTACAGACATACCTCTCCTGTTCCCTGATCTCTATTCCTTTTCATTCCCTTGACTTCTGAGATATGAGTATTGCCACATTTATAAATGTTTGCATTTTGACAGTCTTCAGTTTCTTGCATAAGGGTTGAGTTATCTAAGAATTTTAGGGACAGTCAGTAAGGGTGGACCTACCAGTAAGGATACTTCTTGGCAGCTACATCTTGACATGGACCTCTATCTGTTCCATTTTAATAACCCGTCCCTGGCTAGAAACTATTTCCATGGGCATGTCTGTGTGCTTGTGTTGGGGCATGAGCAGACAAGAGGGAGGCAGAGATGTGCACTAAGGAAAGAGAATTAGGCACCATGATTACTTCTGATTAAAGAGGAGATTTTAAATAGGTCTGTCTCAGGATGTTACTAAAACAGGAAGCCAATGAATATACCTTTATCCTAAAAGCCTATAAACAGGCATTAGCATTAATATAACTTCCTAACTTGATCTAGTGATTGTCATCAAAATTCCTTCTAAGGATCAAAATAATATAATATGGGTTAAATAGCATTGACCTTTAATACGTTTTAATCCAATTGATTTCCCTCATTCTCACTTTTGACTTTGTATTTTTAAATGACATTAAAGGTGTATATACTTAATAGTATTAAATTTTTTAAAAAACAAATCAGAGGACAACTATAATAAAATGGTGCCAGAAGTCAAGAAGGAAAGGGAAAAGGTACTTGGTATCTTAAAAGCAAGTGACAATACACGGCAGAGGGATGCAGGGGTTACAGTAGTCTGCATCTTTAAAAACAAGTTAGGCTATGAATGAACAGCACAGACTGAAACAGTCAGTTGCGGTGACCCTGTGCGTTCACATTGATTTACCCACCTGAACACAGGCTTTAGGAGCTGGAGTTGACTGATGCTCAGATGCTGTCTGCACTGGGTCCAAATCCGACGACGAGGATCTACATTCCGCTGTATGCAAGGCTGATCAGGACTTAGCTTTGTGCTCTGTTTCAGCAGATTTTTATCCCAGACCTCCAAGCATCTTGGAAACATTGCTTCATTCATCTCTACAACATCCTATTTGGGGACTTAAGTTACAAATATTATGGGTCCTGTAATTCAGCTTTCTCAAGCTAAATACAGAGAGGTTAAATAGGTCAGAAATTGGTAATAGAGATCAAGTGCGTACTGGAAGGGACTCAGCAATAGTTCCCAGGATACCTCGACAGTGTCACTCCAAAATCCTTTCGGAGATTTCTGTATGTTATTCCCCAGGGCAGTGAATTCACAAGTGCTAATAAGAAGCTTCTATGAGGCAATTGTACAGACCAGGTTCTTTCTCTTGGGGACAGATACTGTGCTGTTGTTACTTTAGATCCTTTTCTTACATTTTCAAAGGGGCAGAATTAATGACTGAATTAGTCTAACACTGGATATGCCTCACATTTAAAGTCACAGACACCACCTTTCTCTACAGAAACCCGGAGTGCAGAAATGCTTCTTGAAGACATTTATTACAAAGCAAGAAAACTCTTGGGTTTTCTAAAGCCACAAGCTAGATTTAGTTTCTTTTCCTTTAAAGAGGAAACTTGAGAGGCAACATTAAGAATACCTTCACAATCAGTCCTTTCTGTGGACAAGCGGGCTTGAGAAACTTCAAAATGTTGACCTCATTTTGTGGTTATCTTCATCTCCAAGTAAATTTCTAGAGCTTGATATAAAGGGGTCGGAGACATTTTTGTGGTTTCTCACACTTTAACTTTCATACTAACGGGCAGTTCAATAGGTTCACAAGAAGGGAAGGGAATGGAAAGGAAATCTGGAACTGTGTAGTTACTCTTTTATAGGTGAGGCCCATATCTCTGATTGTGGCCACATTTTCTTCAAAGGATAGTAGTATATTAAAGTTTTTTTAATCTGTTTTTGCAAGTGAAAGGAAGGAAGAGAAGATTAGAAATTAGCCTAAGTTTTCTGGTCTAGTAATTTACAAAGTAGGTGACACTGTGTTCCAAGTGTTTTGGCTTTTGGTGTAAGCCAACTTTGAGATGTATCTTTACAGCCATAAGTTTTCTGGATAATACATGGAAAATCATAAGCCTCTTTCTAAACATGTAAAGCATTTTATTCTCTGAGCCACTCGAAAATGTGTATTCTCTTCGAACACATTGCTGCCTTGAATGTTTATAACATTATACATATAAAAATTAACAATAACAAGTACTATTAGTAATTATTAAGCAACCTTCCACCTTACTATACAAAGTATATCCATAGGTGTGTATATGTACACACACGTGTACATACACACATAAACACATAGAATCTTGTTTAATAATTCTAACAACTCTTTGATGTGATTACTGTTATTCTTATTTTATCTACAAGAAAAAGGAGAGTCTATGAAACTCATGATCTTATATACAGCATAATACAATAATGACAGAATTGCCTGACATCAAAGCATGAGGTTGAATTTAAAATAAAAAGAAAAACAGATGCAAGTTGTTATCTGTACTCCTCCATACAATTAATCTGGAGAGAGAAAAGTACTAGGAAAGAAAAATCATTATTTATTGGATTGCCAGAATAATCTATATAGTGGGCTAGAGCCATTAGGCTGAATTTTACAAAGAAGACACTGAGGTTCACAAGATTGCAAATTGTTGACTGTGAATTGTTTAATATCTATCAGGTATTAAAAAGCAGAGTCAGGACTACGTGAATCTATTTACAATGTGCTTTTCTTTATTGCTTAAAATCCATCCGAAGAGAAAACCTTGTCATTTTCACCACAGTCACTAAAATCAGGGTGGAATTTTAGGCCACAGTCACTAAAATCAGGGTAGAATGGCACAGGACTGTGGCATTTTTACCTCAACAGAAAGATGGTAGAAAGCTATCAACTTTGGGTCAGGTGTGGTGCTCACACCTGTAATCCCAGCACTTTGGGAGGCTGAGGTGGGTGGATTACCTGAGGTCAGAAGTTCAAGACCAGCTTGGTCAACATGGTGAAACACTGTCTCTACTAAAAATCCAAAAAATTAGTCAGGCATGGTGGCAGGTGCCTGTAATTGCAGCTACTAGGGAAGCTGAGGCAGGAGAATCACGTGAACTGGGGAGGCGGAGGTTGCAGTAAGCCAAGATCGCACCACTGCACTCCAGCCTGGACAAGAGTGAAACTCTGTTTCAAAACAAAACAAAAAACTATCCAGTTTTGTACAGAGTTCTAGAAACATTTTCCATATCCTTAGTCCTCAGTGCTTTGGAAAGTTGGGGTTTAAATGACTTCTTGAGCCAAAATGCGACTACTGTATTCCTCCACGTTCCATTACAAATTTGGAGTGAGCTTCATATGACTCTGGAAACGCTACACTCCATAGACAGGCTAGTTTTCTCCCCTGAGTCCTCTCACCTGTGGATGGACCAGTAGAGCCCCTGACAATCTCCACCTGTGTTAGGTAAGTAAGTAGGTGTGTAGGTAAGTAGATAGATAGATGATAGATAGATAAATAGATAGATAGATTAGATGATACAGATATTGATGACACTTCTGGATGTGTGATAGTGAGTTGCTATGACATTGGCTTTTCTATCCCAATAGACTTAACAGCTGATGCATTTTCTCACTTTGAACACTGGTTCTCTCACAGCAGGCCTTCCATACCAAGAAAGTTTCGGAAATCCCAGTTCACCTCCGTTTGGATTATCTACATTTCACCTGGCTCCTCCACTCAAGTGCATTTTTAGGCCAAGAGCCCAGCAGTGTTATTCTTTTAATTTTATATGCACACAGAGCTGAAACATTTGAACTGCAAGCATGGGACCGTATACTATTCAATTAGATGTTGGCAACATAAACACTCACAGACACTAACTGGCACAGACCAACTACCATTCTCTTAAATTAATGAATATACTCTAATGGCGTGGCCAATGGTAGAGCAATTTGGGAGCCTCAAGAACTATAGAAGCAGTGGAAATTATAGTCCACAGCATGACAAGAAGTCCTTTAGAAAGGACTTTGGCACAATTAGCTTATTTCAGAAATAAGAAATGCCAACTGGATTAATCTGCCAAATATTGGCAGTATATTGATACCAATCACCTTTTGTCACTATTTACTTACCTCTCTGTTTCCTCAGATATATAGGATCAGAGAACTAGATTGCTTCTTACAGGAATCAGTACATATTTGCACTAAAGAAAGCACAGGGCAATGAGTCTTTCTTCCCTCTTTTCCTCTTGTACCTTGTACAGTTTTAAATTTCAACTTATTTTTTCCCATATAAAGTTTCTAATTAAATATTCTAGATCTATGTTTGGAAGTAAGATTTCTTTGTTTGGGGGGCTCACAGCTACCCATCAAAATTTTAATCTGTAGGTATTATTATTTGCAAAGTCATTTTTATAGTCTACAACCATGGGTGTTATTGTTCCCTATCCATCTTATAATTTCAACTAAATCAAGCAATGAAAATTTTATAGTGCATCCCTAATTGTGCACCAGACTGGAACTGTTCATACAAATTCCAAGCAATTATAAGGCTTTCTGGGAAACATTGGCAGCAAACACTGGATTAAATGTTTATAACAGCAAGCCAGATGGGAAACAGAGATAAGGAAAATCTCATGGAAACCTATTTTTTTTTCCCCCAAACCACAACACTATTTTAAATTAACCTGGCCAAGGGGAAGCACTTTCACATTGTTGATCAGTAAAGAATTTTTGGTAAGTAATAACATTTAAATTGTGGGAATAATTTTACAAAGACATAATTCTTTGTATCATCTGTGACCCATGTTACCAATAGATAGCAGATGGATGGACTTGATGAAATTCTAAGGATATATTATAAAATGCAATTTTAAAAAGTAGATGTTTTAAAGCTAAAACTGTGGCTCATATATTAAAGTTGGGGAAAAACACATGGAAATATTTAGCTGTACTTGTTTCATGTGGAGACTATGGTGCACATGTAGTCAACTTACTCATGCTAAAAATACTTTTACTGCTTGGGAACTCAGGGGGAAGGCTGCCATTTTTGTAGATAAACTCTATCTGTTAACGAAATTGGGCAATAAGTGTCTCTCACCCACTTGAGCTCATGCTTGCTTCCTCTAATGTGATTTAAATGGTCTGAAAGGTATAGAGGTAGATTTATAAATAAGCTAATAATACTGAAGTTGCATGTCCCATCATTTGTATGGGCTCTGTCCCTAGAAGGATTCCTAACATGTTCATACATACTATTTTGATTTATGGTGGAATATATTTTAACTATAATTGGTTAAGTCTGCTGCCTCTTTTCACTTGCATTTTCCCTCCATCACACTTCCCCCTTGATGGATGGTATTGGAGTGGCCATGAGCATTTTTGGGTTACAGCTAAGTGAAAGTTAAACTTGGGAAACAGTTGTTGGTTTCATGTGAGATGCAGTCAACTCCATATATAGATTTTCATACCATGCCAAGTGTTTTCATGTCATACCAAAAACAAAAAATCACTAAGTTGATAAGATGCATTTTGAATAGAAGGAATGATCAGGCCCTGGGATTGTTGTGAACCCAATAATGAAGAGAAATAAATTATATGGATGCCTTTGGGAAAATATTTAAATTATTTGCTCTATCAATTACCTTTTTCTGTGTAGCAAATTTCCCCTAAAATTAATGATTTATCCTACACCCTATGGACCAAATCTGGCCTGTAGCCCATATTTTTATGTTCCACAAGCTAAGAATAGTTTTTATATTTTTAAAGAGAAGTAGGAGAAAGAAGAGGAGGAAGGGGAAGAGAAGTTAGAGGAGGAGAAAGAGAAGAAGGAAAAGAAATGTAACAGAGGCAGCAGAAAACCTGATATAAAAACCTAACATATTTATTATCTGATCCTTTAGAGAAAATGTTTGCCAACTCCTGGCTTAAAGCAACAATTTATTTAGCTCACTATTCAGCACTTGGTGATTTGGGCTGGGCAAGTCTCCTTCTGATCTTGGGCAATCAAACTCACATGTCTGCAGTCAGCTGGGGTTGGGAAGGGGGGTGTCTGAAGGCTGGTGATTGGACTATCCTCCTTTACAAGTTTGGCGGTTGGCTGGCCATCAACTAGCATGACACAATGACTAGGCCATAGTCTCTCATTATTTGGAAAACAGGTCAGGACTTATTCTCATGATGGCAATTGCACTGTTTCCAATGACAGCAAGCAGGAACAAGTCCCAAATCCAAGTGCTTTTTAAGACTCAGCTTAAATCATTTTGGGTAATATTTTATGAAAGTAAGTTCCCATGGCTAAGTTATCATGGAAGGATTCTACTAAAAGGCATGGATTTTTAAAAATATAGCCATTCTTATAATTCAGCATACATGTTGGTTTCCCATGAAATAATGACAACAGAGATAATATAAAACTAATAATATGCCATTACTATAAGGACACTAATGACAAACTCTTAAGTGACAAGTATTTAATTTTAGTTACAAAGAAATGTAAAATGCCCTAAAATTTTTCTGTTCACATATGAAAAATATTTGAAGAATGTTTTCCCAAATTGACAACGATTCTGAAATGTTACGTGGAATTGCAAATAAAACGTGTGAATTTGAATGAATCTTTGCTAAATTATCAATAAAGAAAAACATGACTTAGCATGGCTAATTATGCAAAAAGAAACTCAACTATTTCTATTTTTATTGAAAAAATTATAAAATCATAGTTATATCATTGGTAATGAAAGCATATATGGCAAATAATGTAAGACAGAAGAGGTGTGTGTGGTTCATTGGCATTTTTTAAGTGTTTTTTCCTGGATTTTGTAAGGTGGGTGCAATTTTTTAGCTTTTCAAAATTTGTGATTTATTTTCTTACTCTAAAACATATTTATGTTTATAGCTAGTTTTAGATATATACTTGTGCATTATTTTCCTTATATAGAGCCTCCAAAATTTCCTAATTTCAGACCCCATGAAGCCTGAATCCACCAAGGGAAGGACCAATAAATATTCCTAGGCCTGGTCAGCAAAGCAGAAACCTAGGCCTGGTCAGCAAAGCAGAAACCTAGGCCTGGTCAGGAAAGCAGACACCTAGGCCTGGTCAGGAAAGCAGACACCTAGGCCTGGTCAGGAAAGCAGACACCTAGGCCTGGTCAGGAAAGCAGAAACCTAGGCCTGGTCAGGAAAGCAGAAACCTAGGCCTGGTCAGGAAAGCAGCCGGTGCAGGGAGAAAAGAAAGAAAGAAAAGAGTTCCAGCTTCTTGTGTGGGTTTGATGTGATGGTATTCAGAATTTGGCATTTTCTTCTCACCTCCAAGTTTGACTTAAAAGCCATTAGTAATCTTTTCTGCTCACAATCATGTAAGATGCAGTTTATCAGCTCTAGAGTGATCAAAAGTCCATAGTGTTTGAAGACTACTAAGCTGATATCTTGAATACCTGCTCACTTTGGTTACCTCTCATTCCTTCATCCCTGGCAATGTCCCCCCTCCCCCAAACGTTATTTAAAAGATACAGAACACATGGACGTAAATATGGAAAAAATAGACACTGGACTACTAGAGGATGGAGGGAACCTATCAGGTACTATGTTCACTACCAGGGTGACAAGATCCATACTGCAGACCTCAGCATCACACAATATTCCCATGTAGCAAATATGTACATGTACCCTCTGTGTCTAAAATAAAATATTTTTTAAGAAGAGATAGAAAAGAGTTCCATTTGCCAAGTGGAGTAAAAATTCCTCCGAGTGATCGAGTAATTTGCTCATGGTCGCGTAGTATATGGGAAAGCCAGGATGGCAAACAATTAGTGTCTACCGACAAGAACCATTCTTTCCCCATCATCTCCCTCAGTCTTTATTCTTCCAAGGCATAGTGACTGCCTCTCTAGGTTGCTAAGAAATATATCCAACTTTAGTATATGCTCATTATTAGCCACTGAATGCCTTCTATATGCAAAACCCTAAGTTAAGTGCCAGAAATCCTGGAGAAACAGGGAACATTGTAAAATAAAATAGAACACTATTAGAAGGTAGTACATGCTAAGTATCTAATATGTGCTACAAATTCTTCATATGTGAAGATCCAGGTAGGTGGTTTTGAAGGGAGTATGGCACCTATAGAGTAAAGAGGTATTGGTGGAGGAAAATCAGAAAAGGAGGAGGGATGATGAGCAGTGCCTGGTTTTATTCAGGGATATGGCTTTATTTGATATATTACATATATTACTTCCCACAAAGCATCTCAAAAGGACTCTTAGAAATCATCTAGTACAAATCTCTACCATTTACAACAGAGATAATGATTTCCCCTACCTCTGCCAACCTAATTCACTGGCCCAGGGTCACCCATCTAACCACTGAGCCAGGGTTTTCAGTCATGTTTTCTCAGCACACTCTTGGCTAAACTATTAATACTAGGACCAACCGTGATACTATTATTTGAAGCTGATGGCTGTTCTTTAATACCATCCCTAGATTAATTCAGACCTTAAAGTTACTTCTAGTGTTTACTATGCTGTGGCTGATATTTTTCAGATTTTAGTCCGGGGTTGAAAACTCTAATCCTTATTCTTCATTTCTGTTTTGTTGTTTGTTTTCATTACCCCTTTGTATTGTTGAGGCATCCTAGAGATAGTAATTGCACATAGAAAATAACTCTTTTAATAATGAATTGAATTATTCCCATTGTAAAATCAGTTTGAGGTCACCACCATCAAGACAGCTAGAAGATAAGACCTTTTATATTTCGTTCTTGATACAAGCAAATGAATTAAATGTGTTCTATCTTGTTTATAAGTGTTTAGTATATGTCAGAAGTTTCACATGCATTTGATAATAGGAATCATGGAATCGCCAGCCAGTGCCTCAACACTGTCCTTAGAGCTGCTAGTTATTATCCTTATATGTCAAGTGACTAGGTTTTGAAACTGGGTGTATAAAAATGAGGTTGAGATGAGCTATTTCCAAGTGGCTCAAAGAACAGCTCTGAATGCAACTAGAAAGAATTAATATTAGTAGGTTAAAAATGTATAGCAATTTGCTTTCTTTGCCTTTACAAATTATCTCAAAAATATTTTAATAATTCAGTAAAAGTAGGTAGAATAGTTATGATTACAATTTTATAGTTGAAGAAATTAAGGTAAAGAAACATCAATGATGAGCTCAAGGTTAAAGACCATGTTAAGAGCAGAACTGGAATGAAACCCCAGATGCTGACCTGGGTCCCATGATTCTTCCCCACCCTCTATGCCCATCTTTTCTAAACTGTGTATCACTATCCAAACACCCTCTTCCACATCTACTCCAAATAAAAAGAATTCATATCCCTAGTTTCCAAAATTGCTATTCAGTATTTTTATTTTATTATTCAATGAGTGGCCCAGTTCCTTCTTTATAATAACTACACAGTGACAACAATGTTCACTTACTTCTACATAAAACAGATTTTGGGGTAAATAATAAAAAGCTGTGAGAAATCTTTAAATCAACCTAAACATTTCCTGGAGACTTGAGGGACAAAATGGACAAGAGTTGTACCACAATTCCTGTGAACATTTTCTTTGATCATGAAATCTATACACTTGGCATCAAAGAGCAGATGCCTGTGGATTCAAGACACAGCCCATAATTGTAATGATTAAAAAATGTGTCCAAAAAGTAAAACCTGAATATCAATCTATTATATTTATGAGTTTCTTGGTTAACATGTCCAGAGGCTAATGCCACTGTGGTGACTCAGAGGTACCACACAGTAATTTATTTTACCGTACAGTCTCAGATAAAACAGCACAACCATACTTATTAAAAGCACTATATCACTTTAACCTCAGTTACCTCTCACACCCAGTTTGCCCAAGGTCATTATGTCATCTGACCTGAGTCCAGGGCTTCTGAGAAGAAAGCCCACAGCAAGGGAGGCAATCTGGAATGACTGTATAAGTAGGCCTTAATGGCTGTTCTTTGGCCTAATTTACGAAGTCTTCTTCCTACACTTGAGAATTCAGATGTTTCAGACTCAAAATTAAAATGATGTCTTAACCAAATCATAGATGCAAGTCCTCAAATGCTGTGTAATTGCACCATCACCCCTAGGAGAAGTTCTGATTAAAATGAGTCACATTGACCTTGGATGACATGGCCTAAGGGGCAATTATTCCCCAAGGGACTTAATTAAACACAATTAGACCAGTGAGAGTACATTTAACGAGTCCCCTTGTGGTACCTATGTTTCCAATTTATTTTTCCAGCAACTTTCACTAATGATTTGATTCGCTCAACATCCGTCCATGGATAATGATCGGGTGCTCACTACTATAAGGTGATGGTGGGATACTTGGATCCCATGATTCAGGAATTAGAGAAAAGATACAGGCACATGACAAGTTAAATAGGAATATGAGAAGAAATATGTTTATGGGCCAAGTGAACAGTAGAAAGGATGAGCAAAATACTGTCGGGAAAGAGTTACTCAGTGTGGGTGAAAGCAGACACAGGTGGCTTCAGTGATAACTTGGAGGTCTTGAAGGATACAGATGAGGATAGAATCATGGACTACTAAGCTGGAAAGGATTTTAGAAACCATCTGGTCTGGTTGGGTGCAGTGGCTCACGCCTGTAATCCCAGCAATTTGGGAGGCTGAGGCAGGCAGATCACTTGGGGTCAGGAGTTCAAGACCAGTCTGGCCAACATGGTAAAACCCTGTCTCTACTAAAAATACAAAAATTAGCCAGGCTTAGTGGCACATGCCTGTAATCCCAGCTGCTCTGGAGGCTGAGGTAGGAGAATTGCCTGAACCTGGGAGGCGGAGGTTGCAGTGAGCCGAGATAGCACCACTGCACTCCAGCCTGGGCAACAGAGCAAGACACCATTTCCAAAAATAAAAAGAAACTATCTTGTCTCATAACTTCATTTTACATTCAATACTCTGGAGCTCTTAATGGGCTATCTAATTTACTCAAAACCATGCTGCCAGTGGCATGAAGTATTTTAGGAAAGGAGAGCAGTATGAACAAGCTGAGTGGTACAGAGGCATGAAGTGTATTTTGGGGATGGCATGTTGACCAGTTGAATAGGGTAAATAGTATAGGTAAATATTGGTTGGAAAAATAGGTTTGGGCTTATTTCTAAAATGCTATGTGTAAAGTTTGCAATTTATTTTGCCAACAAAAAAGAATATAAACATGTACTTGAATTGTGGGTTATTACAATCAAAGTAGTATTTCCCAGAAGATTAACCTGGTAATTATGTCTCAGATGTATGGGAAATAGTAGGGACTGACACAGGGTTGGACTAGGCTAATATTAATTGTAACAGGGGGCCAGGCGCGGTTGCTCATGCCTGTAATCCCAACAATTTGGGAGGCTGAGGCGAGCAGGTCACCTGAGATCAGGAGTTCGAGACCAGCCTGGCCAACATGGTGCAACCTGTCTCTACAAAAAATACAAAAATTAGCTGGGTGTGGTGGTGTGCACCTGTAATCCCAGCTACTTGGGAGGCTGAGGCAGGAGAATCGCTTGAACAGGGGAGGTGGAGGTTGCATTGAGCCAGGATCACATCACTGGAGGCAGAGGCTACAGGGAGCCGAGACCAGTCACTTCACTCCAGACTGGGCAACAGAGCGAGATTCCATCTCAAAATAAAAATAAAATTATAACAGGAGTCTCCCATGAAAACAATGATCTCTACAGATATTATGAGAAGCCAAGAGTGTTGTGCAAGCGATTCTGGACAAAGAAGAACAATATTGAATATGACTCCTAGGTTTCAAATAAGGATTTCAGGAGGCATCAGGCAGGGGTGGTTGTCGGAGATGGGAGCCATAATTGATAGCAGGAAGATCAAGGAGACACTGAGAGGAAAAGGCATGGTCCAAGACCAGAGGGTTCTGGGATGGCTCAGGAGCTCACAGGCAGGAATGATCAAGGGTCCAGATAAATAGTCTAGAACTGAGGTGAGCCTAGTCATTGCAGATCAGGGCAAAACTGTGGGTGGAACCAGCAGAGAGCCAGGGGCCAAGAAGGCTCAGACACCAAAGGAAAAGGTACAGATCATGGTCAAGATGGAGAGTTTGGAATGGACTCTTCAGACCTGCAACCTAAGTAGCAGCAAACAAGAAGCATCTGGTGAGCAGGGAAGCTGGAATTCAGTTAAGAGAGCACCAACAGATGTGGATGCCCAGCATTAAGGAGCCATTGATACTGCCAGCTGGAGATCCTCACAAAGGCAGATGAAGCCTTTTCTTAGGGAGTGTGCACATCTGGAGGAGCACAAAGACAACAAAAAAACAAAATAAAAGTGGAAATTTAACATTAATATATCACTGGAAAATCAATGCTATAGGATTCCTTACACAATAGGGTTTTTTTTTTTTAACTGGTTAGTACTGTTTTTATTTTTAACTATATGGTGGGATTGGGAAAACGTGTATGGAAGCAGAACATGAAGTTGTCAGTGAGGCTAAATGTACTTATCTGTTTCTGCTGCATATTGAGTGGTACGGTCTGAATCCATCTCCCAAAATTCATGTGTTAGGAACTTGATCCCCAGTATAGTAGTGTTGTGGGGGGTTCTTTTGGTAGGTGTTCGGGTCGTAAGGGCTGTGCCCTCATAAATGGATTATGCTATTATTAAAACGGCTTGCAGGAGTGGGTTTGCTCTCTTCTGCTCCTCTGCCATGTGATGATGCAACAAGAAGGCCTTCACCAGATGCTAGCATATTGACCTTGGACTTCCCGTCTCCAGAACTCTGAGAAAATAAATTTCTGTTCTTTGAAATTACCCATTCTCAGATATTTTTGTTATAGCAGCCCAAAACAGACTAAAACGTTGAGGAAGGCTTGGCCCCAGTGAGAAAGTTGCTTAGATGTTTTCTTCTATATTAGTAAGGGACTAACTTACCTCAGAATTGCAGGTAGAAGTAGGATTTTATATACTCCTGCTTACAGAGAGCTGAGTGTACAGGGAATTCACCCAGATCTAAAGACAGTAATTTGGTTCTTGAAAAAAAGTGGAGGGAGTCAATATCAGAAGCTAGAGCTGGTTTCCAAGAGGGATGGTGAATTTGTGTTTTGTTGCAATGATGTGGAACTCACAGCAGGACATTGAAGGAATTTTTTTTTATTGGCCAGCTGAAGAGGGACACTAGCAGGAAATGTACATATTTGGAGTCATACACAGAACTGATAGTTGAAGGTGGGTAGGGGAGTCATTGTTGCTTTTTAGCAATAGTTACATCAACTGTTGTTTACATGAAATTGTTTCTATTTCCTCCATTTTGAAGGTGCAAACTCATTTCATACTAACAGGAGCATAAATGGCTTTGGTAAACTCTGGCCACAGCTGGGCTGGATCATAATTAGAGGGGCAGCTGTCAAGGTTTTTGAATTGCAAACACATCTGGAGATGTGACATGGGATTTAAAAAGCAGTCTTCTGCAAGGGGCTGGCAGGCCAGAGTCTAGCGTCTGGCTTGTCATCAGAAACCACGAGGCATATGCTTAATAAAGCAGAGTTTATAGTTCCATCAGTCACTTAAGTTAAGACCGGTTCATGTCAGCTTTTGAAAGAGCAGGGAAGATGTAGCTGAAAAGATTCTCTTTTGAGGTTTTAATTATTTTCTGGTTGCTATGATAGCATACTTATCTTGGCCTTTCACCTGGTATCCTGGAACGTCTACCCCTATTTCAGCCTAAACTACAGAACCAAAATGAAAATTTATATAAAGTCAAACCAAAGAAAAATTATGTGGTGAAAACAACTTTGAATGAAAAATACATTGGTTTATAAATGATCTGAATTTAGAATACAGTGACTGAATACTTCAGGTACTCATTTTTCCACTGAGCCAACTTTAGTGCCATTAACCGTGGGTGAACAATGGGGTGGGTATGGCACCATAAATGCAGAGACAGGTCTGGGTTCACTGGTTTTGTGATAGCAAAGATGAGTGTGTCCCATGCCAGCCCTGTTGAAATACATCCAATTTTGGAATGACAATTTAATATAAGCAGCCAAACATGGACTTAGTCCAACCTCAAATGTCCTACTAAAACTGTGTGATGGCTCATAAAGATAGCTCTGTCTCCAGGAATTTTATGGACTAAAGCAGTGTGCTGAAGTGATAGATAGCACCCCCAATCCCTCTATTGAGATCTAGATCTGTGTTGTTTTGGACCACCATGTACCAGAGAGAAATGTCCAGCAGAGGGGAATTAGGTATGAAGTCTGTATTCGTCTCATTCTGATTCTGTACCTATGACTTGTTAATTCTGTAATCTTCAAAATGGAAAAATAGTTCTAAATATAACCAATTGAAAGAATATTGTGGTGCTCACTGTCTTGAGGAGGCATTTTCCACTGTGGCATTAATGTTCCTTTTGTAATAATCCATGATCCCTGACACGTTTATTGGTTGCTTTTTGTTTTTATTTTCAGAATGTACTGCCACAAACACATACTTTCTGAACATCTGGTATTTTAAATAATTCAAATAATGAGAATGACACACTGAGTTCTCCTTTTTGCATTAGTTGCCAGGAAGCTCAGAGCTAAACACCGTGCCGAATTCCTTAGCCCAAGCATTAGGTACAATGATCTCCTGTGTTCTTAATCTGCATCCTCCTCTTTTTAAAAATACTATAAGAATACTTTGGCAAGTTTTTAAGCTGTTCAGTGTTGGGGGGGGCATTTATATGGAGATATAAAATTAAAGAAAAGTAAGAAATATGATGAGCTCTTCATTACTCATGCTTTACCTGCTCATCAGGACTCCAACTCTTTGTCCCACCACAGTCTGGCTCATTGAGTAACATTAATGTACAACGTATTGTCTCACTGCTGAGCTTTCCACAGGATCTTGTTCCTATTTATTATACCCCAACTCTGAACTGATCAGACCTATTGTCTCTTTTGTCCTAGAGCTTATGGCTTGGGGTAATGGGTGACTCCCATGTTATTGTGTCCTCATGACAAGGCTAAGAGTGAGACAGGAGACCCTCAGAGGACATGGGTGGGATACCTAAACCAGACAGGAGCAAGGGTGAGAAGGGAACAGACCAGGCTTCCCAAAGGAAATGACCAAAGCAACTAGAAGGGGTGATAAGGAGAGATTGATGAAAGTGCAGGGAGCAACAAGAGGCAAGAAGCATGTGGCCCACCTGAGGAATGTTGTGATTATCCAGCAGAGAAAGAATGACCATTGACATTTGGTTCAATGTCAAGACCGATGACAACACACATGTGCCAAGAGGGTATGAAAAGGTTTATTACTCACCTGCCATGGCTTCCTGAGGAGAGTAGGGCAGGCTCCCAACGACGAACAAAAATGGCTTAAAAGAGCAGGGAAGAGAGAGTGGTTTGGCTTTTTTGTTGTTGTGAGGTGGGGCCAGATCAAGGGTTCTGTGCAAGTTCCCACCAGCACCAAACGAGGGATCACCTGCCCTTTTTTTCAGCCTGCCCAGATGTGGAATAGAAAGGGAAATGGGAGTGTTGGGGCTTGAAATCTGTCCACAGTCAAACTTAAATTATGGAGTCAGATTCTTTATTATAAGTAGTTAAATAAATTCAATCAATAATAGCTATAGAGGATCAAGACAAGAGGAAGGAAAACACTTTAGTGATAAGTGATGAGGGTGAACCGGAACTAAAGCAATGGTGATAACTATGGTTCAGAGCTTTAAGAGGTATTCTGGATGTAAACTGGTAAGGGACAATGAGTGATTGAATAATAAGTTGTGGGAGGAGAGATGGAGGAGAGAGAAGTTGAAAATGGGACCCAGATATTTGGTTAGAACAAGCAGCTGAAAGATAGTGTCATTTACTGATGTAGCGAATATAGGAGGAGAAACAGGTCTAGAGGACAAATGATTATTTCCATTTTGGCATGTTAAATTTTGAGTTATTTATGGGACAATCAAATGGAAAACTCCTACAAAGAAGATCTAGAAGTTATATATATATCAGATAATTAAGATCTTCAAAGAGAGCTTTTAATAGATAGGAATTAAAACCGTAGAAGATACCCAGGAAAAGAGAGTATGTGGTGAAAAAATGTCTATGACTGAGAATTGAGGAGCTTTAACATTCACAGGGAAACTATAGGTATAGGAGACCCCAAAGGAAATTGAGAAAATATGGCCAAAGAAAGAGGCTCAAAAGGGCACAGGATCAGGAAGTCGAGGGAAGTAAGCATTTCAAAAAGTAGAAGCTGGTCAACCATTGCAAACGCTCCTAAGAATTCATGTAAGATAATACTAAAAAGTGTCTACTTGATGGAGCACCTAAGATTTCATTGGTGACTTCAGACAATGGCTATTTTAATTGATCAGTAGAGGCAGAAACTATACTTCAGTGAGTTTAGTAGCAAAATGGATGTTGAAGAAGTAAAGACATCAAGTATAGACAGCTTTTTCAAAAAGTACGGCTGGGAAAGCAATCATGAAGAAAGTATTTTTCATAAATAGGAACAACTTGAGCATTTCAACAGTTGATGGACAGGACAGGATATGTTGGTCCAAGCATATTAAAAGAAGAGAAGTTGATGGATAGAAGCCAGTGGAAAAAGAAAGCTTGAGATAAGGAAAAAAAGGTATAACTGAGATCCCAGAGTTAGAAAGTAATGAAATTGATATCATATGTCAAAGGATGTACTATAGGAAGAAGTAGAAACCCTTCTTCCATTTGTTTCAGAAGAAGAAAAGATAAGTATGGAAAAAGTGTGATTTTAATGACAAGAATGTGAGAATTTTCATCCAGTGGTTTCTGTTTTCTTACTGAAGTAGGAGGCAAAAAGTAAAATCACATCGTAAGAGTGAGGAAGAAAATTGAAGGGCTGAGGATATACAAACAGGGAGGGTTGTATGAGAGAGATAAAAGATTTGAGGAAAGCAAGGAAAGTTGGAAACAGTTGGTAGAAAGATCCAGAGATAGAGAACACATTAGGAAATAGAAGATTGCCAGGAGCATTGAGGGTGCATTTAAGATCGTGAATTTTAATCCCAGCTACTTGGGAGACTGAGGTGGGAGAACTGCTTGAACCCGGGAGGCGGAGGTTGCAGTGAGTCAGGATCACGCCACAGCACTGCAGCCTGGGCGACTGAGCAAAACTCCATCTCAAAAAAAAAAAAAAAAGTTCATCACTTTTTAGAGGCATCATTTCTATAATCCTGTGATGTTGTGCAACAGGACTCCATTGCACAGGCATCGACACAGGAAATGGAGAGATGGATAACTGAGTGTGGGGGGTTTATTAGGCTGGCGTGTTGGAAGAATCACAGGTGAAAAACAAATTTGAAGATATAAGTGAGGCATGCAGTCTCATCTGGATGAGAAAAGCAGTGAAGTCAGGGTGAGGCCTGTAGAGGCGTTCATTGCATTCCAAGTCTCAATGGGGTGAAAGAGAAAATCTAAAGAGTGACTCATTGAGAGAACTGAAAGATAAGACTTGGTGGAGGCAGCAAGCACATTTACCCTGGATAGGGGAGCAGTTCCTGATGATGACCCAGTGCAGTGTATGTCCCGGGGAACAGATGGCTGAGGTGACGTAGAAGTAAACGTCTCTGGAGGAGGTGTCCTGGGTGTCAGGGGAGATATCCACACAGGTGCTGAAACTGCTTAGGAGGATTTTAAGACATGAGGCAGGAAGACTATGAACCTTGTATTAGGCTCTAATGAACTGACAGCAGAATTCTATTCTGCTGTCTATTCTGCATCTCACAAAAGGAGGGTTTTCAAAAAATGCTCACAGAATTCTATTCTGCATCTCACAGAAGCAGGGTTTTCAAAAAATGCTGGAGGAATGATATTATGAAAAACTGGGTGAATAGCAGTCCCTCCTCTTTGCCCCATGCTGGGAACACAGGCAGCTTCTCCTAGAGAAGATATCAGTAACTCACTGTCCTCAAGAAAGAGCCTCTAGGGAGACATGCAAGAAGTTGAGGATTTAGACAAAAAGAGATGCCATGAGTTGCCCAAAGTCACCAAACAAGGCAGTATCAGGATTTTGCTCATATCCCTTTTTATGCAAGTTTCCAACATTTGCTATAGCCTGCAACTGTTCTACTGCAAGTACCTGTAATTATCTGCCAAAGCACTTTCTGTGACTGCAGGAATGTGCTCCCCATCCCCACCCTGGCCCCACCTTACTCAGGGAAAATAGAAAGGGTGGGGAGATTTATGGCCCTGGGATCAACCCTTAACCAATGATGAAAGGAGATGGTGGGTACATGCCCCAAACTTCCATTGTCCCCAGATAGGAAATCTCTGAATTATATTCCATACAGTTTCCCACAGTCCCCAGAGGAATTGGGGACTGCACACAGTGGTAACCTACTCATTAATTTACCCTGCATCAGTCTCCTTCCCTTGCTGGTCTCATCTGTACTCTCTTAACTTCATGGGACTAAAGTTGCCAGATAAAATAAAGGATACTCAAGTAAATTTGAATTTCATATAAACAACAAGTTTTTTGTTTGTTTGTTTTTTAGTGTATACCACAAATACTGCATGGAGTATAACATACTAAAAAATTGCTTGTCTGAAATTCAAGTGTAGCTTAACTCCTGCATTTTTATTTGCCAAATCTGGCAATCCTATCTAGGATTGCTTTCCAAATAATCTACTTGTATTCCTATCCTTGCCTCAGGGTCCTCTTCTTATGGATCCTAGACTAAGACAGTTAACAGCTATCCTGGAGGGATACACTTTGAAGAAGAAAAATCTCTGAGAATAAACTTCAGAGGCAGCATTCTACTGCAACATCCAAATCAGATTAAAATTATAAAGGGCTATTGTTCTAATGCTGGCAATAAACGAAAATTACCAGGAAAAGGCTACAAACCCAGCCTCAGCACATTTTGCCTGATTTGTAGAAGCCATCACCTCATCAGGAAAACACCTGTTATTCACTCACCTTTATTAAACTCAATGCCAAGTATCATTAGTACAGCTACGCTATGATAATGTTCTATTCATTCTATCAGCAAATGCCCTAAATGTCTATCACTGGAGTACAGCCTCTGTTTCAATAAAATGCCATAACTAAATATGAAAAGGGGAGGCCATGCATCCCTGGTACTCTCCCTGACCCAGTACTTTCCAGTAATAAATTGGGCTTGATTACATCAAGGCTGCGGATCCCAGATGATTATTTTTAATGAACTTTTAAACTGAGGCTTGTCTGTTAATAATTTAGTTACAATCCCAATGTTTGCTTGTTGCTGTTCCTCTCGAGAGACCCCTCTGTAATTCTGGGTAGGAGCTACTTCACCTGTCTACCTAATACCACTCTCACCATTTTCCAAGCTTTGCTAAGCCCTGGTTCCTTATTTCCATGAAATCCTCCAAACCTTGATGGAGATATGGTTTCATTTCTCATCCTTGTAAAAATAAGTCTTTCAGAGCACCTTTATATAACTCCTCAACATGTTTGGTGATTCCTTCGTCTTGAATTTCAGTAGCAGAAGTTCGATTTGTTTATTACTTTTGTACGTGTGCAGTAAATACAAATCATTGGTGCTAATGGAAGCTTGTGTTCAATTCAGGTATAAGAGTTGTTCAAGTATCAAACAAAACTGTTGGTTTATGAGTGTTAGTAACTTCTCTGAATATTCAAAATGATGTCCCATCAGCGCTCTCTAATTTGGGCATTCACATGATCATTATTTTAATGTAACACCAGGCTCTTTCATCTCAGCAATAGATAGCACCAGACCGTGGCAGTATGAGCAAACCTGAGGGCTGCCAACAGCTCTTGAGTCACTGGGGAATGCTAGTGAAGTTCACTTTAAAGAAAACGATCCTCACTTTTCCTTGCGTTCACCGGCTTCCTTTTGATTTTCGCATTGAGCCTATTGACTTCAAAGTATCCTTTCAGGATCACTCAGAAGGCCAGAGACTCATCCGTGTTCTGATTCCTTGACTTTGCTCCATGCTCAGCACTTGTTTGAAATCTGTGGGGTGCCTGGCTAGAAGAAGCTCAATAGGTGGCAAGGAGAGACAAGTGTCTGGTCTCAAACCTTCTTTCTGGAATGATTACAAAACCAAGTCGAGACAGGGGAACTGGGTATCATCTTGCATGAGTCATCTTCCAAAAATGAGTAATCAGATGCAGCATGGCAGGAGAATGGCTACAAAGGAAGGCCCTTCATATAGGGCACTTACACCTCCCTCCGCTGCCTGTGCAAGCTTCACCATTCTGAAATCTCAGAAAATTGGGCCTACCCTGTAATTTGAAGGAAAATTATCTTCTGATTCACAAATTATTAAATTACATGGGTATAAATGAGAAGTCAACATTGACGAAGATAGCTATCTTTAGTCTCATATTCCTAACTGCAGCTCAGGATTTTCCCTATGGAATGAATGGATGAATAAAAGAAACCCGTCTCAGAACAGCCGTAAGGGTTCTAAAACGATGCACAGAGATGCACAGAGATTCCTCTATCTGGCTCATTCTGAAGCCAGCTTTGTTCTAATAATGAGAACCAGATGGTTTATCAATGTAAAATTCAGGCCAGTAAGTAACTTCATGTAACCGTAGTCCTGCTGTCTGTCCCCTTTCCTTGGTCCATATGGTTGACTCTAAAATATACTTAACCGTGATATAAAAACATAGATGGATCACATGGGTGGCCACAGTGATGAAATATTCCAGGCTTTGCATCCCACCAATGACAAAGGACTTGCCAGCCAGTCATCAGCCTCTAATTCAGCTTTGTAATTATTTTCACTTAACTATTAAAACACATTCTGAACCATTTTTACATCATTTACAGTCTAGACTATGCTTAGATGAAATAAGATCAAATGGCTGAAACATACAGAAATTGAGACAAAGCAGGAATTTATCATTCTCTGGGATAACTACTTGGTTGTTTCATGAAATTGAACAGTCCATTTTTTAAAATTAGTTTCTATTTTCAAAAACTGATTTTATCACTTGAACCCAGCCGAGTGCACCAATGTTTGCCAAGATGAAAGCGTTTTCTCAATGCTAATGTCCTCAGACCACATATTTGAATTCTTCATGCTATCACACCTTCGTAGGATTTTTGAAATAAGTAAGGTAAAAAAAAAAAAAAGAATTCATAGGCATCTCCCCCAAAGCTTTCTGGACCCCCATGAAAGCAACTTGCCACTATTTGTAGAACACTCCTCAGAGTATGCTGGGAGCCAGCTGTTGATGTGCAGTTTTTCTGGAGACTGAGGATATGGGCCACATCGTGTTAATCTGGGCAATGACTCTTTTGAGCAAGTCCCAGATAAAGTTAGTGATTTGCAAAAGCTTTTATCAGTTGCTTGATGGCTTTTACAGAGTGGAACACTACATGACCTATGTGATTTGTTTTCATTTACAAAGGTGCAGAGACTTTGAATTTAAAAATGGAACGTTTTCTTCTCGTGCCAAACGTAAACAATTTAACATCCATTTCCTATCCAGCTATTTTACCAGTTCAAAAGAGTTTATATGAATCTTATCTGTATTATATTTCCTGCTGATTGGCAGTGCCTCCTGCTTCAGCTGGGAAGCCAAAAATGTGCTGGCTCGGATTTGAACAGGAAAGGCCTAACAAAGAAAACTGGGAAATAAATGTAATGAGTGGTTACGGGGTGCTGAAAACTATACTTATCATTTCTTATTCTCGTGGAGTTGGTGCTGCCATATTGATTTATGCCTGGGAAGTCTTTTATGGAAACACACAACAAAAGCTTCAGATTATTTTGTCAACAAGAAAACACAGTTTACCATATCTTCAAAGTCCCCATTTAGTCCTGATTTGAGCGGTTCCATATTCCTTGCTGCTGAGACTCCCTGAGCCCTGGAGGGGGTTTGCATTGGATACAGTAAATCTCTATAAAAGATAAAGGCCTCCAGAATGTCACAGAGCTTGTTTTCAAGGCCAGTTAAATAATTTGATAGGGACCATGAGGAGTCCAGAGAACAAAAAGTATGTGGCTATTCCAGGCCAACTTAGACTCAGTTTACTGGGCCCCTGAGACCCATTTTTTTTCCTTCCAGAATGTGAAAGACATTTATTGGGCCTATTGTTTGAAGGTCTTCAGTCTCTTTCTCACATTCAAAACTTGGATGATTGGAAAGGAGAGAAGGAAAAGAGCAAAAACAGCCGTCTAGACATTTCCTAGTGGAATATTACATTTATAAACTATTTTCCTTGCCTTGTCTTAACAATACATTATGAACTGAGATAAAAAGTTAGATCATAAACTTGTGTTCTATTGTAAAGAGGTCCGGCAAGAGTTATGGTTTTCTTGAAAAAATCAACTATTAATTGTTGCTTCGAGGTCACACGACCCAACAATTTCTGTGAAAGGCGTTCAGCTGCCATTTCCAGAAATGTGCTCATTTGCCCTCAGCTTCCCCACCCCTACCCTATACTGCACCCCAATTTCCACTCCAATCTCAAGCCTCAATTTAATTGGGCTTACCAAGTATGTGGGGAGTGCATTATTTTTTCGATACGTACCCTGAGGTTCCTGTCAGTCAACCTAATGTCTGCCACTATCATCTAATTGTTGGATCTTTATATTAAACATAAGACACAGTTTAAGGTAACTTTAGCGCTGACTAAAGAGGAGCAATGTGTGGACATGCTTTCTGAGGCTCTCTAGGCAAGATATGGTTGTAGTAAAAACAACACTACAGGCATCGCAACTTCCAGTCCTTGGGTAAGCCATGTAATCTCTCTGAACCTCCATTTACTCATCAATAAACAAGGGCATGGAGCCTGATAACCTAAAAAGTCACTGATTCTTGAATTTTTTTTTTTAAGTTTTTAAGCAGATCATTGTTTCCCAGAAGCTGAATACTTCCTTGAAAGGTTACTTTCAGGCATTAGATGCCCTTGTTATCAGGAGCACAAAATGTTCTACTAGAATATACATATCCTGATCTTCATATAAATACCTTCCATTTGTTGAATGCTGTTGGTTCACCAAGTGTTGACCCACTGGCTAACTTCTCACCGGCACACCAGTGACATGGGTAACAGTGTCAGCTGCTGTCTGTGGCATAGTGACACTCTGAAGAGCAAATGAGATGGGGCATATAATGGGAAAATACATGGTAAACTAAAAGTCACCATTCCTAAATTGTAATTGATATTTCACAGAACTTTCCCACCCTCCTGTTCTTTTTTTGCATGCCTTTTCTTTTTTCTTCCTTACAAGGAAATATACTGATTTCCTGTCCCTGTATTTACATATGCTTTCCACTTGAAAGGTCATCAATTATTTGGACAATGATAACAAGATATTTCATTAAAAAATAATCTCCAAATATTGGGCCATTCCAGAGATGGAATACTCTCCTTAAAGTTTATTTGATGATATGAAGTTAAAACTGAAGGAAGAGGCATACAAATTTGTTAGCCTCACAAAACCCAGCCTCAGATAGAACAGCAGAGTTAAGACTATTTTTAAGGAAGTTATAAATTTATCTAAATGATATACCTAATTTGTACATTTTGCTTCTTACCAATACACTAGTCCTAGAGTAGTAATGCCTGGCTCAAACTAAATGCCGTTTGTTTTGTAAAAAACAAAACACAAACAAACAAAAAAAGATCTGTTAAAGCATTAAATGGGTGGATGAACAAATTGCCTTCCCATTAATATATATTGCACTGATAGCTGACTAATAGGTGGTAGTTATTGTGTAGCCTACTTCACCAAGGATGGAGAAGTAGTATCAGTGGGTCTTGTACGCTTTCTTTACCTGTTTGTTTTCCACCCCAGTGGAAAACTATTAGGCTTATTACGTACCCACACTATTTAGGCTTCTTTGAGATTTGAAACTGTACAGAGTTCTACTCTAACATACCAACCCTTTAGACAGGTGGTCCTGATGTTTCATTCTTAATCTAGTGGAGAGACTGGTAGGGACATCTATTAGGTTAGTTTATGCTGGGGTACTAGGAGGACCTGTGCCCCAACATAAATGAAGAGCTAATTACTCTTGGATTTCTTGGATATATGTGAGGATATATGTTTTCTGGGATATATGTGAGGGGATGGGGCCTACATAATCTCCAGCTTCCCTCATGACGTTAATATCTTATGGTTCTATGAAAGCAGCACCTCTGCTCACAGAGTAGTCTTTGTTCACATACAGTAAATAAAAATGATAGCGTTGACCAATAGTTATCTTTAGTGGGATTGCTGGTGATTTTTAACTTATCGAATCTTTCCTTTATCAGAACTTTTTTACAATGAACATAAGTGATTTTATAATTAAATGAAACAAAATCCTTTTCACTTTGAGGAAAAAAATTCATAAATCTAGGAAGAAAAATAAAAGGCATCAACAACAACAATATTAATTTCTGGCTCTTGGGCCAGAGCCATGTCTTTCAGACTTTAACCCTCAATTGATGGGTCCTACCCTGGAGATTCTGATTCAATAACTCAGGATGAGGCCTGAGAATTTCCACGTTTCGCAAGCCTCAGGATCGATGACACTTTGAGGAACTTGGCTGTAACAGTGAACCATCATGTGGATATGTTTTTTGGCTTATACTTATGACTGAGGCAGTTCAGCCTCAAATTATTTTTTTGTCTGTGACTATCACAGTGAGCAGGGAAAATTCCTGCATCCATGTCCATGTAACTTAAGAGTCTCACCATCATACTTAATGTGTTGTTTCTAATTCCCTCACATAGAAGCATCTGGGGCTAAAGAATTGTCCTAAGTCTCAGTTTCACTGGAAAAGTGTGTTTCTACCCTGGATGAGACTTGAACCCAGAATGTTTAATTCAGCATCCCAGAATTTAATCCATTTGGGCCTTAGGACCCCAGGACCCTCCAAAATCATGCACTGAGAAAACACAGACACCTATCTAAAGTCAGGGCAAATCAATGGGGCAGTGGCTTGGAACAAGTTTCCTGTTGGAGCTCTGGCATTAGCACGTGCTCTGAGTAACAAAATCACAGGTCATCCCTAGGCAACGGATTAGCTGGTCAGTGAACTGAACTTTGTTTCATCACCAGGTTTTATTTGAAATGTCAAGAAAGAAAGTCACAGAGAAAGAGAGAGGCAGGGCAGGGAGAGAGAGAGAGAGAAATGGTTTCTAAGAGCTCTCAATATTAACTTACTAAGGTGTGCATCTTATGTAAATTATCTACTTTATAATTAAAAAAAAATAACTTCACTGAAACAAGCACTGGGTTAATTATAATTTTGCTGGTTTGACCACATCACTGAGGTCTAAATGACAGAAAAAAAGTAAAGTGGATCTTCTAACCACAGAATGCCTTCGATTTACAAGTCTTCCCTACAGAAGCAGCCATAATGCTAATACTTATGGGTGCTTACTTGGTGCCTTTTGTTACCTGATTTAGTCATCCCCACATGATTACTTTAAACAGGAAAGCCAAAAGCACCAATCTGAATGGTTTCAGGGTCAGTGTCACTTTGGCAACATTGTTCTTTGGTATTTTGCTCTAGATTTAGAGCTAAAGAACCTTTCTTACATATCTCACGTGTGTGTGCATTCATTACCTCCTGTGAATGCTTATGTGTGATAGGTAAGGAAGTGTTTGCAAGTACATGTGCCTAAAGTAGGGGTAAATACTGCACCTGATTTATTTAGGGGGTCAATTCCCTTCCTTTTTCCTTTCAGTGGTTCTCTTCCCCACCTTATTTCAGAAGGGGAAAAGGAGGGATGAAGGAAGAGAGAAAGGAAGAGGCAAAGAAAATGAAGAATGAAAAGAGAGGGGAAGAGGAGAGAAAATGGTGTGAATGAGCAAATAAGGGAGCTGGATTTAGAAAGGAAGAGATGGAGGAGGGGCTTTGGGAACCCCAGCTTTCCTCTGCCTTATCTGTTATTTCTTCTCTTTCCCGCAATTCTGCAATTCCCAGGCTGCCAGACCCTTCCCCCAGGCCTCTCCCATCCATTTCCCAACCTTGTGTGTGCTGAAGTCTCATACTTCTGGGTATGGCTCCCAGCATTCCAGCTAGCATCAGAAATTCTAAAATACTTTCTGTTCCCATCATTAAGATCGAACCAAGAGGCTAGTTAAAGAAAACACAAAAGGCTATAAGGAGTTTCTGACACTGTCCAATTCTTTACAACCACACATGATGAGTGCACAGCTCCTTTCCTCCCTCCTAAGCTGCAGAGACCTATTTAAATATATGCAGAAGAATGCCAGCAGCCCTCCTTCAAACTGAGTTCAAAACTGCCCATTACACGGCACCCCATTATGCATTCCATTCTTTGCAGGGTCTTATTTTGAGGATGTACATTGCTGGGTAAAGAGAGGCCTTTAGGGTACAGTATATTTCAAAACACAATTAAAATAAACTCTTCAAGTGGAAATGTGAAATGCATTTGTATTCTATTAAAGCCTTTGGCTTATCAACTGCAGAGTGCTCCTTTACAAGGTCATTAGTAACCAGGCTCACACAGTGGCCAACAGGCATCAGCTGCACAGAAACAGACAGGGCCCCCAAACACCACAATCACTTCCTGTACCTGTTCTTGTTTGCTTGCTGAGCCCTCGAAATTGGGAGTTGCTGAAATACATAAAAGCGTAACAGCTTGAGTCAATATTTGCCGGCCTAAGCAAGTGATTTTGTTTAGTGAGGTGACTGAACCCCTTGAATAAATACATCTGCTTGTAGGTAGGAGAACAACCCCAAGCAGGCCCTTCGAGGAGGGCTAAGGGCAGAACTAGAACTGTAGAACTGCCCTTAGTGTGGAACTGGCGGGGCTGTGCTGAGTCTTCCGAGAGTCCAGCTCTGGTTCTTTCCCTGCAGTTCTCTGCAGCTAGCTGCACTCTCTTGCTTCTAAAGGTTCGCATCACCATCCCCTGGGAGGCTTGATCAGAAGCTGATGGCTGAGCCCAGAGCTCTGATTCAGTTAAGCAGGGGTGGGCCTAAGAATCTGCATTTTTACAATTTCCTAGTAATGCAGATGCTGCTGATTTGGGGAACACACTTTGAGAACCACTGGTCTAGAACAGGTCTGTCCAATACAAATGTAATGTGAGCCACATGTGACTTGAAATTTTCTAGTAGCCGTGAAAAAAGCAAAAGGAGGTCGGGCGCAGTGGCTCATGCCTGTAATCCCAGCACTTTGAGAGGCCGAGACAGGCGGAACACGAGGTCAGAAGATTGAGACCATCCTGGCTAACATGGTGAAACCCCGTCTCTACTAAAAATACAAAAAAATTAGCCGGGCGCGGTGGCGGGCCCCTGTAGTCCCAGCTACTCGGGAGGCTGAGGCAGGAGAATGGCGTGAACCCGGGAGCGGGAGCTTGCAGTGAGCCGAGATTGCGCCAGTGCACTCCAGCCTGGGAAACAGAGCTAGACTCTGTCTAAAAAAAAAGAAAAAAAAAAACAAAAACAAAAAAACAAAAAAACAACAACAACAAAAGGAAGCTAATGAATTTAAGTTTAACAACCTATCCAACATAATTTTATAATGAAATCAGTATGAAAATTGGGATATTTTACATTCTTTTTTTTTCTTTTCTTTTTGGCACTAAGTCTTCAAATTCCAGTGTATATTTTACATTAACAGCACATCTCAGTTCAGATCAGCCACATTTCAAGAGCTCAGTAACCATCTGGCTAGTGGCTACTGTATTGCATGGTGTAGTTCTTTCTAGATCATTCTCTGAGCATTCCAAGAACTAGAAATTCTCAGCCCTACAAACATGGGCCTGCTTCCAGGGCCTGGGCGCCCCACAGGATATACCAGGCTGTGAGAGTGAGTGCACATCCCCAGGCTCAAGGGTTGCCCTGATGGTGGGTGCCAGTTGAGAGGGTGAGGGGTTTGGGAATGAACTTGGACAAAAGGGCTGGGATGTCCATACGCATGAACACATGACCCCTTGAGGTGTAGAATAGAGTTTGGGTGGGGAGAAAAATGGGGCAAGCTGAGCTCTGTGTGTGTGTGTGTGTGTGTGTGTGTATGTATGTATGTATATAGAGAGAGGAGATAGAGGGAGGAAGAAGTGAGAGAAAGAGAAGGAGAGAGAGAATGAGAGAGAGAGAAGGAGAAGTGAGAGAGAGAGAGAGAGAGAAGGAGAGAGAGAGGTGAGGTGATTCCATTTATTCCATTCCAGGCTCAGCTACAGAACAATCCATTCCCCCAACACACCCTTAATGGATTTTGCAGAAAGTTCTGCTTACTGCTGCATTCACCACGTCTCACCTGTCTTCAGGGCACTTAGCTTTTGGGTTTGGAGCTATCCCAGGGCACTGCTCATAAAAGGAGATACCTCGCTTTGCTGCAGGGCTCTCCTTCTAGGCTTTTCTCTTTCTTTTACAAGTGGCTTGGGGTCTGACTTGAAGGAGCCATCATAAAGAGAATGATTACTTTTACGCTGGCTGCAATGAGAAAAGGATTCTGTGAGGAGGGAGTTATACATGGAAATCAATACCAGCATTGGAAAGCATCCCCTTTTGCCTATATAAGTGCTACCCACAGGGTCAATAGCTAGAATTAACCTGGATCCTTTCATTATTATTGTTATTTTTAATAAAGCTGCTTTACGATAGACTCTGATGTGAGCTCCCAGGCTGCAGCTGCACCGATGTAAAGGGAGTGAAAACTAGTTTTATTTAAGAGTTATCTTTTGTCCCAGTGGGTACCATTCCCCAGTCCCACCTCACTCCCCTTCTCAGTCTCTGCAGACTCAGGGGGAGAGTGAAATTCAGCTTTTTATAAACATAAGCAGATACCAACATAAAAAAGAATGTGCTCATTGCTCTGATTTTATACATTGTGTAATTTGTAATGCACAATAATAGAAATTAGTTTTTGTAGGTATGGCTGTACTAAATGCTGACTACATGCCAGACCCTATCTTTGGTACTTTACTTACCGCATTTAATTCTTTTGACAATCCTGTATGATGAATCAATGGACGGACATCCAGGATGGATAAATGTGTCGGGAAAGGTAATAAGTAGTTGAGAGGCTATGCGCTACCAGTCTTTTTGATTCCCAGACCTGTGCTGTTTTCTGGATCAGAAAAATGACTTGATGGGTCCTTCATCTTTGTTAAAACAGGTGTTGAAAGCCTCAGGTGTCTGCCCATGTACCTTATTTGGGCAAACTTCTGCCATTCATTCTGTTAAGTTCTACAAAAATGAAGCAGTAAAAAAATATTTTCACCATAACCCTAGATTCAGTCTTTGAATCCTCTAATTTTCTCATACCTCACAACCACTCTTCAGGAAATCCTGTTAGCTCTACCTTTAAAGTACATCCAGACTCTGACAACTTATGCCACCCCCACTGGTCGTCACTTCCCCTTTTGTCCCTGTATGGACTGCACTTCATACAGAAGCCAGAGTGAAATGTTATTAAGTTAGGACATAACCAGTTCCATATTCAAAATCTTCCAGTGGTTTCCCATCTCATTCAGAGTAAAAGCCAAATTATTTGCAGTGTGCTCTGAGGCCCTACATGTTCTTCCCTGAATGCACACACACACAAAAAAACACACACAAAAACACACACAGATACATATACATGCTCAACACACATGCACACACATGTATGCACACAATACACACACACTTATACACACTCAACACACATACATATACACACACTACACACATGTACATGTACATACATACACTTATACACACTCAACACATATGCATGTACACATACACCACACACTGTCTACACACATACATACACATATGTACATACACACACTCAAAAGATATATACACTCAGCACATACGCTCAACACATAGATGCACACTCAACACACACTCAACAGACATGCACACACATGCATACACACCGATGGTTTGCATTTGTGTTCCCACCCAAATCTCATGTGGAATTGTAATCCCCAGTGTTGGAGGAGGGGCCCGGTGTGTGGTGATTGGATCATGGGGCAGTTTCTAATGGGTTAGCACCATCTTCCTAGTGCTGTGTTGTGATAGAGTTCTCCCAAGATCTGCTTGTTTTAAAAGTGTATAGCACTCCTCCCCTCACTCTCTTCATCCTGCCAGCCATGTAAAACATGCTTGCTTCCCCTTTGCCTACCACCATGATTGTCAGTTTCCTGAGATCTTCCTCCCAGAAGCTTTTACTGTGTGCACAAGCCTGTACAGCCTGCAGAACCATGAGCTAACTAAACCTCTTTTCATTATAAATTACCCAGTCTCGGGTATGTCTTTATAGCAATGTGAGAATGGACTAATACACACACACTCCTATTTCATCTTCTCTAACTTTCCCCCTTGCCCACACGTCTCGAGCCACATTGTCTCATTACAGCTCTTCAAACTCACCAAACACCCCCCTGCCTCTGAGCCTTCGCACCAGCTATTGCCTCTGCCTGGAACACTTTTCCCTCATTTAATAAAATGGTTCATTCCCTCACTTCCATCTGATGTGTATCCAAATGTTTTCTTATCAGAGACAATTCTGCCCTGACTAACTTAAAAAAAATAGCAACCCCTCATTTCTTATCATCTTCACTGTGCCGCTTTTCTTTCTGGCACTTTCTACTACTCAACATGTTAAATATTTATTTATTTGTTTGCTGTCTCACCTGCACCCCACCCTCCTCATCAAATTTAGGCTTCAGAAAGGCTTGTTTGATTTGCTGCCAAAACAGTTCCTGGAATAGGTAGTGTTAGCAGTAATACTTGTGGAGTGGATGAATGGTAACTATTTGAATGCCATCAGATCGGAGAAGAGAGGCAATAAAGTACGTCTTAAGACAGCGATTGGGTGCCCAGATGTAGAGAGCCTCCCCTCTGGGAGCCAGTCCTGACAGAATCCCTCAAATGCCAACCCAGGAGGAGTTTCAGCACCACCTCTGAGTTAGGGGTCAACACTTATTCAGTCTAATGCCACTTATAAGTGTCTTTGTCCATGACATTTATGACATTGAATAAAGTGAGAGCACTGCAGTTCACCATGTTGTTTCCCATGATCCTCTGCGCTGCTCAGAACTCTGAGGAGGACAGACTGGCATCAGTGTGGGACATTGGGTGGTCATTCAGCAGGGTGGTTCTAAAGCCTCCATTCCTTCAGGGCTATGCTGTCACATCTGTCTGAATCCTTTAGGAAAAAGGGTATAAAGAACAATTGGCAACTTGTAGACTTCACCAAATCTTTGTGCCAGGTGATTCCCTCAAGATAACTTTCTAGACATTAAACTAGGTGGGCTCGTGGGTTGAGCATTGAAGCATAAAGCAGAGGTGGAGAAAGCTGGTCTGCTGCTCAGGGAATAACCTGACCAGGGCTCAACGTATAATTCAGCTCCCTCAGCTCTGCTAGCTGAGATGAATGCAGCAGTCCCAGGGAGATAATTTGGGAGAGCCTCAGCCCCTCAGAACAGAACAGCGTGCTGACCAATTTAAACTGACCCTTGCCAGCTGGCAAACTAGACCAAGTGCTTACCTGCACACACACGATCCCAGGCTGCGTGGCAATTTCCACCTGTCTTTTTACTCTTTTCTGGCTTTAAGGCTCTTGCCATAATGGCTGGGATGTCTTTGTTAGGTGAATGAACCAGGAATTTTAAATCTCCATATCATATGTTTGGTGCAGGTACAGTCCCACTATAGGTATATGTGCCTCATGAGCCGGAAACAACAGCCTGCATCAGGAAAGACTGGGAAGAAGGCTCCAGCCTCCCAGCGATATTTTAGAGTGTCTCCAGCTGCCTTCGCAGGAGAATAGTTCACAGGGGTAATATATTCTAGGAGTCTGCTGGAATGCTCAACTGACAAGAGCCCTATTGAGATGCTGCTCATTCCCCTGGGAGCTTTTCTGTTTACATGTGCCTTTGCTCATCTTTCAGCTAAATCGGAAAGCTGAATGGAAACTTCAGTGTTTGAGAACACAAAATGGATTTTGATGCTTAAAAGGACTTTTGTACATAAAAACCCAGAGTTAATACACCTCACACGTAGGCTAGTTCTAAAACTCCAGAGTTTGGGAGTTGGTTAGAACTGTAGGAATTCCTTTCTCTGCAGTCCAGTATGGTAACTGCTAACCATGTGTGTCTATTTACATTAAAACTTAAAATAATTAAATCAAGTAAAATAAAAAATTCCATTTCCTTGTCATACTAGCAAGTCATAAGCCACATGTGGCTAGTGACTGTTCTATTGGACAGCACAAATACAGAACACTTCCAGCATCTCTGAGAGCTCCATTGAACAGCACTGGCTAACTGGAGAGACTGCGCCCCTCGTTTTGTAGAAAAGAAAACAGAGGCTTATAAAGGTCAAGATCAAGTGTCTTGCCCTCTTGTCTTAGAGATAGTATCTGGCTGCAATTAGGAAAGACACAGGTTGTCTTACTTTGTCCTTTCATACTACCAGTCCACGTCTCATCTCTGATGATAGTATCAAATGTTATTCTAACAATATCCAGCACAGACACAAATGAAGGAAAGCAAGCTGGTGACACAGTTAACCAATATGATTTCATATATGAGTGATTGCAAAATTAAACGGAGTCAGAAAATCCTATCTTCTCCATGAAACCCTGCAGGACTAACATGAAGAGGGGAGAGTTTTCCCCAGGAGTACTTTGCTTCAGCCTTCAGCTCACAAGGCTGACTCAGTTACTATTACTACTAAGTTACTTAGTAGGTACTCAGTTACCACTAAGGGATTGCATTCCTTATTTGCCTAATAAATGCATTTTATCATAGTTCTTGGGTTTCATATATTAAATATCATGTGGGATTTTAATTACCTCAGTAACTCCAGAAAAGCTTGCTTTATACTATACAGAGCACCTTTAGTAACATTTGAGCCCTTGCAATCAATAAGCAATAATGGCTGCTATTAGCTTCTGTATGGAAGAAACTATTTTCAATTAACGTGCGATTAAAAACTTGCACCACAGCCTAAGGTATCAGAGTTGAGCAGGCCATGGTTCTATGGTTAAGGGCTCTCCACATAAAGAAAGCTAAAACATTCCTATGAAGCCCAGAACATACAGGAATCTCTCTCTGGCCATTTACTCAATTTCCCTAGGCACTGTAAGAATCTCACATTTAGGTCAAAGGACTCCAAGCAAATACTACATTTTTTAGTAGTTGATATGGACCTGAGAAAACTTCTAGAATTCCTGAAGGTCAGAGACAATATCTTTATTCATTTGTATCCCCATTACTCAACACCATGTCCAGAACATAGTACATGTTCACCCAATGTCAATGGAGGAAGGGATGAAGGAAGAGAGGAGGGAGGAAGGGAGGGAGGAAGAAAAGGAGGGAAGAAGGGAAAGAAAGGAAGGAGGGAAGGGAAAAAGTGATGTCTTTAAAATGCCATCTAACCTTCGAAGTGGTTGAGGAACATATACCATGGAGAACTTTAATGGCCCAAATTTGGTCCCTTCTCCATATGGCTAAAGGCAATCGCACCCCTGAGGCAGACAGCTTTTGTTTTTGCTTGCTCAACAACCCTCATAATAAGAAAATGTATCTCTTCCTCTCACCACCCCACTTCAGGCCTGTACTTCAATTGGAATTGAGCCTAGTTTGGGCTCCAGTTTGGACATAGACCCAAGTCTAACCAAAGAGATCAGTTGAAGGGTGAGCACAACTAATTAGAATAATTTCCAGGGATGTCAAGAAGAAGGAACTCCCTGCTGGTGTTTCTAGGATCGGGGAAAAGCATCCTGGAACTGTTAGTGCCCATCTTTGGCCCCTCACTAGCCAGCTCAGAGGTAAAAGGTGGAGAAACGATGCCTCATGTCATAGTTTGAACATTTAGATGCAGCCTGGAATATTTTGTTACCTGAACCAATACATTTTATCACCAATGTCTACCACCATCCCTTTTTTAAAGTTATTTTAGTTTGGTTTCTGTTACTTGGAACAGAAAGAGTAATGATTAGTGTAAACACAAATACAAAAACTGCTTTTGAAAGATTACCACCAGAAACCTTGCAGCATTAACTGAGCGTGGTGGTGTCCCTAGGTTAGAAAATGCTTTGTCAAGCACAATTTTTCTCAGATTTCCAGGCTTCTCTGGCCTTCCTTCCTAAAACGGATCTCTTTCCAGGTAGGTGTTCTCTGATCTCCACACACCGTCTTCTCTGCTTTAAGCCTCTCCCTAGCTCATCAATCACCCATGTATAAAGCCAAGTGCTAGCCTTCTACATTTACCCTTTCCCAGCCTTTAATTTTCTAAACCCATCTCATGTGTCAGCTCAGCCCAGGAGAGAGCAATGGGAAACAGAGATTTATATGGCACCATGTACTTTATATTTAATAACTGATCTGTCATGGCATTTATCTGCATAAAAAGGTGGGTAATCCGTGAGTGGCTTGGCAGCCGCAGACTCCAGTGAGTTATGCTTCCTGTTCTCTATCTTATGAAGATGGGCAGCTTGGTAGATACCAACTCTCACATGTTCAGAAGTCTTCAAATATATCCCTGAATCTCTTACTTGGAAAAATGTAAAGTAACCTCACCAGGAAACAGTGACTTATAGGAACACAATATATGATGACGTGGTAGAAAAGAATAGAGGCTGTATGGCTAGCAGGCTTTTAGTGCAGATCTAATAGCTTGCAGGGGGTTTTTCATACAGATGCTTTTGAGACCTGGACCATCCTGTGATATGTAGATTAATTTTATTCCCTACTGCAAAGGCTCAGAGTTACAAAGCTACTAAGTGACAACGCTAGAACATGCCCAACTTCAAATTCCCAGTTCTTTTCCATTATACTTTGTTTTTCTCCAGGTAGTTTACAACCATGAACTTGGAAGGACAAAGCAAAGTAAAACTGACATTTTGGTTCAATAGATATTGTGTCATTTATATGCCAGTTAACAACTTTGTAACATAAAACGAGAGACTTACAGATGATAAAGTAAACAAAATCTGGCCTGACCCTCAAGGCTTCAGATTATCATTATTCTATCAATAATCTATAAATGTGTCATATATTATCTGTCTGCTACCATCAGGTCACATTGTGTTTTGCCTTTTTATATTTACATTTACAAATATAATTTGCAAGTGAACTACTTTCAGAGAGTTCCAACACCAAGTCCGATTCTAGGGTAGTTAAAGACTATGGTGCGTCAGATGGACCATCTGGAGTTAAAAACACAGCCGTATATCCTGAAGGCACTTGCGTATCTTCCTTAGGCATCTGGGAGGAAATTCCCAGGGAATTAAAGGTCTTAGAGGACTAGAGGTGTGGTTACTTTCCTAACAACCTTCTTATTTTGCAGCACCTAATGCTCTTGAATTTTCTTGCACAGTGACCTGGTTCTGAGCGACCACACAGTGCCTGGCCAATGGCAGTCACTTAGAAGTTGTTGAAATAAATACATGATTAAGACACAGAACACCAAATGTTTCATTAGAGAGTGCTGCCATCTTCTCTGTTAGTCGAAGGTTAGAGAAATAGAGTTGAGAACAAAGATGGCACGTAGCTCTAAACCAGGTTAGATTTGAAGATTGTGTGCCTTGCTTAGGGAGTTCAAATCACTAACCCTACAAATCATGTGTAGAGAAAAGAAGAAGAAGGTGGTTTGTCCTCAGGATTTCCATCAGGACCAGTTCTCCAGAGATAAATGCCAAGGGAGGAAGAGAAGAAGCTTAGAGACCCTGGTAGTTTCTTCTGCTCTGGATTAGTCCTACTTCCAGGGTGACATAGGGACAACAAAGTAGATGATGGTTGAGAAACAGCTGAAATCCAAGAACAGTCATTTTCCCACAGATGTGTCAAAGGGGAGGGCACCCTCTGGAGGCTCCCAGCTAGAAAGCCAGCATCTTGGCCCTAGTCTTTTTCGAGGGGTGACCATATCTGGGAGTGGCTTTAGCTTAAGGGCTCTGGCAGTTCCTGGCAAAGGGACCAGCTGGTATAGAACAACTAGGCCATACATTTGCCACACTCTATATGGTTTAGGAGCCATTGGCTTGCCATCTGTACAGGCATCTTTGCCCTCTTGTGAATGGGGAACAGGAAGCTCTAGACAGTAACTTCACACCTTAAGAGCAACCCCACCATCTGGAACTTCTATAGTCCTATGTTCCCCACTTAATAGATGATTCTGTCCCTTGATCCAGCTGGTAGATTAGTTATTCTGCTGTCAAAATATTTGTTGCACTTGCCTTAGGGGTACATCTTACAAATAAGGTGTTTGTCAGAACATCTAACAGGACAAGAAGGGGGACATACAACTAAGCTTCCAATAAATGGTTGTGTGACAACTGACTGCTATTGTACCCACTTGATTATAAATGTGTTTTGTAAGTATGGCAGAATTTATTCTTAGGACTTGATTTCATGAATAAATACAATCTTTGAGAAAACAATAGCTCCACATACTTATAACCATCGGAAGCTACTGGTATATACCAAAATAACTTAAAAAATTGAATGGGCAAACTGGCTTAGATCCAGTCTGCAATATGTGCTTTACCACCACCATTTTTTAACCTAAAATACCGGCTCTTCAGCTTACTAGTTCCATAATTATGGACAAGTCATTTAGCTCTATCTGAGCTCGTTTGTAAATTCATTCACTCATCTTTTTAGCTTTTCTTCGGTATGTATTGAGATTCTATGTGCTAGCAACTGAATTTGGTGTTATGAAAGGACTAATATCTACTTCAAACAGTAATTCCAAATATTAAGATAACTTATAAAATCTCCTAGCACAGAGGAGTAGTTAATAAATTCCTACTGTATATGAATTTGGAAACAAAACATGCTGGAGGGTGAGGGAAAGAAAAACTTTTTTGGGGGGATTTGGTTCATCTAGGTGCATTATTACTAAAGACTTCAGAGGTGTATTTTTTTCCCTAAACAATAAAATGTAGGTATTAGTCTAATTGCCCAAAGGCTAAGTAAAATGAAGTTGAAGATCAGCATTTACCCATGGACACATATTTTGCTTTTTGCTTTGGAATCCAGTCCATGATATAAGCTATATTCAGATAGAGCCTACAGATAAGGAAAGCCACCCTTTAAAGAGCATGCTGAGAGGTGCCCTAACTGCAGGTGAACAGCAGGGTTTCCCTGGAAGCCTCTCCAAAGCAATCCTGAGTGACTGTGCACACACAGTACCCAGTGCACACCCTGCTCCGCAAAGGATCTCCTCCCTACTTCCCCACAGTCTCTCCAGTAGGTAGTTCAGTTTATACCACATGAATGGTTGAAAAGTACTGCTCAGTTACCTGAAGAAATTTATTATTTCTGTACTCTTCTACTCTGAATACTTAGAGTGGGACTGGAATGAAAATTTTCAAAATATCAAGAAGTGTGTGGATATCCTAAAGCCAAAATGAAAAGCCAAAAAAAAAAAAAAAAAAAAAAAAAAACAACTCATACAAGTTGCTTTGCTTGGTGAATCAATGGGGGCTAAATGTCTTACTGATAATGGGAGATGTGGTGTGTTTTATAAGGGCTGAATAATCCTTCAGTGAGGCAAAGTGAAGGTTTCTCTCATAGGAAGCTGCTGACTAATGTGAGGTGGGTGAACTCTTTGGAAGCGCCTTGAGCAAATGCACCTGGTACCCAAGCAAGGAGCCATTTATTAAAAAGCAGCCTGGGTGCCGCAGTGAAGGAAGAAAAGTTTAGGGCAACTGTGCATTGTACCTACTTTGCTTCCCCAAGAATCAGACCTTGCAGCATCGTTGAAATTAGGAAGTATCAGAGAATTCTGTATTGTAATCAGTTTCTACATAATCTTGCACAGTGCAAAAGTAGAGACAATCTTCTTTAAGCTACGAGCTTTATATTCTTCTTTGACCTCATATTGAAACTCCAGAAATCTACCCTTCATTCTGCTTTTTATCTCACCTGGCCTGGTTGGGTGCCCCTATGAATATAGATAGCTTTAGATCTTTGCCTTCTCTTCTTCAATGAAACTTGGCTTCCTAAAAAGATAAAGGAGGATGCTTTCAGAACCTATGACTCTTCTTACCATTTCTTTATGTCTTTGAACAATGGCTTGAAAGAGAGACACTGTATTAAATGCAAAGTGAGGAAAAAATTTTTGATCAAATCTCTAATTTTTTTCTAAGTCTACATGTATAAAATTCTGCTAAAGAACTTTCAAAGACATTTTTAAGGAGAGTGAATTATGGAAACATTTATTTTTATAACTAATTTCAGAAAAGTTGAAAAAAATTTAGCTCTATCCAAACAGAGTTTAGTAGGTATGGAATAAAGTCATTTTCATTTATCTAGGAAAATGTAACTAGATAGTCAAACAATAATAGGAGAGAAAGTCTGAAATACACTGATACTAAAATTCAACAGTGTGCTTAAAAGCATTTTCCAGATTTGTTGTAAGGGGGCTATAATTATAAAGTAATTAATAACAAGTTAGATACCAACAATGTTGATAATAATGACAATGCCAGTCAGCTACAGTGGTTCATGTTCACTTTTTAAAAAGAAGTGTTAGAAAATCTAAACCAATAACTGTCATTCCAATGCATTAAATTTTCTTAATGTTGTGGAGGCCATTTTTGAACCAGTTTTGAAAGTATAAAACTTTAGAACTTACCTTTGGAAATAAGAATTCACGTGGTCTAGATGCAGTGGGCAAGATCAGCTCCAAAAGTAACATCTTAAAGTAGAGCTTTGATCTTTTCAAGTGATCTCGGCAAAATGGTAGACAAAGAAATTCCAATCTCTCATTCTTCAACAAACACATCAAAAACCCCAAGCAGAAACTAACTGAACCAACCTTTTAAAAACTCTGGAAAATAGTCAAAGATTCATAGCTAACAACTAATGCCTGATCAAGAAAAAGCCATCTTTAAAATGGAAAGAAAGTTTTGGGGCATTTAACTTGCTCTTGTCCCACTCCTATTCTCCACCAGTATGGCAGTGATTTTGGTCTTCAAGCAGCATATTAGTTCTCAGTTCCCAACCTCAAACTGGAGGGAACATAGCAGGACTTATTTGTAAATTTGCCTACTTCTAGTCTAACTTGTCTGGGGAATATCTAAAAGATAGATGTGAGGTTCTTGTCTGTGTTTCACCCAACTTGAAACTTAGGCAGAAAAAGCGGTGGGTACTGCTTGTAAAAGCTGCAAGGTGACTACAGACCTACAGATGCCTGGAGCAAGAGATTATATAGCGAGACATATAGTAGATTATCTTGGGCCCAAAGGAGGAGGTGGAGTGAGTAGCTTTGGGAAATTAAGACATTCAAAAGCAGTCATGTATATGGGGGAATTGAAAAAGTCACGTACACATATATCCAGACAAGATGTATGCTCAAAAAAGGCCAGAAAAGGCCTTGAACTTTTACCTCAGAATGACCCCTAGGCTCGTAACAAACCTAACTAATTGTTGAAGGAGTTTTCCAGCACAGACCCAATCTCTAAAGACTAGGAGAGTTTCTGGCATTCAAGGAAATCTCTGTCCAAACATTTGCTGAACACAGAGACTTCAATAATTATGCATAATAAGATATAGTATTTCCAAAAATAGTTTGGAAAAGTCTCAAAAGCAATGAACTACTACAGCCCTCAACAATTTTTAAAAAGAGTATATGGAAAAGAAGGAGAATCTTATTTCCGAAGTTTTCCATGTTTAATAAACTACCCAATTTTAACTAAAAATATTACAAGGCATACAAAGAAACAGGAACACATAGCTCATTCAAAAGAACAAAATAAACTGACAGAAATTATCCATCAGGAAATCCAGACACCAAACTTACTAAACAACGACTTTAAAACAGATGTCTTAAATGTGCACAAAAAGCTGAAAGACAGCATGAACAAAGACCTAAATGGAATCAGGAAAACAATGTATGAACAAAATGAGAATTTCAATAAGGAGATAGAAATTATAAAAAGGAATAAAACAGAAATTCTGGAGCGAAAAATATAACTGACATTAAAAATTCACTGGAGATATTCAGTATAAGCTTTGAGCAGAGAGAAAAGTAGCCATCCAATTTGAAGACAAGAAAATTAAAATTATCAAGTCTGAGAAACTGGAAGAAAAATAATAAAGAAAAATGAACAGTGCCTAAGGGGCTTGTAAGACAACATTAAATCGACCAATATATGCAGCATGGGAATTTCAGAAAAAGAAGTGAGAGAGAACATGGCAGAAAGAATATTTGCAGAAATCGTGGCCAAAAGCTTCCCAAGTTGGATGAAAGACATGAATCTACAAATCCAAGAAGCACAACAAACTGCAAGTACGATAATCTCAAAGAGACCAACAAGAAGATATATTATAATCAACTGTCAAAAACAAAAACCAAAGACAGAAAACTTGAAAGCAGCAAGAGAGACTAGTCACATAAAAAAATTCTCAGTAAGATTATCAGCCAACTTCTCATCAGAAATATTTGAGTCCAGAAGCCAGTGGCATGTTTAAAGAGCTGAAAGAAAAAAAACAGTCAACCAATAATTGTATATCTGGCAAAACTACCCTTCAAAATGAGGTACAAATTAAGATATTTCCAGATAAACAAAAGCTGAGAGAGTTCATTGTCATTAGACCTGCCTTGTAAGAAACACAAAAAGGAGTCCGTTAGATTGAAATGAAAGGATGCTAGAGAGTAACTTGAGGCCATATAAAGAAACAAAGATCCCTAGTAAAGGTAAATGTATGGGTAAATATAAAAGCCAGTAATTTGGCTTTTATTATTTTGGCTTATAATTCCACTTTTTATTTCCTGCAGTACTTAAAAAGCAAATGCACAGAAATAATTACAGATAAATATAATTTGGCACAGAATGGATAAAGATGTAATTTGTAACATTAATAACATAACAGGGGATTAGGGTGGCATAGCAGTAGGGTTTTCTATGCAATTGAAGTTAAGCATTATCAATTCAAATTAGATTGTTATAACTTTAGGATGTTATATGAAATTGCCATGGTAGCTACAAAGAAATTATCTGTAGAATAGACACAAATGGAAATGAGAGGGGTATAAAAATATGTCACTACAAAAATATAACTAAATAAAAAGGAAGGCTGTAATGGAGAAAATTAGAAGCAAAACAGCTAGAAGACATACAGAATATAAATAAGAAAATTGCAATAGTATATCCTTCCCTGTCACTACTCACTTTAAATGTAAATGGATTTAACTCTCCAGTGAAAAGACAAAAATTACCAGAACGGACAAAACAGCATGATCCAACTATATGGTGTCTGTAAGAGACCCATGTAGACCTAAGGGTGCAAATATTAATAGGTTGAAGTGGAATGATGAAAAAAATGCATTTCCTGAAAATAGTAACAAAAAGAGTTGGGTTGTTATACTAACATCAGACAAAATAAATTTTTAGTAAAAAATTTACAAAATACATAGACAGACACTATACATTGGAAAAGAGGTCAACTAATTAAAAAGACCTAGCAACTATAAACATATGTACACCAAACAACAGAGCACTCCAAATACATAAAACAAACTGATGAAGAGAGAAATAAACAATTCTACAATTACAGTTACAGATTTAAATACCCCACATTTAATAATGGCTAGAATAGGCAGATAAATAAATTAATAAAAAATGAACTGGACAACACAATAAACCAATTAAACTTAACACACATACAAAACACTGCACCCAACAACAGAAAAATGCATATTTTTCTCAGATGCAATTGAACATTCTCCAAGAGAGACCATATGTTATAACAAAAAATCAAATCTTAGTAACTTAAAAAAATGAAAATCATATGAAGTATCTTTTCCAATCACAATGGATCTAAACTAGAAATCAAAAGCAAAAGGAAAACTGGAAAATCCGCAAATGTGTAGAAAATAACAATGCACTCTAAATCAACCAATGTTTTTAAGTAGAAAATCACAAGTAAAGTGAGAAAATATCTTAAGACCAGTGAAAATTGAAACATAACATATCAAAGTTTATGGGATGCAGTAAAAGAAGTGCTAAGAGGGAAAATTAAAGCTAAAAATGAATATTTTTAAAAACGATCTCAGTATCATAACATAAGGAACTTGAAAAAGAGAACAAAGTAAATCCAAAGTTAACAGAAGGAAAGTAATAATACACATTAGAACAGGGATAAATAATATAGAAAAACAATAGAGAAAATCAATAAAACCAGTCATTGAGTCTGAAAAATCAATGAAACTTTAGTAGATATACTCAGAATAAAAGAGCAAAGTCCAAAATTAATAAAATCAAAAATGAAATGGGAATATGTCCACCAATTGTACAGAGTTATAAAGGATCATAAGGGAATACAATGAATAATTGTACACCAACAAATTGGATGACCTAGATAAAATATGACAAATTCCTAGAAACACACAATCTACCACAACTGACTCATAAAGGAATGAAAAATCTGTACAGACCTATAACTAGTAAGGAGATAAAATCAATAATCAAAAAGTTTCCAACAAAGAAAAGCCCAGGACCAGAGGATTTCACTGGTGAATTCTCCTAAGCATTTGAAGAGAATTAACACCAATCCTTCTTAAATTTTTCCAAAAATATTGAAGGAGTGGGAATACTTCCTAATTCATTCTATAAAGTCAGTGTTACCCTGATACTAAAAGCCTGACAAAGGTATTACAAGAAAAAAAGACTACAGGAAAACATTCCTTATGAATATTGATATAAAAATTCTCAACAAAATACTTGCAAATATTTAATTCAGTAAAATATTAAAAGGATTACACACCATGACCAAGTGGATTTTATTCCTGGAATGCAAGAATGGTTCGACATGTAAAAATTAATCAGTGTAATACACCATATTAATAGAATGAAGGAAAAAGACTACAAAGTACAGTTATCTCAATTGATGCAGAAAAATCATTCAACAAAATTCAACACCAATTTATAATAAAAATACTCAATAAGCTAAGAATAGAAGGAAACTTCCTCAACATGAAAAATAGAAAAATTCATAAAGGGCATTATACACAATGGCAAAAGACTGAGAGCTTTTTCTCTAAGATCAGGAATAAGGCAACGATGCACATGATCACCACCTCCACAGTTATGGAGTTCTAGCCAGAGCAATTAGGCATGAAAAACAAATAAAAGTCATACAAATTAGAAAGAAAGAAGCAATTATTTCTGTTTGCAGATAATATCATCTTGTACATAGAAAACCCTAAATATTCCATGAAAACACTGTTAGAACAAGTGAATTCAGCAAGGTAGCAAGAAATAAAATCTACACACAAAAATTGGTTGCGTTTCTCTACATTAACAATGAACAATCTGAAAAGGAAATTGGCCGGGCGCGGTGGCTGAAGCCTGTAATCCCAGCACTTTGGGAGGCCGAGACGGGTGGATCATGAGGTCAGGAGATCAAGACCATCCTGGCTAACACGGTGAAACCCCGTCTCTACTAAAAAATACAAAAAAAACTAGCCAGGTGAGGTGGCAGGCACCTGTAGTCCCAGCTACTTGGGAGGCTGAGGCAGGAGAATGGTGTGGACCCGGGAGGCGGAGCTTGCAGTGAGCTGAGATCCGGCCACTGCACTCCAGCCTGGGAGACAGAGCGAGACTCCGTCTCAAAAAAAAAAAAAAAAAAAAAAAGGAAATTATGAAAATAATTCCATTTATCACAGTATTATAAAGAATAAAATACTTAGGAATTAGCCAAAAATGTAAAGATTTGTACAATGAAAAGTATAAAACTTTGATGAGAGAAATGTAAAAAGACATGAATAAATAGAAATATATTTCATTTTAATGGTTTGGAAGATAATATTCTTAAAATGCAAATACTACCCAAATTTATCTATAGATTCGATGGAATCCCTGTCAAAGTCCCAATGACCTTTTTTTTCTGGAAGAAATAGAAAAGTCCATCCTAAACTTCACGTAGAATCTCAAGAGACCCCAGAAGAGTCAAGCAATCTTATACACCAACAACAAAAATAAACAAAACTAAAACACTCACAGTTCCTGATGGCAGGAGAATTGTTTGAACCCAGGAGGCAGAGGTTTCAGTGAGGCGAGATCATGCTATTGCACTCCAGCCTGGACAACAAAAGCAAAACTTAATCTCAAAAAAAAAAAAAGAACTTACAGCAAACCTACAGTAATCAAAACAGTGTGGTACTGCCATAAAGACAGACATATATACCAATGGAATAAAATAGAAATTCCAGAAATAAACCCTGATGAGAGAAAGTAAGGAGGTCCCAGACTCTTTAATAATCAGATCTCATGGTAATAATTACCACAGGGCAGGCACCAAGCCATTCATGAAGGATCTACCCTCATGACCCCAAAACCTCCCATTAGACCCCACCTCCAACAGTGGGGATCATATTTCTCTTTTATTTATCTATTTATTTATTTTTGAGACAGAGTTTCCTCAGTCACCCAGACTGAAGTGCAGTGGTGTGATCTAGGCTCACTGCAGCCTCAACCTCCTGGACTCAGGTGATCCTACTACCTCAGCCTCCTGAGTAGGTGGGACCACAGGCACACACCACCACACTCAGCTGATTTTTTTTAGTGTGTGTGTGTGTGTGTGTGTGTATGTATGTATGTGTGTGTGTATATATACATACATATGTGTGTATACATATATACACACACACACACACATATATACACACACACACACGTTGCACAGGCAGGTTTTGTACTCCTGAGCTCAAGCAAGCTTCCTACCTGAGCTTCCCAAATTGCTGGGATTACAGGCATGAGCCACTGCTCCCAGAGGGTCTCACATTTTCACATGAGCTCTGAAGGGGACAAACATCCAGCCTACATTAAATAGGTTTACAGTTTTGTGTCTCACTTTTAAATCTTTGATCCATTTTGAGTGGTCTTAGGTTGGGGTCCAACTTTATTAATGTGCATATGGCTATCTAGTTTTCCTGGCAATATTTGTTTAAAAGACTGTCTTTTCCCCATTGAATGGTGTTGGCACTCTCGCTTCCTCTCTTGCCATGTGACACACCTGCTCCCCTCTGCCTTCTGCCATGAATAAAAGCCTCCTGAGGTCTCACTAGAAGCCAAGCAGATAGAGATGCCATACTTGTATAGCCTGCAGAACCATGAGTCAAATAAAATTCCTTTCTTTACAATTACCCAATGTCAGGTATTCCTTTGTAGCAATGCAAAACAGACTAATACACTCTAAGAAGAAAACATGTGGCAAAGATTCACAGCATTGAACTTGGCAGTGATTTTTCAGATATGACACCAATGATACAAGCAACAAAAGAAGAAAATAAACAAATTGGACTTCATGAAAATTAACAAATGTTGTGCATCAAAAGACACTATCAACAGAGTAAAAAGTCAATACACAGAATGTAAACATTTGAAAATCATATATTTGGTAAGGGATTAATACCCAGAATATATAAAGAACTACAAAAATAAGCAACCCAATTAAAAAAGGTGTAAAGGGCTTGAATAGACACTCATCCACAGAAGATATACAAATATTAATAGTTTATAAGCACATAAAACATATTTAACATCACTAGCCATCAGGGAAATGCAAACCAGAACCACAGTGAGATATCACTTCACATCTACTTAGGATGACAATTATCAAAAAAATGAAAAATAACAAGTGTTGGCAAGGATTGGAGAAATTATAAGCTTTGTTCATTGCTGGTTGGAATGTAAAATGACATATCCACTGTGAAAAATTGTATGGTGATTTCTCAAAAAGTTAAGCAAGGAATTCTCATATGATTTAGGATTTTCTTTCCTAAAAATATACCGGAAAGAATTTCAATTGGAGATTCAAACAGACCAATGTTTTATGTTTATAGCAATATTATTCACAATAGTAAAAAGGTGGAAACAAGCCCAAAGTCCATGCCCATTAACAGATTAATGATGCACACAGATTAAATTGTGATACACACACACACACACACACACACACACACACCCCGTAGAAGGTCTCAACACTGTTGCATTGGGGATTATGTTTCCAACACATGAATTTTGGGGGACACAGACCATCATCAACATATGTGCCCACACACACACACACAATGGAATTCTATTTAGTCATAAAAAGTAATGAAATTCTGATACATGCTACAATATAGGTGAAACTTAGACACATTATACTAAGTAAATAAGTCAAAGGTAAAATGACAAATATTGTATGATTCTGCTTACATAAGTTATACAGGGTAAATTTATAGAGACAGAAAGTAGAACAGAAACTACCAGGGGCTAGGAGAAGAGAGGAATGGAAATTATTGTTTAATGGGAACAGAGTTTCTATGTGGGATGATGAAAGAGTTCTAAAAATGGATAGTTGTGACAGTTGCACATCATGAATGTACTTAATGCCACTAAATTGTTTAAAGTGTTGAAATGGTAAATTTTACATTATGTATATTCCGTCACAATTTTTTTTTCAAGTAGAAACTTTAAAAATGAAAGATTCTCTCTGTGATGTGTATTTTACTTTTTCTATCAACAACTGAGCCTGGGCAACAGGTCCCTTCTTTGTGCTCTGACATCTCCTTGTACTTGTTCAGTCATAATATGTGTGACATTACATTTTAATTGCCTATTTTGTTCTCCTCACTAGATAATAAGCTTCACGAGGGCTGATACTATGTCTGACGTGCTCTCTGATACATCCAATGTCTGGCACTGTGCTTGACGTCAGTAGCTGCTCAATAAATATTTGTTGTAGCAAACTGGAGTCCATTGTTTTTACTAGGACTCCAAATCACCTCTTCAGAAACTCACTTTAGTTTATTTAAGAAAAATAGACTATTGTAGATACCACAATACACTTTTAAAAGTCAAATACAAGCTTCCAAGGAAACTCAATTGCTTTATCTATTCTGTCTTACTTTTATTACTTAATAAAAACACTTAAGAAAACACAAAAGTTAGTCACATGGAAGCTTGTGCTATCTTTTGCTACGTTAGTGTGTCTATTCTGAAATTTCTGTGATCTTCAGGACCACCTGAAACATAGATTTTTGCCTTATTGACTTAGGCCAACCCACTAGTGCCAAAAAGGGGCAGCTGCAGGTATAAGGTACAGATTTCCTAACCTAAAGAGTTGTGCAAGGAAAGAGGTCTGGTTTGGGTTTTTTGGACATTCTTCATCATTTCCAGGAATGTTTTCAGCAAGTCACAGGGGCTGCCTACACATGTATGATTTGTGATTTAAAAATGTAATTGGAATAACTGCAGTAGCTGATCTCCACAGATGTCTTCTTGATGAATGACACCACCCCTATTTGTACCTTTGCATAATCAGCTCCCACACTGGTCTACTCTGACCACGCATAGTAAGTCCTCACTTTACAGCATCAACAGGTTCTTGGAAACTGTATCTTTAAGAAAAACAACATACTCCAAAACTAATTTATACTATAGACTAAGTGCTATAAGCAAAAGTCAAGATCTGCGGCATATTTCTGGTTAAAAAACATCATCGAACTTCTAAATAAAGACCAAAACACTTCTCATATTAAACATTGAAGTAAATGTGAGCTATATATACATTTAGTATTCCAGTTCCGGGTCATGGGTGACTGGAGTCTGTCCTGGCAGCTCGGGCACAAGGCAGGAACTCACCCCGGACATGTTGTCATCCCATCTAAGGGCACAGTCATGCCCACACTCTCACTTAGTCTGAAATCGTTTAGACACACCAGTTCACCTAGCGTGCACATCTTTGGGATGTAGTTGGAAGCCGGAGTACCTGGAGAAAGCATGGAGAGAATGTGCAAACTCCATGGAGACGGTGACCCCAGCAGGGAGTTGGTTACCTTTTTTCCCTCATTATCATTATAACAAAAGCACTTTGAATGAAACAACATTATTCAAAGATCTGTTGTTAAAAAAAAAAAATGGCCCCAGCCATATGGCCCTAGACATATGATCCATCCAGGTGAGGCTTCAGCCTCATGGCACCAAGACAAGCCAGTCCTACTATGCCCTGCCAAGTTCCTGACCGACAGAATTGGGAGCATAAGAAAACGGCTGTGTTTTATACCACTCAAAATTGAGGAGGTTTATGACATAATTGGAACAACGCTTTTAAGTGTTTGTTTGAAAATAATCGCATTGCTTCAGGCTCACAAATATATAAACGTGTGTTCTGGGAGCACCTAAAAAGATTTCAGCTTCCGCTCTACCACTTAGGAAAGTCACCTGATCCTTTTTATCTTCCATTTTATCACCTGTAAATGGGATAATAAGTAATATTTCCCTTATGCTGTGGTTGTGATACTGCAGGTGAAAACACTTAGTAAACTCTGAACTGCTGTACAAAATTTCCAGTGGCAGTGGTGATCCCAGGCGGTGACAGTGGAGTTGTGTGCAGTGATGATGGCGGTGGTTGTGTTTGAAGTTTAATCAGGTGGCAGTCAATGTTTTCTGTAAACATGAGAGCAAACCATACATCTGCAAGAATATTCTTGAGTCTAAGCATTGAAAAGTGCTCTGTGAGATACAGAAGCATAAGACAGTCCTTGACCTTAAAACCTGACAAAATCATTCAAATAACAATATTGAAGTTCATAAAAGATCAATATATATTTTCTTGAAAAATAAAGTTAAAAAATGAGACCCTACGGACGGGTGTGGTGGCTCACGCCTGTAATCCCAGCACTTTGGGAGACCGAGGCGGGTGGATCACCTGAGGTCAGGAGTTTGAGACCAGCCTGACCAATATGATGAAACCCGAATCTACTAAAAATACAAAAATTAGCCATGTGTGGTGGTGTGTGCCTGTAGTCCCAACTACGGGGGAGGCTGGCTGAGACAGGAGAATTGCTTGAACCTGGGAGGCAGAGGTTGCAGTGAGCCAAGATCGCACCACTGCACTCCAGCCTGTGTGACAGAGCAAGACTCCATCTAAATAAACAAGCAAACAAAGAAAAACAACAACAAAAAAAATTAGACCCTGTGGTGTGGACTCCATTTGTTGCAGGAGTTGAGAAAAATCTATATGGCTTTATAGAGGAGGTAGTTATCCTGGAAACAGGGATGGATATTCCCTGAAAACCGTGATGAATGGCTACAGGAAAGAGAGGCCCTTACCAAACAAAGGGGAGGAGGAGCATGAATAAGGGAGACACGAACGTGCAAATGCTGGCGCAGATGTGCTTCAAGGTCTGTCCAGCTTAAAGTGAGAATGTTCCCAGAAACATCGAACGTTCCAGCGTCACTGCCTGCTCTGTGCAGCATGCACTTGGAGCCCTCTTTGATCTGGTTCCAAGGCCTCACTTGTTTTTGTGTCTGAAACAAAACAGGGCAGGCACCAGTCATCTTTTTTCTATTCAGGTGGACAGCATTAACCATCCCCTTTCTGGGCATGGTTTGCATTTTAGAAATTCATGTCTTGGTCAGCGGGGAAATGAGAGAATGGGAGAGTCAGAAAACATTTTTCCCGTAGAATCGTTAGTACTAATAGTGGTTAAATTCCCAGGCTTTCAGGAAAAGTGTGTAAAATCCAGCCATTATCGTTGGTGATTTGGGGAAATAATGTGTGTATCCTGTGTGGGATGGCCATATCATTTCTCTTCCTAGGACAGGAGTGGTGATGGCAGTGGAACACTTCAGATGCCTGCTAATCGTCCTGCCTGCCCCATCGCCCTTGCTCTGATTCTTCTCTGTCTAATGACTAGCTACTAAGAGCACCATGAGCCTCTCTCCCAGGTCAATCCATGAGACCCTCCTCAGGAATGAGTGGCTTCCCAACCCCTTTTTCACTGGCTTCCAGGAATTTGTCCTGCTGCCTGCCTCTCTTTCACCCCTACTCTTCGTGGTTTCACATCGCGCTCTCTGCTCTCAGGCCACAGGCAGGGGCTGCTTCCTCCTGTCCTCAGTTCTCTGAAGATGACACAAGACCCTTCCATGGCTTTCTAAGTACTTCTGTTCCTACCACAATAGGAGGCAGGAGGAGATGGGGCGGAAAGCAGGGAGACACAGTAGCTTTACGTCTTTCCTGACAGCCGGTTTATGGACGGAGCCAGGTGCTGTTCCCTAGGCTTCAGCTCTATCAGTGCCAGGCACAGCTAGGAAGGTCCATGACTTTCTGTCTTTTCCCTAGAAAGAACTCTGGGCTCTGTTTATGCAAAAATGCTCTGTATCAGCATTGCCTCTGACTCATTCCTCCTTGCATTTTCTCTGTCCTCTAAGTGACACGGAGAAGGACTGTGCCTCAGAGCTACCTCTGTGGAAGAGTTGGCAATAATCATAACTGCCATGGACTGATTGAGTGTCTACTGTGTTAGGAATTCTACTAAGCTCAAACTTAATATAACAGGTAAAATTAATGAGCTCGTGTGCCATATTATGGATGAGACTTTCATATATATATTGTCTCTTTTAATAGTCCAGCAACCCCACAGTGTAGGAATCATTAGTGCCATTCTGAAGAGGAGGCGGCCAAGGTTCAGAGAGTAAAGTGGCTTGTCCAAAGTCCCATAGTTCCCATTCTCTCTGCGTCCAAACCCCTCCTCACACCTGCAGACTTGGTGGAGGTCTTTGTCTCTCCCGTTCAAGCAAGGCATCAGAACTCCTCCCTATGTAATGCCCAATTTTTCCTTCTTTTCTCCCTGCCCCAAACCCAGACCCATCCCAGTCATATGGTACCCCCTGCCAATGTCTCCTTTTTCTGCCAATCATAGATGCCAAGACCAAAGGGAGTACAAGTCCAGGCTGTGTTGGTGGTCCAGAGATCTTCCCAACATGGCCTAAAACCCAAGTCTTCTTCAGCTCCCACAGAACAATTTCCCCCAAGAAAAAGGCTTAGAAGTGGAGGCTGCATCATCACAAATTCCTTTCACTGGGAGACTGATGCTTGGATCCAACTTCTCACCCCATACTTCAACTCTGATAAAACTTGGATTTTAGGGGAGATGATTTGACAGTATTTCCCCACCCTTTTCAATTATATACACCTTTGACCTTTTAACGGCATGCCACAGGACACTTCTAGACTCATCTTCCTCTACCAACTGCTCCATGATTCAATGATCTGCCCATTCATGTCTTCACAAAAACCTCAGATACTAGTCATCTTCTTTTCTTGTATTTCATCCTCTGTGTTAAAAATTGTTAAGGAGGATGAGAAAAACAGTTATCCTATGCCTATTCTCAGGTCACAGGTCTCAGTAATCGAGATATTGAGGTGCAGGGAAAAGAGAAAGTAGAGGGAGATCCCTGGTGCCAGTGGGGAAAGACAATGGATGTGCTATGGTGCTCCAGCTGCCCCCACAAGAGTTGGCATGAGGACTAAACGAGATAAAGAGTGGCAAAGATTGTTAAGGAGGCTGAGGCAGGAGAATGGTGTGAACCCAGGAGGCAGAGCTTGGCGGTGAGCCGAGATTGCGCCTCTGCACTCCAGTCTGGGCGACAGAGTGAGACTCCGTCTCAAAAAAAAAAAAACAAAAAACAAAAAACAAAACAAAACAAAAAAACAAAAAACTCTCCAGTGGTATGATATACTATATATAGAGGTATGATAATACTATATATAGCAAAGCTCCTCAATGTTAACATTGTTTTATATTTTGAAGTTTCTGAAGACAAAACATATCTTCCAATTAATAGATGCACTGACTTTAGTAAGAATTTTTTTTCACCTACCACCAAAAGGTGCTGCTAATGCAGAGGTAGATTTTATGAGAGATGGCATCTTAGGATCCAGACCAATCCATGTATGTTAGTTTGACACCCTCAAGTGAGGAGCTAGAGATGAGACTGAAGTTGTGTCTTGTTCAATAAGAGTATATTCTGAGATATATGGCCCCACCTGAGCCATGTCATGGAGGAAAGTCTTTAGTTACTGCCATGCCAAGCTGGAGAAGAAAAACAGAAAGTGAGGACAAGCTCTAAACTACATCAGGGCAAGGGAGTGCAAGATGAGACCCACGTCACTCCTTAACTTTTACCAGGACTAGGGCAAAAAGTACAATGAAAAGCCCTTGTGCCCTCCCACTTTCTCTTCTCACCCCAGATCAGTTCTACAAGAAAAGGGTCTTCACATACATGCATGTGGGCACACAGGCCTGTGCTTACTGACCACATCTACTGACCCCAGCAGCCATTGTTTAGCTACCCTCCAGGCTAGGTGTGGCATATCAGTGGCATGGTTCACCCTTGAATAGTTCTGGGAAAGAGGCTCACACAAGCTCAGGAAGCATGCTCAGGGCCCTTTGGGCAGGGAATTCCAAAATCCCAGTACTTGTAGTATAGTCTAGATGGTAGTCTCAGGAAAGGCAGCCATCTAACTCTGAGAAGTTAGAGAAAGCACAGTTCAGAACATTGCTGTTACTTCTGACATCAACTACAATTTCAGGGATTCTGAAGACCACCCTCAGTTTTGATTATACTAAAAGGGCTCATAGAACTCACTGAAAGCTGTTATACTCAAGGTTATGGTTTATTACAAGGAAGAAGATAGACTAAAAGTAACCAAAGGAAGAGATGCATGCATGGGGCAGGGTTCAGGATGCTTCCAAAGGTAGAACTTCCAGTTGTCCTCTCCCCATGGAATCATAAACAGCGCTAACTCCTCTCAGTAATAATGTGTGACAATATGCAGAGTACTGCCAACTGGGGAATTTCCCCAAGCCTTGGTACTCAGACTTTTTCTGGGAGTTCAGTGATATACATGGTTGCTCACATAGTTGAACTTTAGTCTTGTGCCCCTCTAGAGGCCCAGCTTATCTCTTTAGTTTCCATCTCCTCTGGAGATAGAGCAGATAACGTGTGACACAAAGCCCTGTTCATAAAACACACTGTTAGATTGTCCATTGAGTCTGAAGGTCCCCAGGTAAAAAACGACACTCTTCCTTGAAATAACTTCCCCAGAGACCAGGCCAAAGGGCAAAACTTTCTTTGAGTAAGGTTAATTCTTTTGTACATAGCTTCACATTTCTGACTCATGGAGGTGCTCAGACTAACCAGAAAAGATACAAGGTGCCCCACTACATTTGAAATGTAAGTAAATAATAAATGCTATTTCAGTATAAGTATGTCCCAAATGCTGCATGGGACATACTTACACTTTTAAAAACTTGTTTGAAATTGGAACTTAACTAGATGTCTTTATCTTTATTCACTAAGCCTGGCAATCCCAATGGGCAGGGTCAAGGATAGAGGTAGTCCAGAACTGTACCTTCTACAGCATGATCCTCTGAATAGTGAAATTGTCTGGGCCCAAGGGTAGACCTGGGCAGCATATCTATTAGTATATATTTCCTGCAAACCTAAAGCAGAGTTGAGGACAGAAAAAAGGTCAGTCCCAGGGTCTCTAGCCAGGGATGACAGTTCAAAGCAGGCAGAGTTTAAGAATACAGCTGTGGCCAAAACTAGCACATTGACAAGGAGATAAGGGCCAGAGGACCAGAGCAGAGCTGGTCACTCCAGACACAGCATACGGCCAGTAGCCTGTCTCCATGAGTCAGTTTTAGATATCCCCAACTCACCCCTGTCAGCAAACCTCTGTTGGAGTCTCCCTCCTTGGACTCAGGCATACTTAGGTTTACATCTCAGTTTTACTACTGATTAGCTATTGTCCTGGGAAGATTATTTTCCAGTTTCCTCTTCTATAAATTGGGAATACAACATATTTCAGAAAAATTTTGGAGAAAACCTGAGCTACTTTGTACAAATCTTCTAGCATGTAATAGTGGCTTAAGAAAATTTACTTATTTTCCTCCATTTTAAATGAACTTTTTTTGTTGTTATGAAGGTATACACTTTGAAGACACCTGTGAGAGAAACTAACTGATGGAACTGATGAAATGAATTATTATTATTATTATTATTATTATTATTCTGCTAAGGAAGTGAAATACGGGTTGGTTATGTTTCCCATCCCTGTTCTAAGTCTTTGCAGCCTCTGCAGGCTTAAAAGAGAACAACTCACAAGAATAGAAAACAACTATATCCATATGGGAAAAAATGTCACCAACATCCCACATGACTAATTTCTTAGAAACCACTCCCCGAAACACCAACCACTTAATATTGTTTGTGCTGTGGCCTTTGTTCCCAAGCAAGACATGTATTCTAAAAGTTCACATGTTCTTCATCAAGAGTAATCTTCAAACCCAGAGGGAAAGATCTCGAAAGCATTTGAGTTAATACATGCCTCTCGCTAATGTAACCAAAATATTCCAGTGTTTTCCCTTAATACTCTCAATTTACAACTAGCAGACAGATGCTTCTTCTCAAAGGCCTTCATAAATCTTCCCATATGAGATGAAAATGAAGGATTTATTCTTGCCCATCTTTTAATTTTACTCAACACTCAATGAGTTATTCTTACAGCTGGCATTTCAAATGTATTAGTAGAATTTATCACTCAAAGGCTTATGCAAGGACTAAATTACACTAATGAATTGACTATGAATTTGAAGTCTAACATGAGGCCAAATATTTTCTGGCTTCATTTCTTTATCTCAGCAAATGGCTTAATTTGCTCCCTACTTATCCATTACTGCTAAATTGTCTTGCTATTATTGTAGCAAATGGCTGCAAACCCTGTCTTGCCCTAAGGCTCAGGCTGAGTGGAGTGGAATGAGGACGTTTGCCATAGACAAGAAAGGTAAAAAACCTGCCATCCACTCATTTTTGTTGAGCTGGAGGAGGCAGGAAGGGATCATAGTCCAACCCACCCTTTTCAGTGCCTCTAATAGTCACAGGCTATTCTTAACAGCTGGCATTTCCAATACATTAATGGAATTTATCATTGAGAAGCTTATGAAAAGGTTAAATTACACTAATGAACTGACTTTGCATTTAAAGTTGAACATGAAGCCAAATACGGTCTAGCTTAGGATTTTTTTCTTTTTTGTATCTCAGCAAACTACTTAATTTTCTTCCTACTCACCCATTATTGCTAAATTGTCTTGCTATTATAGCAATGCCTGCTAGCAGTGTTATAGTTAAGAGTCTGTGCATGTTTTCATTATAAGTGCCTATTTTCTGCGATTCAAACTAAATGGGGAACTATGGAAATCTCATAGGGCTCTCAAACTTTGCTAGAATTAGTCCAGTCTTAGACCTTTCCTTTTGTGCACATTAAAAATCAGGCCTTTCAGAGGAAGAAGTCAGGTATTTTCCAAAACTGTCTACTTTGTGTCCACTTTCTCTTGTGTGCTAGGTTTAATTTTAGATGAAAACTTTGTTGATGTTTATTTTAGCATCTTTCTATTTTCTTTCCCATGTTCATTGCTCTTTTGTATTTCAGTGAAGATTCTTATACCTCATACTTGATTGTGAAGAGTATATTCTCTAAAAATCAGACAAGGAACAAGACTCAAAAGGGTAGAGGACTTCTGAAAAGTTTTCATCTGTGAAATAAAAATGAGAAAATAAAATAATCAACCTCAATTCCTTAAATTATATCACATGCAGAGTGAAAAGATGAAAAATCTTGGAATTCAGAATTAAGTTTGTGAGGGAGGGACAACCAGAAAACCAAAACCAAAACCAAAGAAAACCCAAACAAAAAACCCCTTTGCCTTAGCCCAGACTTCTAAAATCTCCAAGACTAGGAATCTCTATTCTAGTATCACCTTCCATACTATAGTAGGTCTTGGAGAGGCCTCAGTACTGCTAGACGGTCTCATCCCCAAATTCTGCCTTTTCTTTAGACATAAGAGGTCACTCTTCTTGTTCCTTCTCTTTGCAAATAGAGTTCAGCCAGAGATCTTCCCAACATGGCCTAAAACCCAAGACTTCAGCTCCCACAGAACAATGTCTCCCAAGCCAAAGGCTAAGGGGTGGAGTCTGCATCATCACAAATTCCTTTCACTGGGAGACTGACACTTGGATTCAACTTCTCATCCCATGATTCAACTCTGGTAGAACTTGTATTTTAGCAGGAATAATCTGACAGTATTTCCCCACCCTTTTCAGTTATACACACTCTTGAACTTTTAATTGCATGCCACAGGACACTTCTAGACTCATCTCCCTCTACCAGTTGCTCTCGGATTCAATGATCTGCCCTTTCATCTCTTCACAAAAATCTCAGATACTGGCCGTCTTCTTTTCTTGTAATTCATCCTCTGTGTTAAAAATTGTTAAGGAGGAATAAGAAAACCAATTATCCCATGACATACAGAGGCTCTCTCACATAATGTCATGGGTCAGGTTATACTGAGTGGGGAAGCAAGGCCTTCTCTGTGTCATCTGGACCATTCTGTAGTTTCTTGTGATACTCTTGGGTTCCACTGATATCTTTCTGAACATACTCCAAGACTATGAAAATTATTTCAGTTAGGAGTCACTAGCAAGAAGATACTTACGAATTTATCCAACAATTCATTTTCTTTCTGATAACCTTGACTTTGTGAATAACCTCCCAATTCCAATTACTCCAGAGTACCCTACAGGCCCAGCACAGAATTTGTTGCAACTTTTGAATGTTCAGAATCAGGTTCTGCTTCAGTTTCAACTTAGGGAACAGACCTTCCCAGACATTCATAGCTCTCCCACGTTGCATATGAGGACAATGGAAGGCCCTATCCATGCATTCTGCTTTGCATTCAGATCTTTTGTTATGCTTTCTTTTTATATATGAAGGAAAATAACTTTTCCACCTATTAGGTTAAACTTAACAGGTGGCATTGTGTGCCACTCTCAGGTTCAAAATGATTTCTCATTTGCATGTGCCAAGAGTGAAAGCGGAGAACAATCATGTTTGTGGAGTCTTCTGTCACGGGGAGAAATATCCCAACTTCATGATTTCTCAGAGGCGCTGGCTGAGTAGAGCTGTTCAGAGTGAGACGAGGCTAAAGAAGCCCTGATAACTTTAAAAAATTCTTAGTGCATTTTAAAATTGTAATTTTTTGTTAAAGTTTCCTTACAGGGAAGACCCTGTTCTTTTGGCCTATGTCAACCTCATCATTTGACTCCTTACCTTTTCGGGGAACAGAATAATGCCATCTCTGATTAAGATCTGTGTGGCAATTGGAGAAAATTCCAAAGATATATGAAGCAAGGAAAAGCCAAAGGATCAGAGGTAATAAGTTGTAATAAGTGAGTTCTGCTTTAAAGTCTAGGGAATTTTTCCTTTTGCCAAGGCAAGTTTACTTTTCATTTTGAAGATATATTGGATGGAAAGGCCACCAATCATTCATTCTCTTAGACATTTATATATATGAAAATAATATTTTTTACATTTACATTCAGGTAGAAAACAGCATGCCCTAATTCTAATAGCAAGTGATGCCAGGGAAAACAAGGTACTGCACCTTGCCAAAGTGAAGGACATTAGCCATAGCAGCAAAAAGTAAAACATACACGTGACATGCAAGTGATTGCAAAGGGAGGCTAATGTTCAAACTTTGTGGTTTGATTTTCCATTTCATTTCTTTTTTGGTGAGCCTAAATTCATTTTCTAGGAAATTATGGCCATGTTGCATATGCATTGATGGTGGAAAATTCTGGACCATATGTCAGCAAAAGCCAACCCATCCTTCTATAGTTGTTCTCCAGTCAAATTTGTTAATTGTCCAAGAAGGAATGCACACACACTCATATATACACACTCATACACACACACACACACACACACATAAATAGTTGCCAGTATGACTGAGCAGCTGAAAGGTTTTGCATGATTGGCTAACAGTTCAAGATGCTACAGTCAGATATACTAGAAGATCTGGGAGACATTCTTTCAGGGATGCCCGTCTCCTGCTATCCCATGCAAGACCCTACATTTCCTGGCTCCATATTTTTGCTCCCATTGTTCCTTCTTCTTAAATTTCTCTTCTCTGCTTCCTTTGTACCAATCCCGCAGAACCTAGGCCAAATATCACTTCTTAAACTTTTATCTTCTCCCAATTCTGAAGTATTTACTGCCTCCACTGAATACTGTAGCAAACATACCTATAAGGAGACACTGGAAAGAGTAAAGTGTGTTGATTATGAGCAAAGGCCTTTAACATATAAAGATCTGGACTTAAGTACTAGCTCAGCCTCTGACTGTTACAGCGTTATGACACCTAGCAAATGTTTTAAACTTTTTAAGTCTCGGTTTCCACTTCTATAAAATGAGTAAAATAAAATTGATCTTGTGGTGTTGTTGATATGATCAAGTGAGATAATGGAAGTAAAGCATTTAACCAAATGTCTGTTCTATAGAGAATATGCAATAAATGTTGACTGTTGATATTACATCAGAGCACTTCCCACTGTCTTCCTAAATTCTATGCATAGCTCTATATCCACCACCCTCCCACCTCTCCCCACCAAATTCTAAATTCAACTAAACTGAATCAGGTTTTCTATACCTATGCCTTTCCCAGAGGTCCTAGGACAGTGCCTTGCACTGAATACATTTGTTAAATAGAAGAATGGTGGAGATTTTGAGCTAGCAACTTGTGTTTGGCTCTTGAAATGCGTAATCTTTTCGGATTACCTTGGTGAGGTCAATGGGAAATAGGTATCACATTTCAGAATGCAAATAAGGAGACACAAGAAACACAGTGGGTAAGTGTTGGGACTGAGGACGTTTCAGAGGATGATGTGTGTATCCTTGTTCATCTATAACCTCTCAAAAAATAAATAAATAAAAACAATACAGACGCTCAATAAAAAAGTATGTACTGGGTCTGTGAAAACCAAACTGCCAGTCAATCTGGTTGACTCAGTGGAACAACAGTTTTTGAAATGTCAACATTTTGTATGAAACATCTGGTTGTTGACAGAATTAGCCATTATAAGAACTAGTTGTCAGTCAGCTCTTGGATACCCAGGCACTAAGCTCTATTTTGAGCCTTTGGATTAATTGCTGAAGCTGAATTTATAGGCAAAGATTTCTCATTATTTTAAATTCTGAGCATGAACAAAAAGTGTGTGTAATTAACAAAAAATAATAAGTATATACTTGAACTATTTTATTCACAGATCAAATTGGGGGCTGGTCATTTTATCATTCTAATGATGTAAGATGGTGTTAAAATTCTAGGTTGCTAGTTCTCCAGGCCTCAGAGAATTCTCACCTCAGTAGAAGGTGAAAACTTAATTTTTCTCAGTATTTAACATTCATAAGACTTATTAAAAAACATACCGTAGCACCGTGACTTTTAATTTCCTCATGGCTTATGTAAATATGAGGCCGTCTACAGCTGGGTACGTGTGAGGTTTTCTTCACTCTATCCCTCTTTAAGAGAATTGTTTTTGAAAAATCATCTTTAATTTAGAGAAGCATTGTGCAAAATAGAAGTGTGTACACTGCCATCTGCCAAAATGTGTCAGAAGGCTCCCTGTGGCGAAGCTCACAGCATCCTGTGGTTTTCAACATCATTACTTGAGGGATTCAGCAAGGTTCCTCCTAAACACTGTTGAGGCTTTGCTGAACATTTGGCAGCAATGAGATTACTTTAAGCAGCTCATTTTGGTTATAGCCTGAAAAGATTTCCTGCTTTTATGACGTAACCCCCTTTCGAAGAGGGTGGGGGTGAGAAGGAGATGGGGCAGTTGGCCATTGCAGAGGAGGGAAGGAGCCCTTCCTTTAGACTCACTTGAGGAGTTCTGGAAAGTGAGACATCCTGTTCTAAAAGACATGACTCAAGGCAAGGCCGCTTTAGGATTCACCTTGGTAAGAAACTAGACTCAAGAGACAGAACAGAGTAGAAGTTAGAGCTACTGGTTTGATTTCCTGATTTTTACCATCAACATCTGCTGCAGTGGGAAGATTATAGACTGGGTCCCCACTGGGATGCATGTTAGCACACACAGATGCATACATTCAAACGACATGTCATGTACAGCTAGAATAATCTTCCTTAAATATTACTTTTCTAATTCTTTGTACAAAATCCTTCAGCCATGTAAGTTTTCAAATCAAAACCCTTCAAGTCAGTCATTCAAGATTTTTGTCAATTTCCCTACCCCCTTACCACCCTGCTGCTCTTCCCTTCATTTCATTATTCCTGAACGTGATGCCTAGAACCCAACTAATCTATCTGCACCTACACCCTTTGCTATGCATCTAGTGCCTTTCTATCCCATAACCCAGTAGTTTCCACATTTTTAAACCTGAAAATCCTTTCAGAAAATGGAATTGTAGATAGAAATTGATTTTGTCAAATGGGTAAAAGCAGAACTATTCTGTTTAAATAGGAATGGGGGGTTCTCATCTCTGTCTCTTGAGGTCCCCATTGCTCTCCTTGCCATTTTACAGTGGTAACATGAGTTCCCCTGTGTACGTGTAGGTGTTACCAAACACATTTAAAAACCAAGGGTCTAATCTCTTTCTTAGTCGCCTCTCCAAACACCAACCAAACTCACTTGCTCTATTAAAGTCCTACGTATCTACTTCCATGGATTCAGATTGCCCCTTTACCCTGCATCCCCTCGGCATTTCCTGCTTTGTTTTGTAAAACAGTACACAACAGGTGACTTGATATTATGCTTCTTAAGGACAAAATGGCTTCACTTTATCCCTCCCATTCATCTCTAACTCCTGTAACATGAGCAGGGGCTGGCATAACAGTCCATTGAATAAAGAAGTATAGAAGTTACTCTCTTTCAAATTACAAAGGTTTCAATTTATAAATTTTCATGGATGTAAGCAATGCTGTGTACCAAAGGCATGACTCTTCCTATCACCATTAGATGGCGATGCCAATTGTGTTTGGACATTTAAATCTTGGCCACTGTCTTGATCCTGAAGGAGTGTCTTTTAACAGATGGATGTAAATGCATGTTGAGTGGCACTTTTCAACATGGATTTAATATAGCTTATAAAGTTACTAAAAGTATGTAAGTACATTTATATGTTTATAAATTTAAAAAAATAGTTCAAAAATAATGTTAATCAGTAAGAACTTACTTCATATACTGAAATAAGCAGCTGGAGTTCAAAGCTGAAGCCAAAGAAAAGCTAACAACTCTACCTTTTAAAGAACCATCAACAAGTGGAACCAACCAGCTACCGGACCTTTCTAAGAGTCACCTAAAAATACTGGCTGCTACAACTCCATCCTTCACCCCAGCTCCCATTCTCCTACCTGCAAATTTAAGGAAAAGGCTGGGGGAAGGGGCAGAGAGAGAAAGTTATGAGAATCAGTGGTGGCAGCAGCCTTGCGAATATTATGTTTTTGTGTTAAGAAGTTTTGGGGTTTTTTTCTGCTGTCTTCAAGCCAAGTGAAGGGTCCTCAAAGAGAATCACTTAAAATGAATGGGGTTGCTTGCAAAGACAAGACCCTGCACATCCTTCTCCTTATAGACATGGTCCAGACAGTGGACTTGCTGCTCTGCGCTTTATTTTGCTGAACTAGGGAAACATGAATTGAGAGATGAGAGGTTGAAGAGAAGGGGAGGTAGTGGAGCAGCCAGCCTTCCTATTATTGGGCTTGCAAAGAGGTTGAAGCTTCCTCTGAGTTTAGTGGACACTGAAGAAGATATCTGGACCAGGGTCAACTTGCAGGGTGAGAAGTCTGTCTGACAGGCAAACAGAATGCCAGAAGTGAGCTGCTGTGGTGTATACTGACAACAGCCGCAAAGCTGCTGTTGTTGATGGGTGGAGGGTGGAAGAAGACAAGGAGATGTGAGGAGCCCCAAAGGGCCCTGCAAAAACTTACACATGCCCCCTAGGTGTGTGGATGACTGGGCACTGAGGCCAGCCAGCGTTGGCCAGAGAAGCAACAAAAACCCACAGAAAAAGATCAGCCATGGATAAACATCAAGAGATGGGTGCTCTTTTCCCCCAGTGTCTTTCCTATACTTTAGCATTGTAGGAATCAGGCCCTTGAAAGGGAAGGGCTGGTACAAATTCAAGTTAGGGTATGTCTAATGTTAGAGGTAGCACTAAAGTTAAGGGAGGAACTAAGATAAAATCTGAGAAGAGAATTCTCTAATCTCTTTCTTAGTAGCCTTTCCAAACACCAACCAATTATAAGCCAGACTTTGATTAAAGGACCTGGAAAACCACCAAGCTTTCCATAATGTCATTAAGGGATCTTTAGGGTCATTTGGGCAGAACATGGTTAAACAGTGCTTGGAAAAATGAAATTGTTTCATGTTCTTATCCCCAGTGAGTTGAGGATGCCCAATAAAAAGTTAATTATATTAAGTTATAATGAGAAAAAGGAAGCCAAACTGTAAACATTGTTGTATACGAATTTTAAGAGAACCCCAAAGCAACAAAAATCTATAGTTAGAATTTCTACAGCCCATCTGCCTTGACCAACCTACAGATTGGTCACCTATATAATGTCACTTTGGACTCATGAACAAATGGCTTTTTTGAAACTTTTTGGTAAAGAGAGATACTTATTTCAGTATATGAAGTAAGTGCTTACTGATTAACATTATTTTTGAACTAGTTTTTTAAATTTATAAACATATAAATTTACTTACATACTTTTAGTAATTTTATAAGCTATATTCCATACATTTTATAAGTTGTATATCAGAAGCCAAATAGGTCAGATAGCATAATGTAAAAAGTTAAAGTCCCACCCTGCCACATGTTCACTTTCCACCTCTGACCATTTATTATCAGTCTCTTGTTTGTTTTTCCAGAAATGTTCCATGTCTCTAAAGCATGTAGACACCTGAATGTATTTGTCTTCTTTATAGCAAAAAATAGCATTTACCAGACACAGTGTTCTACAACTTGCTTTTTTTCATTAAAACTGTGTCTTCGGCATGCCCTTATGTCAGCACACATCAATTCACCTCATTCCTTTTAAGCACTACATAATATTCCACTTTATTTTTGCCTCATGCTTTAACCATTTCTCCATTTATGGACTTCTAGCTCAAGGACATGTTTTTAATGTGCTGTCACATAATAAATCAATGATTATTCTCTCACACATATTTGCCTACTTCTAAAATGAGAGCCTCATTTAACATTAGTGAATTTACAAACTAATGTTACATTGAATGATATTCTTCTGAATGCAGAATCTGAAGTATTACATAATATTAAAAACTTGGCAAGTAATAAGAGATTAAATTATACTCCATATAGTTGATAATATTACAGAATTTTAAAATGCCGCATTTTAACCCTCAAAGTTGGCAGTCCATATATGACAAAAGCCAATAGTCTTATTTAACCACTGCACCCCATAGTACCATGCTTGATAACAGAGTGTACTAAGAGAACACACGAGCCTCCTTAAGCAGAGATATGATGAGAATGAATAGGGTAATATGTTCAGTCTCCTTGGGATGGGAGATTGCAGACGCTAGCATAAACAGTGTGACTCTTTCCTCTCTGGTTCACCCCGGCTCCATAGATGATAACGCAAAATTGCTGCAGCAAAGTTTATCTTCTGTTTGTTTGTCTTCTTCAAAGTAATCTCAACCTTTCTCAGTTTATCTGAGGTCAAAATACCTTCTGTTTTAATGAACCAGGGTAAAGGGCAGAGAATGTTACCACCAAGGCTGCCTCTGAGCTGTCTTTAATATCTGAGACCATATATATTTTTCCTTAAGATAAGTGTCTCTATCAGCATACAACTCTTATTCTGGTTTTAAGCTACTCACCATCCCCTGTTACCGTCACTCCTGCCCACTCACTCTGACTGCTCACCCGAAACCTGGACTAGCCCTGCCAGAAGCCCAGCCCTCCCTGGAAAATAACTTGTGTCTGAAAATGGTGTTTATCTGAGGCTTGTTTATACTCAGTAGTATGTAAGTTGAGAGACCTCATAGCAGAAGCCCCTCTTATTGAGAGGTGTGTCTGTGTGAGCATACGTGTATGTATAAAAAGACATTTCAGTTTTCAATAAACTGTTTACTGTTCAAACATTAAATAAATGTAGAACTGTTTTAATCAGCTGAACAAATATTTAATGTACACTCCAGCATAAGAGCTATGTTTAAAAATATCCTCTATGCTGCTAAGACACAGGGAATTTATGGAAACCAGTGACCTAAAAGGTAAAATAAACATTCATTGGGGGGGGGGGAAATGAAGCACATAGTTTTAAATTTAAACTGATCTCCCTACTCTTTTACTAGCATCCATTAGTATTTTATCCCTCTGTGTGTGTGTGTGTGTGTGTGTGTGTGTGGAAGTGCTGATTGGATTACGCATCTGCTTACATTTTCTAGAACAGCTAGTGGTCAGGTAACTACCAAATTAATTTCCAGTAAATTGCTGTGCGAAGGTAAAACACAGCGAAGTTCATATTCTGTCCAGGACTGCGATTCTTGGATTAAGTGTTTGTTTGCTCTTTATGTTCCAAACACTGGAGGTCATTCACGACAGGAGTAGCTGGGTTTCTGTCCACAGCTGTTCCAAGGAATTGTCTAAAACTCTGACCGGAAATGCTAAGTTCTTAGAAAACATTTAATCCTCAGTAGATTCTGTGTAAATATCGTAGAAACTTGGAAGAAAGTGTGTATTGTTAGAAAAACAATCTCTTACAAAGATACATGGGAAACTCCTTTAATAAAACAGATGCCACACTCTTTTCACTAATTTTATTTTTAGTTGTATCTGCAAAGAAGAATGAAAAATAAAGGTCTTAAAGTGGCTGGCCATGTGTTTCAACTCTGATTGTCCTGCTAGTCCTGCTAATTTAATTCCGCGAGCAGACCTCTAATTGAGAGCTTCTTCTGTGCCTACATTGGTGGAGAACAGAGAAATACAAGAGCATCAGCAGTACTTGGTTGCCCGTGGCATTAATTTCTCTTAGTATTTGGTGGTAGTTTAGATAAAGCAGCTTGTGGGGGCTGTGTATTACATGGCCACAAACTCATCTGCTCTTTCTGTAAGTACCATACCCACCCCAGGTCACCAAAAGGATCTTTAACAGGAGTTTACTTCCCATCTGACCAGATCGTGGATGTAGTCAATTCAATTTGGCATTCAGGAATTTAAAATACCAGAGTTACTGGCTTTCAAATATGTGCCTTTTTTCAGGCAGATGTAGTTTTTCATTTTCCTTCTGGTGTACAATAGCTACTCATTAAATATAAAACTTGAAGTTTTTAAGTAATTTTGTTTTTGCCATTTCTTTTGGAACTTGGCACCATCCACATGTTTATTAAGAAAGTTTATTGCCATTGGTCCAAAAAGAAGTTCTTCAATTTTAGTTGGAATCTAAGTTGTAACTGGCTCCCTCTAACTCAGTGACAATTCATCCTTCTGTCCACTATCACTGATAAAGTCATCATGTTTCTGAGAAGACTAGGAAAATAACACTTCAGAGCCTAAGTTCAGCTGTTCATAACCATAATGAAGAGGAACTGGAAGCTGAGAATTAAAAAGAGAAGAAAGGAAAGGAAGCTACTTAGCAATCAGAAGAAACACAGTGTTTATGAGATGATTAGAAACCCATTTGAAGTGCTTTTTCCTAACTAGCTTTAGCAAAAAGGAAGTTGTCAACTTAAGTCAATGAATACAACCCTATATCCACATGACTGTGAAGCAATTAATGCACCTTAATACCATAATGAAATGGTTAGAAATTATAAAAAAGCCTCTTCCAAATTTGGGGCTGTTTTTCCATGAGGAGGCTTTGATGTCTGTGCTGTCAGACAAAGCTGGCTCTTATGTCAACAGAAAGATGATGTGCTTGGCGACCGATCCACAGGCATAATGCAAATATACCTGCCCTCCTTCTCAATGACCTCTGAAATAACTACTGTATTTGAGCGGAAAAAATAGAAAATTAGAATGTTTTCTTATTTAGCTTCAGGTAGAGGCTTGGCTGTAGCAATCTCTGAAGCACCATGGAAAATATACGGCACTTCCCACTGTGTTTTTAGACATACAATACATAAATACAGAGATAGCGATGAAAAAAGGTCTCCATGCTGGTGTGGCTTAATTCAGGCTATTTTCCTGTCACTTTTAGCTTAGCTTGCTCTACCTGATTTGAGGGTACAGTATTAACATACTATCATCCTGAGGTGGTTTAATTCAGGCTTATTTTCCTTCTCCATCCCAGCTTTCTATACCTGACATGTGGGTATGGTATTAACATATCATCCACATAATGAGGGCTTGCCTGGACAGAATAACAACCTTAAAGGTAGATCCCCTGTGTGCTTTTCAGACTTGGACTTTTGCATACCAGCCTAGAGAAGAGAATTAGATTCTATTCAGCATTTACATTAGTCATTTTCTCCTCCTGGAATTCATTTCAAAACAATCGCTTCTTCAGGTTTTCCTTCTATCCTGCTGTTTTGTTTAGTGTTATTATTTCACTTCCTCTCCATACTGCAAGCCGTAGGTATAAGACAGCCCATCCATCTATTAACAATTAATTATTATCATTATAAATGTTACTTCCCTTGGTTTCTTACTCTTTAGTCAGGCTTGAATTTAAGGTGATCAGGGCACAAAGGGAGGCTTAAGCAGGACCTGCAGACATCTCCACATAGCCCAGTGGATGAGCTTTTCCTTGCAGGCAGGGAGGCAGGCTTATCCTGGAAGACCAGGGACTCACCTGAACCGTCTAGATTATGACCACTGTGTTCACTGTGGCAGCCTGGAGGACTGAGAAGTTAACCCAACACACTCCGATGGCTTCACAATTGCCCAGGAGTGGAGATTGGGAGATAACAGGCTTAGCCACACTAACCACTTACTTTATAACTCAGCCTGTTACAGATGGAGGTATTCTTCCTGACCCTCCAGGCATTCCTGCAATAAGCTGGAGAAGCTGTGTAAGCATCTGCAGTATCCCAGAACTGTTCCAGAGAGGCCTTCACAGTTGGCCCTTCACAGACCTTGGAGAGATGTACCTGTGCACTCCACTGACTACAGCCAGGTTTACTCAGTAGAAGCCCCCCTATCCAAACAGAGTGGGTTTCTAGTCAGAAACGAGCATCATCACAGGCTGGTAAACACAAACAAAGCACCCCACATGGCCCCTTTCTTTTGAAGGGTAGTGCAAATCCAAGGGTCAGCGAGCAGGAGAATATCACCAAACAAACAGAAGCTGTGTTTGCTCACCATGACACAAGAGCAGCGCATGTCTCGGGGAGGATTTTCTGTAGCATGTCCAAAATAAACGGACGTGGGTGAGTGGGTGAGTGGGTGAGGGTGGGGTGGTATTCCTGCTTCAAAGTCTCCTCCACGCTGCTCCTGGAGCAAGAGACCTCTTCAGGATTTCTCCCCACAAGAAAGCACTTAGGAGCTTGCCATTTGTGGATTCACTGTCTTTATCTGTTTCAAACTGGAAGAGATGACAGCCCTTCTGTTTGTTTTCTGTTGATATTAAACAGATGCATGGGTCTATTACAGCCACATGGGCCTAGTTCAAGATGAGGCAGCAATAGGAATGTAGTTGCTCCTGGGCCAATGTGGAGAGAATGAATTTGCCTATTATTTTGTATATGCGTTCAATATTTTTATTTTAAGGTTCCAGTATTCCCAGTGTATCAAACTATACCTACTCTTAGCTCTTTTCAGAAGCCAAGAGTTCTCAGCAGACCATGACATAGACTCCAGGAATTCTCTGTGACTTCAAAATCAGCTATTATTACTTCAGGAGATAAGATCGAGTCTGCAAGGATTTATTTTCTCAAACCATGATTTGGCTGTGAAAGGCAATGAAACAGGAGAAGAAAGAGTTGGGGGAAGTAAGAATGGAAAAAAAGCAGATGTTGGGTTGGTCTTTAATTATTTATATATTTTTAACATTTGAACTTCATTTGAACCAGTTTGAATTCTTTGGGCTTTCTGATGGCTGGGCATCATAGTGAACAAAGCTGCCACCCACGTGGCAAACGTGAGAAAATCCTCACGTTTTCTAAAAAGGATTTAAATTTAGATATTTTACAGCTCTGCTTCTGGAGTAAGATGCAATAAAAACTGAATTGAAGATATTTTAGGTTGCAGAATTTTTACACTTTTTTTCCTGTGTAAAATGAGATTTTTGTAGGCAATAGAAGTCTCAGATCATTTTTGGAAGTGGGTAGGGGTATAAAATGTAAATGGATTAAATTAGTAATATGATGACAACCTGGATTGAAAAGTGTCTGTGAAGTTTGCACAGATAACATTACCTCAGAATTTTTCCCTTAGAGAAAAACAATTCTGAGATGGAAATGAAACTGTGGCAGACATATTCCATCAGGTGGAGGACAACTGGCTCCTGGCTTACAAATACCCAGGTGGAAAGTCATTTTGAGAAACCCAACTCTAGAGGCTTGAATATGCCTGAAGTTTCCAGGAATAGATGTCAAAACAGGACAAGCTTCTGGAGACCAGGAAACTCAGATTGGCCCTTTATGCCACTGCCCTCCCACTGTGCTGAGAAGGATAGTCCATCTTAAAGAGCATCAAGAGTTACAATATTCTGCAAGTTATTTCTCTGAACTCCCCTGCTTGCCAGATGGTATTTTCTTCCCCATGGTGATTCAACTATATGAAGACCAGGTACCCAGATTTTACTATGGAGGTCTGTACACAATTGAGAACAATCTTATATAGAAGCAATATGTGTCCCAAAAGATAACGTCAGCTTCTTATGACAAAAAAAAAAGCTTTTGTTATGAAAATTTTCACTTAACACCATGCATTAATGTTCATTTGCTTGTTTGTTTGCTTTGCACATTTTTCAAGACTTGGGATTATAATTGCCCATTTTCCACCAATAAATACTATAGCAATGGATACACAATGAAAACCAATCATTCTACAAAATTCAATGTGCTAAACTGAACATCTGCAAACAGTTGTTGTTATCTATTTAACAGATCCTATAATGGAATGGCTAAACTTTAAAAATCTTTTTTTTTTTTCTGTGATTAGATATGTGTCCAAAAGGAAAAATATACATATCTTAGATTCGGAGCCTAATTAGTCCATTTTCACCCTGCTGATAAAGACATACCCGAGACTGGGTAATTTATAAAGAAAATGAGGTTTAATGGAGTCACATTTCCACGTCGCTGGGATCATGCCTCCCGATCATGGTGGAAAGCGAAATGTATGTCTTACATGGCAGCAGGCAAGACAGAATGCGAACCAAGCGCGAGGGGCTTCCCAAGATGAGATTTGGGTGGGGACACAGCCAAGCCATATCAGAACCTATATGTATGTTTATATATAGATTCCAAATCTAATTTTGAAATAAAGATATAAACAATTATTAGCTTTTTAAAAAATGAAGCTAAAATATGATTTTTATGAACAAATTACCTTTGGATTATCAAATAAAATGTTGCATGTCTTTAATGAAAGCAGTGAGCTAGTATGTGAGTAAAACTACACATTTTAAAGCTGTGATCATCTAAGGCTTTGCTAAGAGAATTCCAGTTGATAACATGATCCATCCTCTTAATTAATAGCCACTTGGGAAGTACTAATGAAAGACTAACATGTATTAATTCATTCAGTACACATGAGAGTCCAGTTATACATCCAGTGATACATCAGGTGCTGTAAAGGAGCTTGTAAAGGAGTTTAGTGGAGAAAGTGGGCATGTAAAGACTAATTATATGTAGGGTGAACAGTTCAAAAACAGAGGCCTGTATGACGTATTAGAAGCAGGAAAAGATAAAAAGGGATGGCTTCACAGAGAAGGTGTTCTCTGAGCTCAAGTTTAAGGTACAAGTAAATCTTAACCCCGCCCCCAAAATGTAGAAAATGCCAACTCCATGGGCAGGTGCACTGTAGGGGCTCAATGATCGTAAGTTCTGTTATTCCCTCTCCTAATGTTCTTTTAAGCTGTGGGTTGTTATTGTTAAAACGTCTCTAGATCTCCCAAACTTCAACCTTGGCAGTCACGAATTCAATAATTAAAATTTTCCCATAACTGACACAAAGACACAATTATATTAAACATTAAATCTTAACTTGGTTGCCTTCAAAAAACTATACAGTCTAGAAAGATGATCCCAACATCTCCATTGTATACTTTATATACACCTCATATACAGTATTCTGTTCTGGTTATCAAATTCTCAGAGACATGAGGAAACATAAATCTGTACAGGGGATAGCGACAAGACAATGAAGGAATTTCAAGCTTTGCAAATAGAGTCAGTAGAAAGAACTATGTGTGTTTAGCCTAAATTAAAAGGAAAACATTGCTTTTTATAATTTAAAATCTATCATGTGGTAGACACATTTGACTTATCCTGAATGTTTCCAAGTAATGTATTCAAGGCTAGGTAATAGAAGTCATAGGGTGATAAAATGTGGCTCAATTTAGGGAAGAACTTTCTAATGCTCAAACTCCTCATCAAGCTTAGAGCAAACAGTCTGATAGGGACTTAATGAGATATATTCAAATGTCACCTAATTGGCTGGACGGATGCACAGAAAAGTCCATTGCAGCATTGATATTCTGCGATTCTATAATATCTAATAGAAGCTGGATTTTGTTTTGTTTTCATTTAGTTATCCTTTTTCAGTCTAACAAATGATTCATGGAGAATATCAAGTAAGTCATTCTGTGAAATTTTTGCACCTCAAATTGTGTATGTAATATCCTATTATTCATATACATATAGAAACATGTTGGTGACTAATATTCACTTCTTAATATTTGTATGGTAAATGAAGTCAAAAAATACTCTTGATGTTAATTGACAGCCTTTGTAAATACCCCCATCAGTTTGGAATAGAAACAGGACCCTTGCAAAGATCAGAAGGCAATGTCCTACAGTGAGAAAATTGATACCATGAAACAGCAATTCTCTTTGAAGCTCAGAGAAGAGGTCCACAGAGGAAATTTAAACACAGAAAAGCCAAGATTTGCCAACTATGGGGGAAAAAATGTCAGCATCTGAAACTATTTCAAGCAAAAGTCTAATTTCTAGCAGTGGTAAATTGTCAAGACTGGGCTTGACAGGTCAAGAGGACCAGTGAAGTGGTGCTTTCCTCCCCTAAATCTCGTGTCTTAAACAACTCTCATAGCAACTGGTTAGGAGGGTCAGAGGACCCAAGAAACCAAAAGGCATTTGTCTAAGTATCTGTGGAGTTCACAGCCCATGTTATCCTTGGACATTACCCAATGACCTGGTGTGGACAGAATCCAGTGGGCTTAGTTTCATGGAGATAAGCAAACACTAACAGCAACTGAAAGTAAACTTCAGAAACACATTTTTATAAAGGAGCCTGTGAGTCTGAGATTACACTTATAAAATCATCTGTACAAACACTCCTGGGAGCACCCCTCCCCCCAGCCAAGTCATATGTATATGTATACACACAAGCCTTTTGAATTTTTATTTACATAACATAAAATTAATCATTTTAAAGTGAACAATTCAGTGACATTTAGTACACTCACAATGTTGAACAACCACTGCATTTATTTAGCCACAAAAGATTTTTATCACACCAAAAGGAAACCTCATACACGTAGCACTCCTCTCCCTGCCTTTCCCAACCTGTAACAATCACCAGTCTGCTTTCTGTCTCTAGGGATTTACCTATTCTTGATATTTTATATAAATGAAATACAATGGAGAAGTGGTCTTTTTTCACTTAGACAATTTTTTTAAAGGTTAAAAGATCGTTTATATACATTTTTTACTATGCTTTATTTTGGGGTCCAAATTTCCTTATTTTGGATGTTAAAAACAGCACTGTCTGTTTGTGTGGCTCTCCACAAAGTACCTTTACTCCCTTCGTATACTTTGATCATTACAGCTATTTTACAAAGCACTCAGGGATAACCTTATTATCACTATTTTACAGGTGAGAATATTGAGGCAAAGTGATATGCTCCAGCACCCCCACAGCAAAGTTGTGCAATGATCTCTGGGCCCCTCATTCCACTGTCTTTTCTGCAGCACCACACAGGTTCCTATCTGAGCTCTTACTAATGCATGTAGCCAAGCCTTCTCACACTCAGAAGGTAGTCACACTCAGAAGATATTCTAATATAGCCTAGGATCTGTATTTTTTTTTTTTTATTTCAAGAGCATATTTTAAATGAACAAAATAAATGGAAATAGCTTTTGGGTGTATCATTACTATTTGCACTTAATAGAGAGCTGTTTTGACACATAACAGTTACATATGACTGGAAGTAAACTGTGTACACAAGACCAAGTGCACACTATTCCAAGTCCAAATCTCCTCTTGGAGTCAGTTGGAAGTCAGCTCAGCTGCCAAGTCTTCAGGTCTTGCGTGGTGTCTAGAGTTTGGCTTTTCTGTCTGTACAGTAAGAAAGTTGGACAGAAATGACCCCTAAGGTCTCTTCCAAATCAATATTTTACAACACTTAGCTAAGCACCAGCTCAAACTCAACACTGAACTCTTGTGCTCCATCCACACAAGGCAAATTACAACTATTTGAAAGATGAGTCAATCGAAACTTTTCTTTCATTATCAATGCCAACAGCCATCCCATTTTGCTGAAAATTTTCAGAACATCGTGAACGTTCTTTATGAAACTCATTACCCCATCTAGATTTTATTGACTAAATATTTTGTATGTAAATAGACAATGCATAAAAAGGTCCTAGTAATTTGGTGATGGCCACATTCTTGCCTTTCTGGTATAAGGCAACATTTCAGATGAGGAGCTCATTCCATGGTAGAGCTGTTCATATTCATTGCTCTTGAATTGTACGCAGTCAAATTAGAAGGACTGCCAAACAGCATTTTTAGCATGTTCATAGACATGTGTTTCCAACCTGGTGCTTAAGCCCAATCATTAACTTGCCATCAACCAAAAATTAATATCTGAATCTTGTTATGTCCCCTCTATAGATTTTGCCGGGTTAAGTTTTATTTTTAGTGGTGGCTTCTGCAATTCACCCAGGATAGGGGAGTAGTCAGATTTAGCAGGGCTAGACTGCCATCTAGAGACCAGAATTTGAGTTCCAACATCTTGCTCCTCAGTGAGCTTGCTCTTTAACAAAAGCAGCAACCTGCCGAATGGAACTTGGCAAAGTGGGAGATGCACCCCGAATTTAGACATCATCAAGAGCAAGGAGCTTGTGGCCCAGCTCTGAAGGCCCTCCAGTCACTGAAGGTTAGGCAGGACCTTAATGACAATGAGTAGATAGAACCCTGTCCCCTGGCTCAGGAGTGAGCTCTTAAACTTTGTCTTATAAGCAGAACCCCATTTGCTGGAAGTGGAAACTGGACTCCTTGCCAGTTCGAATTTTTACCCAGAAAGGAAGGAGTTCTTCTCTAGAGAAGAGAAGGCTAAAAATGTCTTTCATTTTATGTGAGAATCCAGTATCCATATTTCTCATGAAACTCAAATCTGCCTTTCATTTTTCTGCTTCAGCCTAACTTAAGTTTGTGTATCCTGGCCACATCTGATACCATCTTCTGCTTTTTGTGACTGCAGTTTAAAAGGACCAGTGGTCCCTAAGTTTTTGAAATTTGGATGTAAAGATATTGTTTCTAGTGTTTCCATCGAAGGTGCGTAGTTTGGAAATCCCTCTCCCTGTCTTTTTTCCCAAAACTGTCCTTTAGGGCCCCATGCTAAGCCCATCTGTTCCATCAGACAGTCCTTTGATGAATGTGAAAAGGCTAGCTGGAGAGGTGCAGAGCTGAGACTGAGGTGGCTGAGATTTATTAACTCATGTCCATTTGGTAACTGTGTCTATAAGTTCTGCCCTGGGAATGTTTTACAAATCAAAAATAGCAACTATTATTGTTAACCTCAAAATCGTAGGCCACAAGAGATCCCAATTTGCTGATAATTAAATAGTCAACTCTGTCCAACAGAATGTCATCCAAGAGTTTTTCAGCTAATGATGAGAGTAACCAGAAAAAAAAAAAAAAAAAAAAAAAAAAACCAAAAAAAAACAGAGAGAGAGAAAACAAAAGGTGGACTATCTTGAAAGACTTTTATAAATAGAGGCTAAAGTGCACCATATGCATCCAAAATTCTAGTGATATCATATCTGGCTAAAGCTCACATCTTGGGAACTTTTAAATCCAAGAATTGCTTTTGACGCAGGTATTAGATGATTGGAAAATAGACACTTCTGTATAGTATGGTAGAAGAGGCTTGAGTTTTAGAATTCAAGCAACTGAGCTTTGGGTCTCTGCTCTCTCACTCACAAGAAAGCCTGGGTAAGCTTCAATTTCCTCATCTGTAAAAGTTGGGGAAAATGACATGAAGTCAATATGACAATTAAACAGAATAACCTCTTTGAAAGTGGCCCACACATAGTTGGTGCTTAACAAATGCTTACATCATTTCTTTCCTTTAAGGCCTGACATCTGCCTTCCTTACCTGAGCCGTGCTCTGCAGCTGGAAACAAGGATGTCAATAATATTTGTTCTGATAATTTTGCTTCATCCCTAAAATGCTAAATCTTCTAAAGCAGTGCTTCTCAAGCTTGAATGTGCATATGAATCACTGGAGGATCTTATTAAAATACAGATCTAGTAGGTCTGAGATGTTTCTTGGAATTCTGCATCTCCAACAAGCTTCCAAAGGATGCTGTTGGCTTGGGGACTATATTTTGACTAGCAAGGCTCTAAATCAGGGGTTGGCTAACTACTACCCATGGGTGAACCTCCTGTGTCTGTAAATAAAGTTTTATTGGAATGCAGCCACACCTGTTCATTTACATATTACTTCTAGCTATTTTCCTGCTATAACAGTAGGATTTATGATCTGGTTCCTAACCCTTCTTGACCGCTGCTCGAAACCACTCTCTTTTTTGTTCCTGATGTGTAAACTAAGTTAATCACCTGCAGGAGCACTTGGAGGGCTGAGAGAGGAAAGAGAGGAGTAGATTAAGAGGGAAGGGTTGCTACGTGTATTAGGTTCTCATTGCTACTGTTCTAAATTGTCACAAACTTAGTGGCTTAAAACAACACATATTTACTACAATATAACCCTATATGCCAAGCCATCAGCAATGCTGCATTCCTTCGGGAGGTTCTAGGGGAAAATCCATTTCCTTGCCTTTTCCAGCTCCTAGAGGCTGCCTACGTTGCTTGGCTCATGGTCTTTTCCTCCTTCTTCAAAGTCAGCATGGTAGCATCTTTCTGACTCTTCATCTGTTGTCGTATCTCTCTCTGACCACAGCTATGAAAAGGACCTTTAAGGGCTCATGATTAAATTAGACCCAGCTAGATAATCCAGGGAAATCTCCTCATCTCAAGACTCTTAACTTAATCACTTTTTCCATGTAAGATAACATATTCACAGGTGCTGAGGATTAAAGTGTGGATATCTTTGGGGATTCTGCCTACCACACTACCTCAAAGCATATTCTTCAAAACAACAATTTTCCAATCATTTCTCTTTTGTAATATGTTAACACAGCAGTCTTGATGATGAAAAGACATTGGATGAAGTTACATGATGCAAAGACCATGAAACATGTAGAGAAGGTAGTCAAAGGTTTACCATTCTGTACTTCCCTGACTAAACAAGGGAAGTACAAGGTGTACAAAGATACCTCGTACATCTGTGCAAGTAGACACTGCATAACTCCGGGAGTGCCCTGAAGTTGCTCAGCGCACAAACTTTAAAACCATAGATGGAAGCTCTGTCCTTTCCATCCCAGCTGCCTCATCCTGGGATTAGAATTTGTCTACCCCTCTAGCTATTGATCATGATTAAATTGAATTCTTTAGAAATATTCTCATTAGCTCGCACTGTATATAAAATAATTTGCTCACTTTAAGCATGCTGTTAAAAAAAAAAAACCAACCTGAAAAAAAAAATGTAGGGAAACATGCATTACTAGGCATGGGATGAGACCACTTGAGTAGCAAGAAGCTTAAAAACCGCTTGAGTAGCAAGAAGTCACCCAGCCTTGGGCTGGTACACAGTGTCCTCACCACAACAAGATCAAGCAACCCAGAAAGATTTGGGTTGGAATCTCCCAAGATTCCAAGAGGGAGAGAAAATGTCTACCTTTGGCCCTGGGGCAAGAAAGCAGGAATAGGAATAAAGAGAAGAGGAAGGTGCCTTCACAGAAATACTTCTCAGTTGCACCTGTAGCCTCACAAGAAAGATTTCAGAAATGAATCCCTGGCACCTGCCTTCTAGGCTGTTAAGTTTAATCCTTCACATTTTGAGTATGTCATGGTACTCCATAAAAAAATAAAAATGAAAATAAAAAAATTTTAAAAAGCTTATTGCATAAGCCACTGTGACTCTCCTAAGCTCATTCTCTTCAACAATGCCAGCAATATAGTAACAGACAAGTGACCAAGAAAGTATATGTGACCCAGCCATTGTATAAGATTTTATTTTGCTGAAGGTCAAGATAAATTATCATGAAATCCTTGAATATACTGTTACAGGGTTCCTGGGGACAAAAGGTTTCCTTTCAGAAGAGCTTCTCAGAAGCAAAATGTGCTGTGTTTCAATCCTCAGCTAACTTTTAGTTAATGACTCTTGCCTTTTCTCCTACCAGCTCTGCTTATTAAAAGGAGAATGCAATCTGGAGTGTGTGCTGTCAGAATGAACAGCAGGGTCAGTCACTAATCCGAAGTTGTATGCCCCAGGATGCCTGCTACAGAATGGGGAACTGCTTACATTTGATTAACCTTCCAGGTAGAGAAATGGAGGCAGCTAGGGGTCTGCAGCTACATGACATGGTATAATAGTCATTTTAAAATATGGCATTCCTGGGGAGATGCAAGAAAAGTCACAGCATGAGGTGCTGACTTAGTATAGCGAATGAAGATTGTGTCTACACAATGGCGAGTAAGCCTTTGGGGGAAGAACATCACCAACCTGGGCATTCATTTTCTTCAATATATTTGTAACAATATGATAATCCCTTACATCTGTATGGTGCTTTATGAAGAGCATAATGCTTCAAGGGCATCACCCCATTTGATCTTCACCACTGTCTTTTGTGTCAAAGAGTTAGAATCCAGGAGTGCATTCCCCATTTAAAAAAAAAAAAAAAATCATGATTAACTGTCAAAGCACTTTTCTCTTTCCAAGGCCTTTTCTTTAACAATTTCTTTAGGTATAAACAATGAAGAGGGGGGAAATATCATTGGATGGGGAATGGGGGAGTTGGGGTAGTTAGAGAGTAGACAAAATCATACAATGTTTGGAAAGACATCTCCTGAAAACGTTTCTCTCAGGCAGGAATGCTCATGGGTCAAAGAAAGCACAAGGTCACTTTTATTTCTGAGGCACCAGGAACAATAAGAATAAAAGACTTTACATGTTGTCTTTCCTAGTAGACGATGAGTTCCAGGTGGGCAGCGGTGCAGTAAAACACCTAGCACTTTTGTAGATACTCAAATAACGTTTGCCGACCAAATGGATGAATGGAATAAACAAAGCAAGAAGATCACCATAAAATTATCAAAACACAGTGACGCCACTGTCAGGTTCGATCAAATACATGTGAGAAAGCTTATGAAATACATATTCGCAGTGGCATCTTTTAAATACATTTGTTCTGACTCTCTAACCTGAGTTGTTATCATTAGTTTGATGCCATAATTTTACCATAAACCTGCTGTGGGTACCTCAAATAATGCGTATTTTAATAATTGATTCCTTCAGCCAGCTGTGCCCAGTGTATAGACTAGAACGTCTTCATTCTAACAAAAATCTGACGACAGAAATAGGAGCTTAAAAGTCTACAGTTTCCTCTCCTGCCTCATATTTTTGTTATTAAGCAAATATTCCTAATAATTCCTTTTCTACTTTAGAGTCAAAGAGCATCCTGGCTCTTCTTCCACCACTGGGCCTATTCCACCAACAAGCCTCTGAATTCTCACTTACTTACCAGTAGCCTCTTAAATTTGTGACAACAGATGAAAATCCACTCTTTTGCACCTTGTTTACTCAGATCAAGGCACACACTGTTATAAAACCACCTTTGGTTGAAGAAAGAATTAAGAATCTGCCTTGTCAGTACTAGATTCAATTTTCCAAACCTAATTTTTAAAAAGGCTGTTATTACAAACCAAACCTTCATGCAAAAACCCAGCAAGAATCAGCCTTTTTTTAAGGAGTTTCAAATTCCTTTGTGTGACAACCATGGTTTAATAAATATGCCAAAATAGACATTGTTCTAGAGAGAAAGCAATAGAGATAAGAAATAACAGTGGGCACTTTTGCTTGAGTTGAGGTTGTAATTTCAAATAGAAGTACAGTATAAATTCTTTGGAAAGGAAAACTTGCTGGAATGTTAACTTTTTAGTCATCAGAAGATACTTGTGGACATTCGTCTTTAATCTCTAATTTTCTGTACAGCTATTTGTTAGCCTGATAACAGTGTGTTTTATGTTGTTCTCCATTAACCAGTGCTATAGTTTTATGAGGCATGTAGAGAAAGCGGAGGAGGATATCACCCTCCTTAGGAGTGTTATTATATTTTGTTGTTGTTGATTTTCAAAGGAATTTGGACAACCACCTTTGTTCAGGGGAAAAGGGAAGAGAAATGTTTTATTGCTGGCCAACTCCAAAATGTAGCAGTTGGCAGGACAAAAACCATTTCTTAAGTTTGAAAGAGATGATAAAAAGCAGTCTTAGCTATCTAAATAACTATGAAATCTTCATGACTTCTTTCTCAAAAGAAGGAAAAGAAAGGGAAAAAATAAGCACGTGGAAGAGTATTGTTCCTTTCTTTTTTTACAAAAGAGCCTTGAAATATGTTTAAAAATATTTTATGAGGTCACACTAAAAAAAAAAAGAGTAATTGGAAGAAAAATTCTGCTTGTCTAAGCGAAGAGCACATTTGTAGCGGTAGGGTAAATGTTTTATCGATTGAGAAGCTGGGAAACTCAAGTCATTACTCACCACGGGCTAAAGAATAATTGCTAATGCTCTGGCGGAAAGATTAAAAACAGTTTCTGGAAGTATTTCTTACAATGATCAATGGTGTATCATCCCAGGCCATTGGATCTTCAATAACATTTTTCCCTTTTGGGATACAATCAATTTTTATAATATGATTCATTTGCCAGTGGGCATGCTTTCTTCATACGATGAAAAGGCACTTATGCATCTTATATTGTTGAAAAGTAATCTTATACAGCCAAAGATCAGGCTGTGGTGTAGAAACTCACCTGAATTCATCTCTATTTCAAATGGGTTTGGGAAATCTTCTAGGGTGGAGGTTGTTTGGGGGTGGGGGAAAGGCGGTGGGCAGTTGCTAGCTTCTTTGTTATTGCTTCGTTAACTCTTTAAAAATACTTTTAGCACACTCTGAAAACAGTCGTGATCGTCGTAACACTAAGATAGTGATGGAAGATGCTATATTAGATTTGAGCATATGCTGCTGTAAGCTTGACTCATTTACAACACTAATTACCATGGCAGAGCTCTCAGGTCAAGGGTTGGCTTACAGCTGTCTACTGGCTGCCCACATCTGACAAGGTCTTCAGCATCCTGCAGCAGAGCTCAACTTCGGTCCACTGCTGCTGAATCCATCAATGCATCTCTGCTTTAATAAATAACAGCTTCAGTCATGAGAGGATGTGCTCATTCCAAAGTTTCTCCCAGGAGAAAAAGCACTGAAAGCTTGGGCACAGCCACTTTTAGGCTCCAGCTTGCCATTCGACTTGTGGTGAGAGAACAAGATGACCCCACGTCCAGGATCTGCCAAATGAAGAGGGAAAAAAGAAGAGGATGAAGGAGAAAAAGAACAATACAGCCAAGCCCAGCAAGTGATACAATGTTCTTTTGATGGGTGACATGCACCCCAACCTGGAATTTTGTTTGCCTCTTAGAACAATAACGTTTATGAGATTACAGAGTGGTTAATTCCCTTTCTCCCTATTCCAAAGTCTCCTCAATCAACACTCTGGCCTTATACCCATGGCACTAAACATCCAAATTAAAATAAAACAAAACAAAATAATTCTTGAAAATATGGCTTAGATTGCTTATATTTCAAATATCTCCTTGTTTGATAGTGATATTATACCCAGCCTAGTTTCCTGACCACAGCCCCACAAGTGTTTCCATTTGAATGTTTACCATGGTCTAGACACACTCACTCACTACTTTTCAGTTTTGCCTGTTTCTAGTCTATTTATTTGGTGAACCCGGGTCATTAGATTCTTATTTCTTTTTTAAAAATTTCAGAAGAAAAAATATTTAATCTTAAAAATATAAAAATTGTAATATTAACATGTCTACAATGATTTAGAGATTTTACTAAATAAAAAAGCCCTTATGTTTCTTCATAAGGTCATTGCAATTTTAGTTTTCCCAAAAGGAAATTTTAAATCGTTCTTCTTATCATAAAAAAGAAATTGTGTGTTTTTTTTTTTAGTACTTGCTTAAGCCCAGCACCAAGTAAAAGCCAAATACTCATCAGATACATCTTATAAATATTCAGCTTTTTATTTGTTTTTACAACAACCCTACGAAAGTACGGTTTTTGCTTTTTCTTTTTTACAAATTAGGAAATTGAGACATAAAGAGGTTAAGTAACACTACTAACCATGGCCACCAAGCTAGGTTCTGGCAGAGCTCAGGATGGAACCAGCTCTGTCTACTCTGATGGCAAGGTTCTCACCTCACTGTGTTTCACACGCCATCAGTTTTACTGGCTCCCAATTTGCTCAGAGTATGGATATAATCATATAGGTTAACTTACACTTCTGAACCCAGAATTCAAGACCTTCCCTAATCTGTTCCTCATGAACCACCCTACCAGTGTTATCTTTGGTAACTGATACTCTAAATCTTCCATGCCTGACGAAATGTTCTTTTTGCTATTTTGTCTACTTGTGCCTTATATCTTTCTTCCTTTCCAACATTACTTCTGCTGCTGCAAGTATCACATCCCAAATTGACCCTGCTAGAAGTTCTTTCTCACCACTCTGAACTTCTACTCCACTTTGTTTTATACTACTTTGAGAGTATTTTGTGTTTCCTTATAGTCATCTAAATATGTCATGTACTTTATTTCTATATTTGCATCCATCTTGGTGTCTAACATCATGCAAGGTTCACAATAAGGTCTGAATTAACGTTTGCTGAATAAATGAATAAAAGGTAGACATAACAATGTCGGTCCATCAGGAATAACAGATACTCTATTGAGAATGCCTTTTTCAAACTTTTTTATTTTTTAATTTTTTTTAAATTTTTGGAGACGGAGTCTTTCTGTGTCACCCAGGCTGCAGTGCAGTGGTGCGATCTCGGCTCACTGCAACCTCTGCCTCCTGGGTTCAAGTGATTATCCTGCCTCTGGATAATCACTAGTAGCTGGGATTACAGGCGTGCACCACCACGCCTGGCTAATTTTTTGCATTTTTATTAGAGACAAGGTTTCACCATGTTGGCCAGGCTGGTCTCAATCTCCTGACAGGTGATCTGCCCACCTTGGCCTCCCAAAGTGCTGGGATTACAGGCATGAGCCACCATGCCCGGCCGAAATGCCATTTTAAAACACTTCCAGATGTGCAAGTCATTCCCATAACATAATTTTAGATTTTTAACCTAGCCAAGAATTAATTAGATCTTGGTCTTTGGATGGTGTGTTAATTTGCTCAGGGTGCCATAACAAAATAGCACAGACTGAGTGGTTTCAACAGCAGAAATTTATTCTCTCACAGTTTCTGGAGGCTAAAAGTCCAAGATCAAGGTGTCGGTAGGGTTGGTTTCTCTCTCCTTGCCTGGCCGACTTGTGTCTTCCCACTGTGTCCTCACATGGCCTGTCCCCTGTGCTTGTCATCCGTGGTGTCTCCTCCTCTTCTTACAAGGGACACTGATCAGATTGGATTAAGGCCCACCCTAATGGCCTCATTTTAACTTAATAACCTCTTCAAGGACCTATTTCCAAATACATTTTGAGGTACTGGAGTTTAGGGCTCCAACTTATATATTTTGGAAAAATGCAACTTAGCCCATAATAGGGAGGTTTTTGGGAAAAGATAGAAGGTGCTATATGAGGATGAAAACATTAACAAGTAAAATGATTAGTTTGCAAATAACCATTTAGAGTCCCTGGTCCTATCATGCAGCCTTAGTTTTATTTGAAGAGTGGGCCACTTTGTTTAATGGTGAATCTGTCAGCAAAGCCGAAAATACCTGAATTATACAATTTATAGTAATCATAGTGAAAACCCAAGGCAATTTCAATTACAGAGCAATTCATCAAGTATGAGTTAGGACAGGAAGAGTCTGAAAACACAGACTGAGTTAGAGTGAGAGATGTTGTGTATGCAAAATTTCTTCTCCAATACAAAGGTGGTGGTGGTGGGGGGCGTCTCTGCAGAATGATATAACAAAGGATGACTATTCCAAAAATTGTGTTTGCTCCAGCTCTTGGAAGATACTTTTGATGCTCCAACGAAGTAGAAAAGAGCTCATAGATTTTCAAGGCTGCAACTCAAGCCAGAGGTATGCTGTTAACGGTTCAAGACAGGGGAAAATTGTAATATATGGCCTCCAAATTTACACTCTTCCTGACCCGGGTAATGAAACATGAACCACACATTCAGCTTTTGATAAAGTAGTGCTCAGTTGTGCAGTGAGGGACTGCAGGTAAGTATTTATTTCTCTGGCGCAATCCGAACTTGTCCTTGACTGGCAAGGCTTTTGCATTAACCCTTTTTGCAGAGGATTCCGAGGAGGTTGGTCCCTGGTGATGGAGTTTTACTACATTTACCACCCATCCTTCAGGTTTTCATTTTCTTGTAATTATTTCAGTTCTGCATGCTATTGCTGCTTCAGTTCTGCATGCTATTGCTGCTGTTACAACAATAACACCATCTTGAATGATTACAAATTGCAGTTGAAGAAAAGGAGATAATTTCTATGTAATATTTAGTCAGCCTTTAGCAAGCAAAAAATTTAAAAAAAAAAAAAGGTCTCTGAGTCCATTTGCATTGCTATAAAGGAATATCTGAGGCTGGGTAATTTCTAAAGTAAAGAGCTTTATTTGGCTCATGGTTCTGCAGGCTGTACAAGAAGCATGGCACCAGCATCTGCTTCTGGCAAGGGCCTCAAAAAGCTTATAATCGTGGTGGAAGGCAAAGGGGAGCCAGCATGTTACATGGCGAGAGAGGAAGCAAGAGAGAAAGGTGGAGGTGCCAGCTCCTTTTTTAAATAACCAGCCCTCGTGTGAACTCACAGAAGAGTTCACTCATTACCATGAGGAGGACAGCAAGTGATTCGTGGGGGATTGGCCTTCATAACCCAAACGCCTTCTACTAGGTCCACTTCCAATATTGGAGGTCACATTTCAACATGAGATTTGGAGGGAACAAAATGTTCAAAACATATCAGCAAGCCATCAGAACTTCCCATCTCAGAGATGCACCATCCTTGGGCAATTTTGTCATTTTGGAAACATAGAATGTACTTACAGAAACCTGGCTGGGATAGCATACTATGTACCTAGCTATATGGTACAGTTTATTGTTTCTAGGCTACAAAACTATGCAGGATGTTACTGTATTAAATACTGTAGGCAACTGTAACACAATGGTAAATGTTTTTTGTATCTAAACATAGAAAAAGGACAGTAAAAATATATCTTATGAGACCACTGTCATATATGTGGTCTGTCATTGACCAAAATGTCTTTATGTGGAACATGACTATATTTCTGTAGTGAGAGCTTCAAAGTGAAACATAAGGTTTGGCTCCAAGGAAGAAGGAAGGGGTGTTTGTGTGTGCATGTGTACATATGTGTATGCTTGCATTCGGGTATTCTAAGTGGGATGAAGAAGACCATGACTTTGGGGAAGAAAAGTGGAATCAGTCTTTGAAGGAGAGAGCTAAAAGAATGGGCTCCAGGCTGGGCAGCTTGTGGAAGAATAACAAAGAAGACCTGACACTCACCACTTCATGGAAAGGGCACTGGAACAGAAACAAAAAGAATAAAGACCAGTAACAGTCCAAAGAATGGAGGGGCCGTTTAATCCCATGGGAGAAGAAAGGTTATAGCTTTGAGCTGAGTATGTGTCTCAGCTTCTGGGAAGGTGGCTTGCACAGGGACTTGGAGTGTACCCTCAAGAAAATGGCACGTGAGGGCCCACAACCCTTACTGGGGTGGCATGGAGGCAGCAAAGGTAGGACTTCAGCTGGGCATCACCTCAGCAACCTGGGAGAGCAAAAGACCATGGAAGATTGTGGCAAATTCCAGGCTCAGTCTCTACTGCCTACCATAAAAAGCTGTGGGAGCGGCCAGGGCCTCCCAGAAAATGAACAGAGGGTCTTCGGTATGTAAAATGGGCTTTTTCACTATCTGTGCACACTGACTATACACTCAGAGGCAAAACATGTTAGAATCCACTCAACACAGGGTTGTTTAAGAGATCCAAACCCTTTAAGAAAAATTCAGTGGCATCACACAAACTTTATTGAATATGAAAGTACAAACAGAGTTCCATTCAGTAACTAACCAGCTATGTGGGTTTAGGACAGTTGTGTAATTTCTACGAGCTTCAGCTTACTTGTGTACAAAATGGAAATAATTGCCTCGTAGAGGTAATGAAATGGAAGTGAAAGCATAGTGTAAATATTTATTGAGCACTTATTAGGTACTAAGTATGAACAGCAGTTTCAGCAGTTGAATAAGGAAGGCAAAACCTTGGCCCTTATGGGGTATAGAGGCTTACATTGGAGTCAGGGCATATGCCACTTAGTGATCATCAACACTTACCTGCTTCGTTCCCCTCAAAATTAGGCTGGAGCTTTCAGACTTGATTCTAAAAACTAGATACAGGTGAATGTGATATGGAAAAAAACTGGGCTCAGGCTATGGGATGTAGATGGATGCGATATAAGGGGACTGGGGTCTGGACATGAGATTTAGAGATTCAGGTAGATGTGGTGCGAGGGGACTTCAATCTGGCAATGGGATGTGGGTGGATGTGGTGTGAGGGCCTGGAGTCTAGCAATGGGATGTAGGTAGATGTGGTACGAGGCCCCTCTAGTCTTGGCCCTCAGAAAACATTTTGCATGATCATCCTGCTGTCCCTCCCCTTCTGTGGTGACTATAGAGGCCACATATTCCACATGCTGCAGCTACAGATGTATAAGAGCTATACAGCCTACATCTGACAGTGGTAGGAGTCAACAACAGATTGCATTTCAGAATTGATCTGCTCCCACACATAGCCTCTCTCTAGCAAACCTGAGGCATGCCAACATGGCCCTCCATGAGAGTGAATGAGCTTGAAAGCACATCCTCTTCCAGTTGAATCTTGAGATTGCTGTAGCCCTGGCACCTTAGTGGTACCGTGTTGAGAGACCTTGAGCCAGAGGCATTAAGCTAAACTGCACTCAGACTCCCGACCCACAGAAGCTATGAGGTTGTAAATGTTTTGTCATTTTAAGCTTCCACGTTTTGGGATCATTTGTTACACAGCAATAGATAATCAACACAAACCCACAGTCTCATCCATAGGTGAATGGATAAACAAACTGTGGCATATCCATACAATAGAGTGCTCCTCAGCAATAAAAAAGAATGAATGGTTGATACATGCTACAACATGGATGAGGCTCAAAATATTTACGTTGAATGATGGAGACCAAAAAAAGAGTACCTACTGTGAGATTCCATTGATATAAAATATAGAAAATGAAAACTAAACTACAGTGGAAGAAAGCAGATGAGTGACTGCCTAGGAATGGGGGAGGGACCAAGAAAGGTTGGGGGCAAAGGATTACAAAGAGGCATGAAGAAACGTTGGGAGGCGATGAATATGCTCACTGTCTTGATTGTAGTGATGGTTTCACAGATATAAACATACCAAAACTTATAAAAATGTACCCGCTAAATATATGCACTTTATTAGCTCAGTAAATGAATTGTAATTCAATAAAGTTTTTAAAAATGTCTTTGTCTGTCTATGCAACTCTGCAATGACCCTTTTTACTGAAAGAACTGATTATTTTTTCCAGCACTTTGTAAATCCAGTGATGTCCTCTGCATCCTAGTCTTGCATTTGATAAACTTGTACTCTCCTATTCTGTGTTTATGAATCTACCCACTTAGGATTCTCTATTGAAAGAATACTGTCAATTATAACACCCACCTCCTTTCAAAATAATGAGCTATTAAAAATCATTGTCTCTCCACTCGTCTAGTTTGTAGATAGTTCATTTACTCTTCCAGCACTGACCTTCGTCTTCAGATGACATCCCCTTGAGACAAAACCCTGGACTCCTAGATTTGTGCATTCCCAACCCAGACACAAGCTAAGGAAGCTTGTCAGATGAGTGTTTGTTCAAACAAGTTTATCGGCAGTGTAAAGAGGGATCAAGGATGCATTCTATACATTGTAGATCTGCAGGGAAAAAACAAGACTAAACAACAACAACAACAACAAACCCTCTCGAAGCCTCAGCCTTCAAGGTTTTAATTGAGGCGGAGGGTTAGAGGGTTGAAGCCAGTCCTCATCTTTTCAGACCTCTTTACCGTAATTTGATGGGGTTTTGCTTCCTGATATGAATTGCTACACTTATTGCTAGTCTTCACTCACTCATCTCTTTAACTTTCCCACTGCTTTGGCAGCTATCTGAAGAGTCATCAGTCTACCAAACTTGGACATGAAGTGCAAAATCTAGATAAAATTCTGATATCACCTTAACACCTTCCAAATTATGGATTCAAGCCGTTGAAACCTTTTTATGGCTGAATAAGTGTCCAGAAGCCATAACTTAGAAGATGCTTAATACATTCTATAATGAATGAGGTAATGGATCATTTAACTTCTGTAGAGCCAAATACTGGTCAGTGGTTTTAATTATTTCCTGATTGGATGAATTACATTTATTATTTCTAGGATTTGCTAAGGAAATGGTTCCAAATAACATTTTAGTTAATGGACATATACAAATAAATACATGTTATAGGCATAGCCATTTACAAAGTCATAATTTAATTGTATACTTTTTATGATGAGAGTTATATTACAAAGTTATCAACAAACTCTGTTATATCTCACTCCTAAGAAAAGACTTGCTACGAGTCTCTTGAACATTTTCAGTAACAGTATGCCTATCTGATCCTGTGAAATTTCTTTCTCCATTGTGAGTGTCAAAGAGGACTGTAGACAGAGTGTACACAAGCCATCAATGGCTTCGCCTGACATCTCATTCTCTTCTCATGCCTGCTTTATTTGTTTACTCTTCTTTCCATTCTCTTGTCATCTAACACCACAGCAACGCTCTTAGCTTTGCAGAGCAGGTGATGTTTGTTTATGACAAAGCTGGGGCAAGGCTGAGGCAGGCCAGAGGTGACATGTACAACCCCATGCTTTTTTCTAGTACCGTAGTGTCATTTTAAAACCAGAGAATTAATTTAAAGTCAGCAGCATATGGGAGCTAAAGGATAAGGATACAATGAATCAGAAGGCAAACATCTACTAGAATAGTGTATGTGAATAAGAGGTGGGGCTCTGGAGTTTGAATCAAAGATGATGAAAAGAGAATATGACATCAGTTCCACGGAAGGAAAACCTAAGGGGCTGCTCCTCCATGCTGGGTAAATTGTGGAGAGAAGTAAATGAAGTCTGAATTACAGCTCCATTACTAAAAGCTATGTGACCTTACTGTCTCAATGTCCTCGTCTATAAAATAGCGATAGTAATATTTAATATACTCATGTCCCAAATCCAACATGTGGTAAATAATATAAAATGCATAAATATTTTAGAATATTTCCAAACACATAATAACTTCTTAGAAAATGATGCAGTATTTCTGAAATACATTCCAAAGTGTACTAAGAGGAAATTTTATTTTATGGCTTGTTACTATGCATTATATAAAAAAATAGCTCTGCGGTAAAATTATTTATAATATGTGAAGTTAAATAATTTTAAGTTGTTTTAAAAAATGTTGGAACTCTGAAAGCCTTTAATATAATAATATTTATGGGAGAGATATTGTATCTAGAATTTCCCAAATTTATTGGACCAGAGAGCCATTTGGCTACATTCTGTGGAACACCCATTGGCAGTGATCAGTTACCTCATAGAAAACCAATAATTCACTTAGGGTACTAACAATGAGAAAGGTTAGCTCCAATGAATTTGTTCACTTCTAGAAAAAAGCTAGTTTTAGTTTACATGTATTTTGTATTTTAAAGTCAAATATTAATTTCTTATGTAGTTTTATTACATAATAAATGTGAAATAAGTATCAGAAGCACCAAAAGCTTCTCAATATTCATGACTTCTAAAGGCCCTAATTCAGCCCAGCTCTTGGAGAAAAACTAGTTTATTATGGCTTGACTCTACCCGCACAGAATTAATAAATAAGAGGACCTTTGGGTATATACTCAGTAATGGGATGGCTGGGTCATATGGTATTTCTAGTTCTAGATCCTTGAGGAATCACCACACTGTCTTCCACAATGGTTGAACTAGTTTACAGTCCCACCAACAGTGTAAAGGTGTTCCTATTTCTCCACATCCTCTCCAGCACCTGTTGTTTCCTGACTTTTTAATGATCACCATTCTAACTGGTGTGAGATGGTATCTCATTGTGGTTTTGATACATATTAACAAACCTGCACATTGTGCACATGTACCCTAGAATATAAAGTATAATAAAAAAAGAAAAAAGAAAAGATAACAAATAAATGCCAAAAATAAAAATAAAAATAAGAGGACCTAGTAGGTAAGAATACTCAGTATCACTCAGGAATTAGAGAACTCAGAGCATTAATGGAGTTTTTTAATGATAAAGGGTCTGTTTACCAAGAAAATGAAACAATTTAAAATATGTATATACCCTAAAACTAAAAGGCAGAGGGACCACCCTGGTGGGCCTAGCAGGCAGAGTCACCAGTCTAGTGGGCCCAGAGGACAAAACACTGAACCAAAGAGGACTATTCCCAAGCATTACAAATCTTTGCTCTGCTAGACTTCATACTTGCTTGAGACTTGTGACTTCTTTTTTCTGTTGAAGTTCTTCCTTTTGGAATGTCTGTTCTATTTGTGCCTCACCATTGTATTTGGAAGCAGATAATGTGTTGTCTTATGGTTTCCTTAGGTTCACAACTAGAGAGAAATTTTGCCTCAGGACAAATCATACTTCGAGTCTCACCTATACCTGATTTAGCTAATATTTAAATGAAATTTTGGACTTAGAGCTGATACCGGAGTGGATTAAGATTTTGGGGGCTATTGGGATGGGGTGCATGTATTTTGCATGTAAGAAGTACATGAATTTAGGGGGACCAGAGGAAAGAGTGTTATGGGTTAATATGCATTCCCCTGATATTCATAGTTTGAAACGTTAATGTCCAGCACCTTGAAATGTCAGTGTATTTGGAGATAAGGTCTTTAAAGCAATAGTTAAGGTTAAATGAGGTCATTGGACTGGAACTTAATTCAGTATGGCTGATGTCTATGTCAGAGTAGTTTGGATGTAGACATACATAAAGGAAAGAACGGGTGAAGACAGAAAAAGAAGATGACCATCTGTAAGTCAAGGAGACAAGCCTCAGAAGAAACAACCCTGCCGATACCTTGGTCTTGAACTTTTAGCATCCAAAACTGAGAAAATCAATTCCTGCTGTTTAAGCCACCTGGTCTGTGGAACTTTGCTATGGCAGTCCTAGAAAACTAATACAAATCAAAACTACATGAAATACACCTGACAGAATGAAAAAGAGAAACAGGCAAATCCATAATTACAGTCGCAGATGTCAACACTTCTTTTTAAATAATACATATAACTAATTAATAGAAAAACAGTAATGATATAGAAGAACTGAACAATATTAGCAGTCAACTAGCTATAATTGACATTTGTATTATAATTTGTGATTGTGATTGTTTTGTCACTGAATTGACATTTATATAATACCACCAAACAATAGCAAACACATATATTTTTAAGTGCATATATTCACCAAGATAGAACATATCTTGGGTCCCAAAAGAAATATTAATAAATTTCAAAGAATTAAAAATCATAAAATGTATATTTTCTACTAACAATAAAATTAAACTAGAAATCAGTGACAGAAAGATTACAAGAAAGTCTCCAAACTAGCCATTTAGCAATATGCTTCTAAACAATCTGTGGGTCAAAGAAGTAGCAAGGGACGTTTAAAAATATGTTGAACTGAATGAAAATAAATTTACAATGTTTCAAAATTTGTAAAACGCAACTAAATCAGTGCTTAGAAGGTTTTTCAAACATTACATGCTTATATTAGAAAAGAATAAAGTTATCAAATCAACAATCTAAGCTTCCACCTGAAAATCAACAAATTTTAAAACAACCATAAAATAATAGATAAAAATTAATAAAAATAAAACCTTGCTTTAAAAAAGCCCAACAACGGAAATCTTGCTTTTAAAAATCTTGTCTTTTAAAATTGATGAACTTTTAACCATATGGTCAAAGATAAAAGAGAGATGACACAAATTACTAGTAACAGGAATGATAGATGGGATATTACTCTCAATGATGATGCCTTTATAAGGATAATAAGGGGATACTACAAACAACTCTATACACATAATTCAACAATTTAGATGAAATGAAGCAGTTCCTCAAAAAACACGTAAAAGCAAAACTCTCCAAAGTTGAAATAGATTAACCGAAGGGTCCTTAACTATTTAACAATTTGAATTTACGTTGAAGTCCTCCAAAAAGAAATCTACAGACCTAGATCATTTTACTAATAATCCACTAAATGTTCAAGAGGAATTAGCAATGATTCTAAATGTATCTTTCAGGAAACAGAAGAATCAGAAAACACTTACTAACAATCTTTCTTTAGGCCAGCATTATCCTGACACCAAAATAAGACCAGACACTTCAAGAACTCTATAGACTAGTAGCCCTCATGAACATAGATACAAAAATGTTCTCAAGAAATACCAGCAAATTGGATTCAGGAATATACAAAATGAATAATAATTATATACAACCAAGTAGAATTTATCCCAAGGCTGGTTAAATATTTGAAAATTGCTCAATGTAATCCACCAAATTAACATTCTGAAGAAGAAAACCCATATGGCTCTATCAATAAATGCAGAAAAAAATTTGACATAATTCAAAATTCATTCACTATAAAAACTTTCAGTAAACTAGGGATAGAAAGGGACTTCTACAACCTGACAAAAGGCATCTACAAAAATCTTACAGCCTAAAACACACTTAAAGGTGGAAGATTGCTTCCATCAAGACAAGCAAAGAGGTAAGAAAATTCTTTCTCAATACCCCTTGATATCACACTGGAAGGCATTGTCATTTTAAAAAGCAATAAAAATAATTAAAAGGTACACATATAAGAAAGGAAAAATTTAAACTGTTCCTATTTATAGATAATATAATTACGTAGAAAATTTCAAAGATTATACAAAAAGCTTTCTGTAACTGAAATAGGGGTTTAACAAAGTGACAGGATTCACAGTCAATACAGCCACAAAATTTCTTTTCAGATTTCTATATACTAACAATATATCATTGGAAATGAAAATTTTATAAATAGATATCTCAATATCTCCCAAAATGAAATATATAAGTAATTTTTGAAAAACACTTTCAGGATCTATATGCTAAAATACATGAAGTGTGAAATATATCAAAAATACAAATAAATAGAGAACATACATGTTAATGGAGTGAAAGACTCAGAATCGTAAAGATCTTCATTTTATCCATATTGATTTCTATTATTAATGAACAAATTTCATTAAAAATCCTATTAAGATATTTTTGCTGATATAGACAAAATGATTCTAAGATGTGACCCAAATCTAAACAGAAAATTAATTTTCTTTTATGTACACCTTGCACACATAGCCCACAGACAACTGTATACAGTATTTTAAATAATTATGTGCATGAAACAAAGTTCACAACCAACAAAAAGCCAAGGTGTCACTGTCTCAGGTGCCCATGTGGACAATCTGTGGTTGCTTGGCAATTACCATCATTCCTGACTCTGAATTTATGTGTTACAGATAAGCAATCATTTTCTTACATTTCTTCACACATAAGTACTTAACAGTAAAAAAGATAACATGCCATTAATACCATGAACAAATGATGTGTTCAGGGTAACTGAGCAACACAGTAGCATCACCCACCAGAATACCTGTATCAGCTGTTAAACAACAGCAACACCAAACATTGGCTTTCAGTCTACAATGCTGTGTTTTGACTAAAAGATTATTGTACATTGTATTTTATATTTTTAGTTGCAAAGTAACATTAGAAGCAATTGAGAGCCTGGGAAGTGAGCCTCTAGGGTTGAGGAGTCATTCTGAATAGACTGTGTGTGTTATATGCCTGCATTTTGACTGTGACCTGTGGCATGAGATCAGGAGAGGAATTTTTCACTAATAATGTATCACTTTAACACTCAAAAAGTTTTGGATTTTGGAGTATTTCACATTTCGAATTTTCAGATTAGGGAAGCTCAGCCTACATATCCTTATGATACGATCCAGCAATCTTCCTCCTGGCTATTTACCCTAGAGGTAAAAACACGTATGTTCACCCAAAACCCTATAAATGGATGTTTATAACAGCTTTATTCTTAATAACCAGAAGTTGGAAATAAGCATATTTAATGAATGACTGGATAAACAAGCTATTGTATATTCATAGATGGAATATTATCTATCAATAAAAAATAGAGTATTGACATACATGAAGGCATTATACTGAGTGACAAAGGCCATTCACTACAAGTCATAAACTGTATGGTTCTATTTATATGTCATCATGGAAAAAACCAAAACTATAGTAGAGAACAGATCTGTGTTTTCTAGGATTTAGTGGTGGAAGTAGGACTTCAAAATCCTTCATCTAGTTTGAGGATAGGATTTGATTTTTACTTATCATTTATTCTGTTTGTTTATTTTTAATGTACATAAAGTGTTTCTATTCTGGGAGCCTACAATTTTGGAAAGTGAAAAGAAAACAAAAATTCATTATTATTATTTTTTATTTTCTGACATGTTTTTTCTTCCCTAATGCAGTGACCATAGATGGCTGAGCCAATTGAATAGGAAGGACTAAAGACAGGAGGACATAACAGTAGTGACATTCATTTACTGATGAGTAAATTCACCCAAGGTCACATAGGGAGTAAGTGACAAAAGGGCATTGAAAATTGAGTCATAAGAACTATCACTGGGGTGAAAAAAGCAGGAGGGCAACATTATAATTTCGTGGGCCCAGGCACTTTTACCTTTCTGGACTCTTATTTCCACAATACGAGTAATATTTTTTTGATATAATTTTAAATACTTCAACATTTTTAAAATTTAAAGCAAAATTTAATAGAGTTTTCACGGGCTCTAAAATTTTCATTTTCTTTACATTTTCATTTGAAGAAAATTAAAGTTTTTTTCCAACCATAAAAGCTCGTTTTTTTCTGATTTTTTTTTTATTATACTTTAAGTTCTAGGGTACATGTGCACAACGTGCAGGTTTGTTACATAGGTATACATGTGCCATGTTGGTGTGCTGCACCCATTAACTCGTCATTTACATTAGGTATATCTCCTAATGCTATCCTTCCCCCCTCCCCCCACCCCATGACAGGCCTCGGTGTGTGATGTTCCCTTCCTGTGTCCAAGTGTTCTCATTGTTCAGTTCCCACCTATGACTAAGAACATGTGGTGTTTGGTTTTTTGTCCTTACGATAGTTTGCTGAGAATGATGGTTTTCAGCTTCATCCATGTCCCTACAAAAGACATGAACTCATCCTTTTTTGTGGCTGCATAGTATTCCATGGTATATATGTGCCATATTTTCTTAATCCAGTCTATCATTGATGGACATTTGGGTTAGTTCCAAGTCTTTGCTATTGTGAATAGTGCCACAATAAACATAGGTGTGCATGTATCTTTATAGCAGCATGATTTATAATCTTTAGGGTGTACACCCCGTAATGGGATGGCTGGGTCAAATGGTATTTCTAGTTCTAGATGCTTGAGGAATTGCTGCACTGTCTTCCACAATGGTTGAACTAGTTTACAGTCCCACCAACAGTGTAAAGGTGTTCCTATTTCTCCACATCCTCTCCAGCACCTGTTGTTTCCTGACTTTTTAATGATTGCCATTCTAACTGGTGTGAGATGGTATCTCATTGTGGTTTTGATTTGCATTTCTCTGACGGCCAGTGATGTTGAGCATTTTTTCATGTGTCTGTTGGCTGCATAAACGTTCTTTTGAGAAGTGTCTGTTCATATCCTTCACTCACTTTTTGATGGGGTTGTTTTTTTTTTTTCTTGTAGGTTGTTTGAGTTCTTTGTAGATTCTGGATATTAGCCCTTTGTCAGATGAGTAGATTGCAAAAATTTTCTCCCATTCTGTAGGTTGCCTCTTCACTCTGATGGTAGTTTCTTTTGCTGTGCAGAAGCCGTTAGTTTAATTAGATCCCATTTGTCAATTTTGGCTTTTGTTGCCATTGCTTTTGGTGTTTTAGACATGAAGTCCTTGCCCATGCCTATGTCCTGAATGGTATTGCCTTAGGTTTTCTTCTAGTGATTTTATGGTTTTAGGTCTAATATTTAAGTCGTTAATCCATCTTGAATTAATTTTTGTATAAGGTGTAAGGAAGGGATCCAGTTTCAGCTTTCTTTAAAGTTCATATGGAACCAAAAAAGACCCCACATTGCCAAGACAATCCTAAGCCAAAAGAACAAAGCTGGAGGCATCACGCTACCTGACTTCAAACTATACTACAAGGCTACAGTAACCAAAACAGCATGGTACTGGTACCAAAACAGAGATATAGACCAATGGAACAGAACAGAGCCCTCAGAAATAATACCACACACCTACAACCATCTGATCTTTGGCAAACCTGACAAAAACAAGAAATGGGGAAAGAATTCCCTATTTAATAAATGGTGCTGGAAAAACTGGCTAGCCATAAGTAGAAAGCTGAAGCTGGATCCCTTCTTTTCTCCTGATTGTAAAAGAAACTTCCCTGTATAGTATAATGTGGATACACATCATTATAAATTTGATTAAACTCATAAAACGTATGACACCAAGAGTGAACCCTAATGTAAACTATGGACTGTGGGGGACAATGATGTGTTAATGTAGGTTCATCATTTGTAACAAATGTATCACTCTGGTGAGGAATACTTTTAGTGAGGGAGGCTGTGCATGTTTGGGGGTAGAGGGTATATGGGAATTCTCTGTACCTTCCTCTCAGTTTTGCTGCTGTGAACTACTCTAAGAAATATAAAGTATCTTAAGAAAAAAAAATTGTTGTGGCCTCCTAAATGTATTAGGGGCCCCCAACAATGTGCCTGCTATGTCTAATGGATAAGCTGTGCAGTACCTGCAAAGTCGTCACTAATCTAAAAATTGGAAAAGTTCTTTAAATGTCTTAAAGGAAAGGCATGACAGTAGTATTACAAAAATGATACTTCTGACTCCAGGATGTCTAAAGCAGACTTCAGGGAAAGAGTTGACACGCAGTTGTCACATTGGTAGGCAAATGCATTTGAATCTGTGGGTCTTCAAATTTTCTTTTTAATAAAATAACTCAGACTCTTTCATCCACACTTGAATACTATATATTGTCCAGGTGATGGTGAAGAGAAAACAAATAATGAAGGGATCAGATCCCAGGTTTTTGGAAAACTGTCAATCAATTACATAGCTTTCTTTCTCCATACTTGCAGCTACCACACCAACTGAGCTCCCTCAGCTTCAGCGATCGGCAGTGGCTGAGTAGACAGATAATTACTTGCAACCACTACAAGGCAGAGTGAAATGGGCTTTTTCCACCTGTAGGTTCCCTGTTCTTTATTAAGAAGCCCTGTATTCCCCGCTGCCCTCTAACTGGGAAATGTTACCAGGAATCACCCTTTGGTCAACCTCTCAGATATCATTGAGTTTACTGAATCTGAATCTTTCCTTAGTCATTTCCTCTATTGCCCATGTTAGTACCTTATTCATGTGTTTGCTCTGCGTCAGGTAGTTTTTTTTCTTTTTTCCCTTTTGATTTATCAGCCTCCTGGTGAACTTTTGAGACCTAGCTTCCAAAGCCACCTATTCCATGGCTGCTCTCCAGATACTCACTCTTAGAATTAATATTGCTTTTCCTTCCATGGAAATTCTAGTTATCTCTGTTTTCACCATAAAACACGTGTTGTAGTTCACTGTAATATGCCCTTTCCCTGAGCCGTATTCAAAAGCAATTGTTGGATTTGGAGATTGAGTTGAAGTTCTTTCTTTAGGTTCATCATTACTGTAATTCTTTCCATTTACTCTCCCAGCTACATTGATTTAGGAGATGTGAAATATGCAAGCATTAGGCATTTGAGCTAATGCATGTTGCCAAGCCCTTCAGACAATCCTCAATTTCTCTGAAATGTTGTACTTCAAAGAACCTGTTAAGGATTCAGGAAGCAGCCACTGAGTTAAGTCTCTGTATTAGATCAAGTAGTTTGTTAGAAACCAACAGTGACACCCATAAGCCAGATCCCAAATTACCTTTCATCACAAAGTCTTTAGTAGCTGCTAGTGTGCTCAGTAGGAGGCGCCTTATACTTCCCCAAGTCCAAGTTCTCAATGGGAGTGTCTCTACTGATCCTGCTTCCCTGTACTTCACTCCAACTTTGTCAGATTTTCTGCAATAGCATATACAATTGTAATAGCTAATATTTCCCAAGTGTTTACTCTGTTTTAGGGCACTCTTTGCTCCTTTTATATGTTTTGTCACTTTCACTTCAAAAATTCCACAGAGGAGTAACATTGTTACCATTTAAATAATGAGGAAATAAATTTTGATTGGATCAAAATGATTAGATATATTTTTGCACAACCCTATTGGTTTTAAGATTACATCTTCTAGCCAGTCTGCAGGATAAAGGGAAAAGTAAAGATGAAGGTGGTGATAGGGAGTTGTGTCTCCTCAAAGTTGTTGACGTGGCCTAACTTTGCATTACATCACATGTCTCACAAGTATTTTGTACAGTGCAGGTCCCCATGAAATGTTGGGGGCACTGCTTTGTATTTATATAAACATTTGATTACCTTGAAAATACAAGGACAAGGAAAAGTAGTGCTTTTAATTCTGCAAGAAGAGGTTTGAAGTTTGGAGGAAAAAAAACCTGGAAATCATAGATAATGCATTCAGAAGTTCATGCCTAAAACACCAGCTTTTATACTTCAGCACACTTGGAGGAGGCCCTACATACCTGAATGTTCCTGATGGGCATATTTCTCACCCTTTCTTTCTAATGAGATCGAAGAAGAAAGAGGAGAAACAGCACAAACTTCACAAATAAATATTTGAAGTTATTGAGGTATAGGAAGAGAAGATAACAAAAGATATGTTTTTAATGATACTCTTGTGTTTAGGTCATACTCCCTTCCTGAATATCTGTATCTAAGAGTGAATGGGCAGATAATGGGGAGGACTCAACCATATCATATCAAGAGAATCATATCAAGAGAATGCAACAAGATAGACAATGTCCTTTCTGTTTTCAAGATTTGAGAGCTACAGAGTCTCAGTGCATTTTATAAACCTTCCCCCCAGTGCCCACTGTGATGTAGGAATAAGTGAGCATTAGAATTACCATATGGTGGAAAGTTTCTGTGGCTCTAGGTTTGGCCTTCAAAGATTATGTGGAGCTTCTCTAGAACATGCATGAGTTCATCCTACTAGCCTAGGAAATCTCTCTTAAAACTAAGGTTTTATACAATAAAAAAAATCAATGGATTATCAAATGTTGGAATTAAGATCTGATAGTGCTGCTTACGCAGCATGTGTATACATTTGGTGGAGTCACAGAAGATTACAAATTCCATTTTCTCATCTGTGGAGATAATACATGACAGAGCAGGAGCACCATCATCTCAGACAAACACTGCCACTTTAAGTTCCAGCTCCCTTTATAGCCTCATGCATTTCAAGGAAATCACTTCTCTTCTTACTACAAGAAGCCAGAAAAAGCAGACAGTAAAACACAGATAAGACAGCTCAAACACAGAGGGAGGTGGGGGGAAGGTCTCTTGGGTAACTGCCAAACTTCACCCTCATACAATAGGCCCCAGTAAAACAGTGGGCCTTAATAATCATATTCCTTTTCCTTCAGGTGCACTAAGATAGGGAAGCTAAAAGCAGACTCAGGGGGTATGCCTGCAACCACAGAAAGATGTATGGGAAAAGACACACAACTCTCCCTCCCAGATAAGGGCGACAAAGAGACACAGAAGCATTCCAAGCCTCTGATAAGCTCTCCCACCCTGAATTCTTAAAAACTCTTAGTCTGTAAGAGAGTGCATCTTCTGACCTAATTCAGTCAGAAGTCCCTCCCCGGTTTGAAATAAACCTGTTGACTGTTGAGCCACACTTCGTGTTTCTCTCCTTTTTCTTTAATTCTTACAGTACCACTTACAATACTGATAACCAACCTAACAACAGTGTTGTGGAGATTCAGTGGGAGAATACATGAAACTTGATTTGTAGCCTGTGGAAGAGCTATTCAATATTTACTTCTTATTCATGATTCTTTTTGAAGTTGAAATTTTAAAAACTAGGACAATGGTAATAAAATAGCTCACAAAAAGGAATAAGCTTAGCATTCACTTGGGGATTCGATATAAAACAATCCTTTTAAAATGTGCTTTTATTCTATGTGGACATTGATTTATCATAAATTATTTATTATGTCTTTGAGGATTGTTTAATCAAACAAAGACAATCAGAAAATGTGTAAGTCTCAGTGACTTCAGATATGCTCACAGGACTTGTTGCCTAAGACAAAACTCCTGGCACAGGACTGGGAGTACTGGACCAGCAAGCTTTTGACTTTCCTTCCTCTTTTTTCCTCCATCCCCTGCCCTCCCTGTACCCGGAAAGTCTAGGAATATCATTTTCTCACAGTATTCTGTTATTTTTCTGGGCCTCAATAGGGCATACATGGTTTCTCCTTCATTAAACTTCAAAGCCAAGAGTAAAGAAGAGTTTCTTGTGTCTTTGCAAATATTAGGAAAAAATCATAGATTCTATCAAATTTAGACTCAAAATTAATTTTTTTTGTAAACAAACCATTATCAATTTAAAGCAGCCAACTGAGATGGACAAGACAAATTTTCTCAATGCTATTTAAGAAAGTCCCTGTTAATGGTCTTGGATAAGAACATTTGTAAACAGGACAGAAAGACTCTAGAATAAGAAAAATCATTCACAGCAATGTGAAGAAAATCCAATTTTTCTAAATTTTTTATTATTATGGTCCCTGATTCCTCCCTCCCATTGGCTAAGGGAGTCCCATAATGTGTAAAACAATGTCAAGTTTAGAGAGAGGGTGCTTTCTAGAAAACTTGAAAGTCATGAAAGATAGTAAACCATCATCACTCTGTTCTTTTGGAGGACCTAATGGAAATATAATGAAAGACAAGAAATTGATTTCCACTGGAAATAGGAATTTTAATTTTACCAGGTGACAATACCAAGATCATACTTATATTCCTGCTCTGCTTACGAGGAAGCACTTAGATAGTTTGGCCAAGTTCATTATTTCAAGTTTGTTTCATGCTGACAGAAATAAAAATGATGCTCACATATTTGACATTCTAAAAACTGCTTTCAAAGTGTCATTACTATGATTAACATTTTAGAATAACTTTTTCCTGTCTTCTTTCACATACAGCCATATGCAGTATTTTTTGTCCATACATCCTTTTAAGTAATACATCAAATTAAGCCCAGAAATACTCTAACTGGGGATTACTTTGAATCCTTGTATGGATGTGGCACCATGTACCTAAGCCCAGTGCATGGGAGAGGGTTTCCATTTTTCAGCATTCTGAAATTCTAAAAGTAAGCCTAGCTTTGTATTTTTGCCAAATTGAAGCTTATGGGAACACTTTAGAGAGTGATTTTGCTTATTAAATGTGCTGGGGAAACAAGTTTCTTGACTGATTACAAGGGAAAATGCAACCGAATGAGATACCTAATTAAAAAAAAAAAAAAGTAAGTAGCAGCAATGTTGAAGACTATCAGAAGTTTAGCAAGTAAAACCAAACATGGAATGTAAGTGCACATATTTGTATTTCAAACTTATTGGTGAAAACCTAGAGTCTATAGCCCCAGTGGTCAAATACATTCATTGATCCCCAGAGTTCTCAGTTCCACTGGTCTCCATAGAGCAAGAATAGGACTGGTTTCATTTTCTCCCTTGGCTGATTGGTTTTGGAGATGCTGCTAATTGCTCCCTTCCCCAATAAGTTGACCCAATGTCCTCATATATGTGTCTGTCATCATAAGAAGTTGGAGGAAATACCATTCTGGACATATTGGTTACAACTCAAGCTCTTTAGAGGCCAGTAAATATTAATCAGGATATATGTGTGTCCACATTTATAATCTTTGCCTTGGCAGATTTCATGATGAAGTCTCCAGAAACAATTTTAGTAAAAACAAAAATAGACAACTGGGACCTAATTAAACTAAAGAGCTTCTGCACAGCAAAATAAACTATCAACAGAGTAAACAGATGATGTACAGAATGGAAGAAAATATTTGCAAACTATGCATCCAACTAATGTCTAATCTCCAGAATCTATAAGGAACTTAAGAAAATCAACAAACAAATAACAAACAACCCCATTAAAAATGGGCAAAGGACATGAACAGACACTTCTCAAAAGAAGACCTGCAAGCAGCCAACAAGCATATGAAAAAATACTCCACATCAGTAATCATCAGGAAGATGAAAATTAAAACCACAATGAGATATCATCTCACACTAAAAAGTGAGAAAATAGCAGATGTTGATGAGGTTGTAGAGCAAAGTGAATACTTATACACTGCTGGTGAGAATGTAAATTAGTTCAGCCACTGTGAAAAGCAGTTTGGAGATTCTCAAAGAACTTAGAACTACCATTCGACCTAACAATCCCATTACTAGGTATATATCCAAAGGAATATAAATCATTCTACCAAAAAGACATATGTACTAGTATGTTTATTGTAGCACTATTTACAATAGCAAAGACATGGAATAAATGTAGATGCCTATAAATAGTGGACTGGATAAAGAAAATATGGTACATATACTATGGAACAGTATTCAACCATAAAAATAATGAAATACTGTCCTTTGTAGCAATATGGATGCAGCTGGAGGCCATTATCCTAAGTGAATTAACACAGGAATAGAAAACCAAGTACTGTAGCTCTCACTTATTAGTGGAAGCTAAACATTGAGTACACATGGACACAAAAAGGGAAACAATAGACACTGGGGCCTAGTTGAGGGTGGAGGATAGGAGAAGGGTGAGAGTGGAAAAACTACCTATCAGGTATTATGCTGGGTGATAAAATTATTTGTACACCAAATCTCAGTGACATGCAATTTATCCATGTAACAATTCTGCACAAATATTCCTTGAACCTAAAACAAATTTGAAAAAGAAAAAAAATAGGTACAATAATGAATATGTATTAAGAAAGAAAAAGTAAATCATGATAAACTACAAAAAATAAGTTGGGACACCAAGTGTTTACATTTACATGGCAAGATAGAAACATAGACACAACTTTTTGCCACTGGTGGCAAGTTCCAAGTGGAAATTCTTAAACTCCTTGCCAAGTTTAATCTTGAATGGGGTATGTAACCCGAGGTGTGGGCACAGGGAGGTCATTCTTTACTTGAGCATTCTGAGCAAATTGGTTACAACTCAGTCTCTTTAGAGGCCAGTAAAAATATTAATCAGGATTTATGTGTGTCCACATTTATAATATAGTATATCATTTGAAAATCTACAGCCCAGTTTTACTTTTCTATTCATTCTTAACAATGCCTATTATAAAGGGCTATACAAATTTCTCAGGAAAAACAAACTAAAAAGTTAATCTATTAATACACCACTCTGATTTTCCCTATGTTGAATTCTTTAGGCTGGTTAGAATCAAGATGCCTAAGATGTCAAGATGTCTATAAAATTGACTGAATATCTTTGCCTTAAAGTTGTGGCACAAGACTTGAACCATATGACTTCTAGCTCCCACTGCTTACGCCCTACTAGCTTTTTCCATGGCCAGATAGGAGATGAAGGGAGGAGTTGACTTAAGCCTGAGGGTGTGGAGAATTTCTCCAAGGCTGTGGAAGTTAGGGAGCATAGAACACTTGGGTTTATGGATACACCACATATAATATTTCTTCATGGAAAAAGGTTGATAATCTGAATGAAATGGTCAATGGAACCCTCTGCTTAACCTTCCAGTTGTGTTTCTTATTTATATCCTGGTTTAAAAATTGCAAATAGTTTGATGTGGTGTTTTGTTTTTTGTTTGTTTGTTTTTGCTATTGGCAAAATATAAGAATGTTAGCCACTATCCCAGAGCCACCAAGCAACTATACCATTACTCTGTTATGTTCAAAAACTAGGACAAAAGAAGCCAAGGAAAGAACCTTTCTCCCCGCTGTACTGAGGAGAAGATGAGGAGGTGTTCTCCCAAGTCCAAAAGAGAGAAGTAGTTCTGAGTGCAGAGTGTCCTCACAAACTTTGTCTCTCAACATTTAGTCATATGTCCTACAAACTTGTTGATAAAGTACATTCTTTGGCTAGTATTCTTCCTTTCATTTGTAATCATAGGATGGTTAGTATCTTCCCATATTAGAGACTGAAGATATCACTTATTTGTGTCCCAGCAATTAATAATAGTCCAGATGGCATCAGGTGGGGGAATAATAGGGAATAGAGGGAAAGCAGCTTGCCACATGCTGCATTTCTTCAGTAGAAAAGTGATGAAATTTTAAAATTGTTCTAATTATTAATTTATATTAATAGACTTTATTTTTAGGGCAGTTTTAGGTCCACAGAAAAATTCAGCCAAATACAGACAGTTTCTACACCCTCTTCATCCACCCAGTTTCCTCTATTATTGATGTCTTTCATTAGTGTGATATATTTGTTACAATAAATGAACCAATATGGATGCATTATTATTAACTGATACAGTTTGGATATTTGTCCCTACCCAAATCTTATGTTGAATTATAATCCTCTGTATTGGAGGTGGGACCTGGTGGGAGGTGTTTGGATCATGGGAGTCAATTCCTCACGGTTTGGTGCTGTCTTCATGATAGTGAGTCCTCACAAGATATGGCAATTTAAAAGTGTCTGTGTTTGGGGGGGGGGTGGGGGGAGTGCCACATACACTTTCTCTCTTGCTCCAGCTTCACCATCCACAATGAGTAAAAGCTCCCTGAGGCCTCTCCAGAAGCAGATGCTTATATGCTTTCTGTAGAGCCTGCAGAATCATGAGCCAATTAAACCTTTTTTTAAAATTAATTACTTGGTCTCAGGTATCTCTTTATGGCAATGCAAGAACAGCCTAATACTTTAATTAAAGCCCATAGTCAACTTTGTCTTTTTATTGTCTTTTTATTGATCTTTTTATTGTCTCCATACTTTTACCTTTTCCAGAATGTCATAAAATTTTAATCATACAGTATGTAGCCTTTTCTCATTGGCTGTTACTCAAATAACAATATGCACTCAGGTTTCCTGCATGATTTTTCATGATTTGATAGCTCATTTCTTTTGAGCACTGAATAATATTCCATTTTCTGGCTATATCACAGTTTATGTGTTCACCTACTGAAGAATATGTTGGTTGTATTCATGTTTTGGCAAATATGAATAAAGCTGCTCTAAACATTTGTGTGCAGGTTCATGTGTGGACATAAGTTTTCAAATAATTTGGATAAATACCAAGAAGCATGATTGCTGGATTTTATAGTAAGTGCATGGTTACCTTTGTAAGAGACTACCAGGCTTTCTTCCAAAGTTGCTGTATCCTATTGCATTCCCACCAGCAATAAATAAAAGCTCCTGTGCTCAGCATACTCACTAGCATTTGATATTGTCAGAGTTTTGGATTTTAGCCATTCTAATACATGTGTAGTAGTATCTCATTGTCATTTTAATTTGCAATCCCCTAATGACATATGATGTTGAACATTTTTTCTTATGCTTATTTGCAATTCGATATTCTTTTTAGGGAGATGTCTGTTCATATCTTTTCTTCATTTTTAGTTGGGTTTTTTAAATTGTTGAGTTTTAAGAGTTTTTGTATATTTTGAGTAGAATTCCTTTATTAGATATGTATTTTATGAATATTTTCTCTAGCGTAGCTTTTTAAAATTCTCTCTGCAATAGTCTTTTTTTTTTTTTTACATTGAAAAGGGTTTATATTTAAGAAAAAAATTAAAATATTAATATATTGATACTGGTTTCATTTATCAAGTATAGGATCTCTAATTCCCTTCTTTAAATAAGTTAGTTTTATGTATTACATAGGTTTAGTTCATACATTATTGAATCAATTTGTTTTGAGTAAAATTAGATTTTGTTAGTAATTTTTAGTGAGCAATTAATTTCCAGAAAAAAACATATTAAAACAACATAGGTTTAAAAATACATAAATTTTCACATGAATAAAAAGACAAAGAAAATAAAATACATTCATATAAAACTACAGAGCCATTGAAAATTTATAATTTAATTTAAAATTTTCCAGTACATCTTTAAGCTTTTTGTTTGTTTGTTTTACTGTATTTCTTTTTTTTTTTTTAATTTATTTATTATTATTATACTTTAAGTTGTAGGGTACATGTGCATAACATGCAGGTTTGTTACATATGTATACTTGTGCCATGTTGGTCTGCTGCACCCATCAACTCGTCATTTACATCGGGTATAACTCCCAATGCAATCCCTCCCCCCTCCCCCCTCCCCATGATAGGCCCCGGTGTGTGATGTCCCCCTTCCCGAGACCAAGTGATCTCATTGTTCAGTTCCCACCTATGAGTGAGAACATGCGGTGTTTGGTTTTCTGTTCTTGTGATAGTTTGCTAAGAATGATGGTTTCCAGCTGCATCCATGTCCCTACAAAGGATGCAAACTCATCCTTTTTTATGGCTGCATAGTATTCCATGGTGTATATGTGCCACATTTTCTTAATCCAATCTGTCACTGAAGAACAGAAATTATAACAAACTGTCTCTCAGACCACAGTGCAATCAAACTAGAACTCAGGACTAAGAAACTCAATCAAAACCGCTCAACTACATGGAAACTGAACAACCTGCTCTTGAATGACTACTGGGTACATAACGAAATGAAGGCAGAAATAAAGATGTTCTTCGAAACCAATGAGAACAAAGATACAACATACCAGAATCTCTGGGACACATTTAAAGCAGTGTGTAGAGGGAAATTTATAGCACTAAATGCCCACAAGAGGAAGCAGGAAAGATCAAAAATTGACACTCTAACATCGCAATTAAAAGAACTAGAGAAGCAAGAGCAAACACATTCGAAAGCTAGCAGAAGGCAAGAAATAACTAAGATCAGAGCAGAACTGAAGGAGATAGAGACACAAAAAACCCTCCAAAAAATCAATGAATCCAGGAGTTGGTTTTTTGAAAAGATCAACAAAATTGACAGACCACTAGCAAGACTAATAAAGAAGAAAAGAGAGAAGAATCAAATCGACGCAATTAAAAATGATAAAGGGGATATCACCACCGACCCCACAGAAATACAAACTACCATCAGAGAATACTATAAACACCTCTACGCAAATAAACTGGAAAACCTAGAAGAAATGGATAATTTCCTGGACACTTACACTCTTCCAAGACTAAACCAGGAAGAAGTTGAATCCCTGAATAGACCAATAGTAGGCTCTGAAATTGAGGCAATAATTAATAGCCTACCAACCAAAAAAAGTCCAGGACCAGATGGATTCACAGCTGAATTCTACCAGAGGTATAAGGAGGAGTTGGTACCATTCCTTCTGAAACTATTCCAATCAATAGAAAAAGAGGGAATCCTCCCTAACTCATTTTATGAGGCCAACATCATCCTGATACCAAAGCCTGGCAGAGACACAACAAAAAAAGAGAATTTTAGACCAATATCCCTGATGAACATCGATGCAAAAATCCTCAATAAAATACTGGCAAACCGGATTCAACAACACATCAAAAAGCTTATCCACCATGATCAAGTGGGCTTCATCCCTGGGATGCAAGGCTGGTTCAACATTCGCAAATCAATAAACATAATCCAGCATATAAACAGAACCAAAGACAAGAACCACATGATTATCTCAATAGATGCAGAAAAGGCTTTTGACAAAATTCAACAGCCCTTCATGCTAAAAACGCTCAATAAATTCGGTATTGATGGAACGTACCTCAAAATAATAAGAGCTATTTATGACAAACCCACAGCCAATATCATACTGAATGGGCAAAAACTGGAAAAATTCCCTTTGAAAACTGGCACAAGACAGGGATGCCCTCTCTCACCACTCCTATTCAACATAGTGTTGGAAGTTCTGGCTAGGGCAATTAGGCAAGAGAAAGAAATCAGGGGTATTCAGTTAGGAAAAGAAGAAGTCAAATTGTCCCTGTTTGCAGATGACATGATTGTATATTTAGAAAACCCCATTGTCTCAGCCCAAAATCTCCTTAAGCTGATAAGCAACTTCAGCAAAGTCTCAGGATACAAAATTAATGTGCAAAAATCACAAGCATTCTTATACACCAATAACAGACAAACACAGAGCCAAATCATGAATGAACTTCCATTCACAATTGCTTCAAAGAGAATCAAATACCTAGGAATCCAACTTACAAGGGATGTAAAGGACCTCTTCAAGGAGAACTACAAACCACTGCTCAGTGAAATCAAAGAGGACACAAACAAATGGAAGAACATACCATGCTCATGGATAGGAAGAATCAATATCGTGAAAATGGCCATACTGCCCAAGGTAATTTATAGATTCAATGCCATCCCCATCAAGCTACCAATGAGTTTCTTCACAGAATTGGAAAAAACTGCTTTAAAGTTCATATGGAACCAAAAAAGAGCCCGCATCTCCAAGACAATCCTAAGTCAAAAGAACAAAGCTGGAGGCATCACGCTACCTGACTTCAAACTATACTACAAGGCTACAGTAACCAAAACAGCATGGTACTGGTACCAAAGCAATAGTCTTTTTGAGAGCAGAAGTTTTTAATTTTGATGAAGTTCAACTTATCAATTTTTTTCTTTAATGAATCCTACTTTTGGCCTCATATCTAAAATTTCAGAGGGGCTTCAAGATGGCTGGCTAGAACTATTTCATGCCCATCTCCTCCACTTAGAACCAAAATAATGCATAGAAAGTCAGACTTCAAATACATTATCCAAGAAAGAATGTTAGAATTCAACAGAGAAGTGAAGGAAACACCGAAAACAGGGAAGGAGAAGGATGAGTGGCAGCCTACCTGGCCAAAATCAGCTGGCAGCTGGGAGTGACTTCCCAACATGGGGAAAAGGTGAGTGAGTGACTTGTGGACAGTAGCCTACATCCTCACCATTGGATCCTGAAATCCTGGCCATGGGAGAACACTTTGATCCTGCTAACCCCTGAAACTGACATAGGAAGCTGCCATGGGACAGAAGTGCTCCAGGGATGGGGCTTGCACTGGGTCTCACACCCTTTCTAAGACCTAAGTGTCTATAGCAAGTCACCATTTTAAAACCTAGCCTTTGGCAGACTGCATGCTGTCCTGGGCCCCAGTAGTGCTGAAACATAGGCATTACAGAAACCTGGGCAGTTGCTATTGAGACTGAAGAGAGAGCTGGGAGTGCTCCCACAACCTGGGCTAAGAAGCAAGTGAGATGTGGGCTGTAGCAGTCAGTGCCAGGAAGCAAGTGTCACTCAGACTGAGACAGGAATGTGAGCAGAGTGTGAGCTGCCACTGGAATGTAACTGGGAGCTGGGTGGGGAATCCTGCAGCCAGGATGCGGGTTTGAGCTAGGCATGGACTAACTGCCTCCACCCACCAGGGGTGGAGGGTGAGCCTCACTGGGACAGGGAATAAGAGGGTAATGCATTCCCCACTAGCTGCCCAGGCTGTGGCCACCAAGGATGGCCCCACTGTCTTCAGTGTCAGGGTCTCAGCATGACTGCTACAGCTCCTCACCTGAGCACTCTGCCTGAGGCCTGAGGATTATACTGCCACTGCCCACCCTGGCTTGTGCCTGCTTTCATCACTGGGAGACCTGAACACAAGCCCACCCAACTCAGCTTTGTGCCCTCAGACAGAGCACATAGCTCAGGATCCTGGGGACTGCTCAACCCAATCTGCCACTTTGGGCACCTGAGCAGTCCTTTTAAGGGGCTGAGGCTGAGCCTAAACTCCTGGCTGCTACCACCTCAGCTGGCGGCTACCTGCAATCACCACCTATGGGCCTAGAGAGTGGCCCACCCAGCCCATCACAGCCACAGCCAACATTAATGAGCACAACTTTGGACACAGAGAATCATCCTACTATTGTTACTGCTATTTCCCATACCACATTGACTGCCCAGGGGCCCAGGAAAATTCCCACTTGCCTGGTCCACTGATGTCACTACCAGCATCTGAGAAAACCACCTGAAGGCCCAAGAATCAGTTTGCCCATAATTTCCAACACAGGTGCCAGCATACCTTGCCCTGGGGCAAAAAGATAGGCATGCTCAGCCCATTGCTGCCACCACTGGGGCCCACTTTTACACTGTTGGTGGAACTGTAAACTAGTTCAACCATTGTGGAAAACGGTGTGGTGATTCCTCAAGGATCTAGAACTAGAAATACCATTTGACCTAGCCATCCCATTACTGGGTATATACCCAAAGCATTATAAATCATGCTGCTCTAAAGATACATGCACACCTATGTTTATTGCGGCACTATTCACAATAGCAAAGACTTGGAATCAACCCAAATGTCCATCAGTGACAGACTGGATTAAGAAAATGTGGCACATATACACCATGGAATACTATGCAGCCATTAAAAAGGATGAGTTCATGTCCTTTGTAGGGACATGGATGAAGCTGGAAACCATCATTCTCTGCAAACTATCACAAGAACAGAAAACCAAACACCGCATGTTCTCACTCATAGGTGGGAATTGAACAATGAGATCACTTGGACACAGGAAGAGGAACATCACACACCGGGGCCTATTGTGGGGATAGGGGATAGGGGAGGGATAGCATTAGGAGATATACCTAATGTAAATGATGAGTTAATGGGTGCAGCACACCAACATGGCACATGTATACCTATGTAACAAACCTGCATGTTGTGCACATGTACCCTAGAACTTAAAGTATAATAATAATAAAAAAGAACATTTAAAAAAAATATTCAAAGTGCTGAAGGAAAGTAACTGTCATCCAAGCATACTATCCCTGGAAAACTTACCCTTTGTAAATGAAGGAGAAATAAAGTCTTTCTCAGACTAGTGAATGCTGAGGTAATTTGTTGCCACTAGACCAGCCCTGCAAGAAAGGCTAGAGGGAGTCCTAAATCTGGAATTGAAAAGATGACATTTACCACTATGTAAATATGTGAAAGTATAAAACTCGTTGGTAAAGCAGTAACACAAATCAGAAAGAGAAACAACTGAAATGGTATCACTAGAGAAATCCACCAAACTGCAAAGAAAATCAATAAAAGAAAAATAAAGGAACAAAGATTATAGCCAACAGCCAGAAAATAATCAACAATATGACATGGCAAAGCCTCATATATCAATAATAACTTTGAATGTAAATGGCTTAAATTCTCCATGTAAAAGATATAGAATGACTTAATAGATAAAAAAAAAAAAAACATGATCCAACTATATGCTCTGTTCAAGAAACTCACCTTACCAGTAAAAATACATATAGACTGAAAGTAAAGGGATGGAAAAAGATGTTCCATGTAAATGGAAATTCAAATGAACAAATGTAGCTACACTTACATCACATAACACAGACTTTAAGTCAAGGACAGTAAAAAAGACAAATAAGGTCATTACATAATAATAAAGGGATCAATCCAGCAAGAAGATATAACAATTTGAAACATATATGCATTGAACACTAGAGCACCCACATTCATAAATAAAATATTTCTAGATCTAAGGAGAAAGAGGTAAATTGCAAACAATAACAGTGGAAGACTTCAACACTCTACCCTCAGCATTAAGCAGATCATCTAGACAGAAAATCAAAAAAGAAACATTGGATTTATACTGAAATTTAGACCAAATGGACTTGACAGATGTTTACAGAATATTCTACAGAAAAACTGCAGAATATATGTTTTTTAATCAGCAGATGGAATTATATCCAGGATTGACCATATATTAGGCCACAAAACAAGTTTTAACAATTTTTTAGAAACTGAAATAATATGTAAGCATCTTCTCAGAACACAATGGAATAAAACTGGAAATCAATACCAACAGAAACTTTGGAAACTGTACAAATAAATGGAAATGACATGTTTCTGAATGACCATGGAGTCAATGAAGAAATTAAGAAGGAAATAAAAAAATTTATTGAAACAACATAGCAAAATACAACATACCAAAACCTGTGAAATACAGCAAAAGCAGTGCTAAGAGGGAAGTTTAGGGCAATAAATGCCTGCATACAATAAGTAGAAAAAGTAAACAAATGAACAACCTAATAATGCACTGCAAGGAACTAGAAACACAAGAAAAAAACAAATCCAAAATTTACAGAATCAAAGAGATAATAAAGATAAAAGCCAAACTAAATGAAATTGAGACTAAACAAAGATACAAAAGATACAAAATTAAAAAGTTGGTTCTTCAACAAGATGAAGAAAATTAATAACTTGATAGCTAGACTAACCAAGAAAAGAGGAGACCCAAATAAAAAAAAAAAAACCATAAATGAAAAAGAAGACATTACAACTGATCCCACAGAAATATAAAAGATCATCAGAGATTTTTATGAACAACTATATGCTGAAAAACTTGAAAACCTAGAGGAAATGGATACATTCCTGAAAAAATACAACCTACCAGGATTGGATCAGGAAGAAATAAAACACCTGAACAGACCAATAATGAGTAGTAGTAATAAAAAGCCCCACAATAAAGAAATGAGATGGATTCACAACTGAATTCTTTGAAATGTACAAAGAAGAACTAATACTAATCCTCCTGAACTATTCAAAAAAATTAAAGAGGATTAAATTCTCCCTAACTAATTCTATAAAGGCAGCATCACCCTGATACCAAAACCAGATAAGGATGCACAACAACAACAAAACTACAGACCAATATCCTTGATGGACGTAATGTAAAACTCCTCAGCAAAATACCAGCAAGTCTAATACAACAGCACATGAAAAAGGTAATACACCACAATCAAGTGGGATTTATACCAAGGATGCAAGGATGGTTCAACATACGCAAATCAATAAATGCAGTACATCACATCAACAGAATGAAGGACAAACACCATACAGTCCTCTCAATAGACACAGAAAAAGCATTTGATAACATTCAGCATTCCTTTCTGATAAAAAAAAATCGCAATAAAATGGCATAGAAGGAACCTATCCCAAAATAACATAGGTGATTTACAAAAAAACACACAGTTAACATCATACTGTCTGGGGAAAAGCTGAAACCCTTTTCTCTAAGATCCAGAGCAAGACAAGGATGCCCTCTTCTACCACTCTCATTCAACATAGTACTGGAAGTCTGAGCTAGAGCAATCAGGCAAGAGATAAAAATAAAAGGCATCCAAATTGGAAAAGAGGAAGTCAAATTTTTTTCTCTGTGCTCATGATATGATCTTATATTTAGAAAAACCTAAAGACTCTACCAAAAAACTCTTAGTTTTGATAAATGAATTTGGTAAAGTTACAAAATCATTGTACAAAAATCAGTGGCATTTCCACAAACCAATAATGATCTAACTGAGAAAGAAATCAAGAAGGCATTGCCTTCATTTTGTAGCTATTAATTTTGTAGCTATTGCTATAAAAATAAATACATAGATAAATAAAGCATCTAAAAGAATAAATTTAACCAAGGAGGTAAAAGCTCTTTGCATGGAAAGCTATAAAATGCTGATGAAAAATTAAAGATGACACAAATAAGTGGAAAAATGGCCCATATTCACAGATCAAAAGAATTAATATAATTAAAATGACTATATGTGCAAATCAATCTCTAGATTCAGTACAATTCATATCAAAATACCCATGCCATTCTTCACAGAATTACCAATAAATAAAAACAAAAAACTCTGGCCTGGCATGATGGCTCAAACTTATAATCTCAGCACTTTGGAAGGCCCAGGCAAGATGATCACTTGAAGTCAGGCCAGGAGTTTGAGGCCAGCCTGATGAATATAGTGAGACCCCATCTCTACCAAATTTTTTTTTTAATTAGCCAGGTGTAGTGGTGAGCACCCATAGTCCCCAATACTCAGGAAACTGAGGCAGGAAGACTGTGTGAGCCCAGGAGTTTGGGGTTACAGTGAGCTATGATTATGCCATTACACTACAGCCTGGGTGACAAAATTAGACCCTGTCTCAAAATTTTTAAAAAAGAAAAACTCTAAAATTCATATGTAATCAAATAGGAGTCCAAATAGCCAAAGTAATCTTGAACAAAAGGCATAAAGCTAGAGGCTGGAGACATTGCACTACGTAACTTCAAAATATATTATAAAGCTATAGTAAATAAAACAGTATAGTATTGGTATAAAAATAGACAGATAGACCAATGGAACAAAATAGAATTCATCAATAAAGCAACATATTTTCAGCCAACTGATCTTCAACAAACTGACAATAACTTGCACTGGGTGGGGAAAAGACACCCTCTTCAATAAATAATGCTGGGAAAAGTGGCCATGCAGAAAATGAAACTGAGCCTTATATCTCTCCACTATATACAAAAATAAACTCAAAATGGATTAAAGACTTGAACATAAATACACAAAACTATAAAATACTAGAAAAAATGCTAGAGAAAACTCTTCTGGATATTGGTCTAGGCAAAAAATTTGTGACAAAAACCTCAAAAGTACAGACAACAAAACAAATAATGGACAAATGAAAATATTTTAAGCTAAAAGCTCCTGTGTAACAGCAAAGGAAGTGATTTTCAGAGTGAAGAGACAACCTGTTCAATGGGAGGAAACATTAGAAAACTATTCATATGACATGGAACTAATATTCAGAATGTAGAAGGAATTCAAACAACTGAAAATGAAATAAATAATCCCATTAAAAACTGGACTAATAGACATTTCTCAAAGGAAGACAAATTGACAACAGGTATATGAAAAACTGCACAACACCACTAATCATTAGAGAAACGTAAATCAACACTATTGTGAAATGTCATCTTACCCTAGTCAGAATGGCTACTATTAAAAAGACAACAAATAATGGATGTTTGCAATGATGTGGAGTAAAGGGAACTCTTATACACTGTTAGTAAGAATGTAAACTAGTACAGCCTCTATGGAAAACAGTATATCAAAAAACTAAAAAGAGAATCACCCACTTGATTCAGCAATCCCACTACTGTGTATCTACCCAAAGGAAAAGAAATCAATATATGAAAGGGATATCAGCACTCTTAACGTTTATTGCAGCACTGTTCCTTATAGTGAATGGAATACATATGGAATCAACCAACCAAATTTTTCATCAATAGATGAATGGATAAAGAAAACGTGGTATATATACACAACAGAATACTATTTAATCATAAAAAGAATACCATTTGAAGCAACATGGATGAAACTGGAGGTCATTATCTTAAGTGAAATAAACTAGGCACAAAAAGGCAAGCATCACATGTTCACTTACATGTGAGAGATAAAAAAATTCGACCACATAGAGGGAGAGAGTAAAAAGATAGATAACAAAGACTGGGAAGGCTGAGTTGAGGGGTGGGGAGAGATAAAGAGACATAGGTTAAAGGGTACAAACATACAGCAAGATAGAAGGAAAAAATGTATTATTTGACAGCAGAGTAGGATGACTATGCTTAACAAAAATGTATTGTATTTGGCTGATGGACACCCTAAATACCCTGACTTGATCCCTATGCATTATATACATGAGTCTACTATCACACTGCTTTGCCTCAGGTAACTGTTCCCATTTCTTCTCTCAGAGGGAGATTTCATCACTAGAAATCCTATCTTGTTCTAAAAATATTTTGTGAGCAGTTTTTCATTAACAGATGTATTCCACATTTATTTAGCTGCTTCTCTTCCTTCATATATGTGTACAGTGTTGACTCTGTTAAACTCTGTAGTACAAGGATGAGTGTATTAACTTGATCCCACATAATAGGACATTAAAAGGAATCTTTGGAAAAGCAGCAATGTAATAGTCATTAACAGGGACAAGTACAAGTCTTCAATGAAGGCCACCATATTTGGCCGTGCTGTTGGAATATCATATTGTCACATGACGGTGTTAGTATTAGACCTTCAAGTATGGTCATTTGAAAGGAATCGGAAGACCTTTACACCTACACATGCACACATGTGCACACAAAGTGAAAAGTCAGGTCTTCCTTCCGCATGAACCTAGCAGGGAACATCCTTTATTGTCTATTCTTCCTCTCACTGTCTGAGAAATGTGAGTCCTACTCACTAGAAGCTTTGTTTTGGAGTGACTCATCTCCTTCAGTAACATTACCAGCCTTTCCACTTTGTTCCAGCTACAAGATGCAGGCACCAGAATAATTTAATGCCCTCCTGCTAATTGCCAGGGCTAATAGAAAAACTGCTACAACTCTTCAAATGCTTTTCATTTACGTGTTGATTTCTTGCTTCCCACTTGGGAAAGGTGTGTTTGGCTTCTAACTGCTTTTGATCTAATGGTTCTGTAGACTGACCTACTTTCATTTTCGTACTGCTGACATTTATTTTATTTTCTTTATTTAAGGGCAGAAAATAACAGAAAGGTAATCAGCATGCATTTAGGTCATTGTAAGTGTCTTAGTTACATTTGCATTTTTCTGTTAAAAGTCTAATGCTGCCTTTGAATGATTTAAGATATTTGGACAAGAGGAAAAATAACCCTTCCTTCCCATAAATCCAGAGTGAAAACAAAGAGAATACATAATCCACCTGCCTTGATTCAGGACCATGTAAATTACATCAGCTGCAGTCATAGATTTTGTCAGCCTCCAAGAAATCATCCCCATAGGACCAAAATCCAGGTGAGGCAGAGGGCCTCTTTTTTCCCCATAGCACTAGAAGCTTTGAAGGACCCAGAGGACAGAATCCTACCTTTTTGATTACTGGGTTTCAAGGCAGAGTGTGATCTTTGTCCTAAACAGGGGAGGTGACATCCAACTGAGCTCCATCTCACTCACTCAATGTGGAGAAAAGCATAGAATTATGCTTCAAGGATCTTTTACATATTTCAAGAACCAGAATGAGGTTTGCACAAACCTGCAAAATGATTACGTAGCAATAAGGACACTGCATGTAAGAAGGCAAAATTGTGCCAGACTCTTGTAGTATTTGGGACAGATACAGGAGACAGACAGGAACTACCGTGATGAGTTTAGCAATTAAAGGGAGAGTGGTAGGAGTTCATCTGTGCCACCGGTTGGAGATCCTTACATCAATTTCTCAGTTGTGGTTTTCTTTTACTCTTCAAGGGTTCAGAGCACCGCACTTCTCAAATTGCATTCTATTTTGTGAAAGTTTCTCATAAGGCTAATACCTGTTTCTGTGGACGAATAAGTTTGGAAAATACTGATTTACAGAAAGTTTATTTACATTTTATTTTTTTATTTTATAATTTCTCTGAGTTTTTAATATGACAATATATATTGTGACTCTCCAAAATAGAGGAAAAATAATAAATACATTCCCAACTAATTGACCACAGAGCCTCTTTGTGGAATGACACTATTTTGTAGTTTTATTTTTAATCAAAATAACATGCATATGGTCCTAAAATCAGATATTGCTAATGAGATGGTAATGAAAAAACAATCTCTGACTCCCATTTCTGGCTACTTCTATTCCTGCTCCAATAAGAAACTTCCTTTAACCAAGTCTGTTTTAAGATTTTCTGGTTGTTACCCACATGATACACGTATAACATTATTTGTTGAGTTGTCAACATTGACATGGATTTTTTATGATATCCCTTGACAGGCTGAGATTTAGGTTTACTTACGTCATGTGTCCACTTTTCCTCCCCCTCTTCTTAAAATAGCTATATAATTATTTTTAGTTACCTTAATCATTACCTTTGTAGTTTTTAATGAATAGACACAAAATTATTTCTTGTGGCATTCATGTTTTTGTCCCTTTTTATTTAGATTTACAGAAGAGTTGCAAAAATGGAAATGAGAGCTTCCATATACCCTTTGCTCAGCTTCTTCTGATGTTAACATTTTAAATAACCATGTTGTGTTTGTCAAAATTGAGAAACTAACATTGGTACAATAATATTAACTAAATGAGAGACTTTATTTAGGTCTCTCCACTTTTTCTCTTGGCGTCCTTTTTCCGTTTCAGGATCCAGTCCTGGATATCACATTGTATTTAGTCAACTTGTCTCCTCACTTTCCTCCAAGTGATGAGGGTTTCTCAGTCTTCCTTATCTTTCATAAGTTCAAAACTTTTAGCAAGTAGTGGTCAGTTTTTATCTGATGTTTTATTATTATTATTATACTAAAGTTATAAATTTGAGGGAAGAATATCACAGAGATATCCTGTGTAATATCATATCAGGAGCATATGATACCAACATGACTGATGAAGTCAACCTTGATCACTTAGATAAGGGAGAATCTGCCAGGTTTCCCACTGTAAATTATCATTTGCCTCTTCCCATGCTCTGTTTGTTCATTAGGAGCAAGTCACTAAGTGTAGCTGTACTCAAGTGTAGAAGTATTAAGCTCCAACTCCTGCAGCTGTAAGTAGCAAAATAATTTGCAGATGGATGCTAAAACTACCACAATAATGAACATAGTTTGGGGGAAGATATGTTAAGGTACAAATATTGCCTTAAAATTGTCCTGCTAATTTAGAATTCACCAGTGGATCTTCCCTGCATTTTTATTACTGTGGTATTCTAATGGTGATTTTCCATTTATCGTATTTCCTCTACATTTATAAGGTAGAAGTATTCTATTTTTTAAAATGTCCTTTTCCTCTAATTTAGTCATGTTGTCTGTGCGTGCATGCGCGCGCGCGCACGTGTGTGTGTGTGTGTGTGTGTGTGTGTGTGTGTAGAGAGAGAGAGAGAAACTATATCAGTATGGGTTCATGAATATTTATTTTATTATTTGGGTTATAATTCAATGCTATTGTGATTTATTTTCTGGCTTAAACTGTTCAAACGATAGCCATTGGCAGCTCTTTCACATTGACTCTTATGCCCTTTTGACAAGCCCATCTTTTTTTAGGACTTCTTTACTGGAATTACAAAATATTCCAGACTCTTACATTTTTTTCTATCCAAGTCCTAGAATCAACTATCTCTCCAATATTACTTTGGTTTATTTTACTGAAGAATAGTATTTAGAAACCAGCATCTGAGCACCAGGTATACTTTATGTGGATAGGGTATCACTGCTTCCAGCCCATTACAGGGGACAGAGCTAGAAAATAATGTATGCATACTAACCCATTTGTACACACATCACTACATTTATTTCTGTACCTATATGTGTGTATGTGTATGTATGGAAACATGAGTTCATATTGATATCTCAGCTTCTGATCTAGCATCATAGGGTTCACCCTAGCATTTCCAACTTGCTTATTTGTAACTCCTTTTTCTGACAATGAAAGTGACTGGGCTGTCATGATCTACTATATATTTACTTATTTGTTCAACCTAGTATACAAATACAGTAATTTTAGGATTGCTAACTCATATCTAGTCTTACTGTTTTTAAAAATTATTTAGTTTCTTTCTTCCTTGACTCCTTCATTGAGCTTATGGCATACATTTGTAATACAGTCAATGCAGAACACTATAAGTTTTGGCGAAGCCATATATACACCACCACTGTCCCCTACAGCAGAGTTACATTGCCCTGAAAATTCCCTTGTCTGATCCATTTGTTGTCCATCCCTCCCTGATTCCCAATTCCCAGAAACTACTGATCTGTTTTCTATTCCTATAGTTTGCCTTTTCCAGAATGCTTCATAAATCAAATTATATATTACATAGGTGTATAGGTCTGGGTAGCAAAAGGTACTTATAATTCATCCATGTTGTTTAGAGAATCAATAGTTTGTTTCTTTTTATTGCTGAGTAATACTCCATGGTAGGGATGTACCACAGTTTGCTTACTCATTCACCCACTTAGGTGACATATGAGTTGTTTCTAGTTTTTGGCAATTACAAATAAATCTACTATAAACATTCACATACAGCTTTCTGTGTAAACATAAAATTACAATTCACTCAGGTAATATTTGGGAGTGGAACTGCTGGATGATATAGTAAGTGTGTGTTTATAAGAAATTACCAAACTTTCCCAAAATGTCTCTACCATATTGCATTTCCGCCAACAATGAATGAGAGTTTCCGTTGTTCCTTATTGTCTCTAGCACTTGATACTGTCAAGTTTTTGTTTGTTTTAAATTTAGCTATTATAAGGGTATGTAGTTGTATTTTATTATAGTTTTAATTTGTATTTTCCTAAGTATTAATGGCATGAGCATTTTTTCGTATGTTTACTTGCCATTTATATATCTGCTCTGGTGGCGTGTTTAATTCTTTTGTCCATTGGTCTCTTGGGTTGTTTGTTGAGTTTTAAGTGTTCTTTACATATTCTGGGTATAATTTCCTTATCAAATATGTTATTTGCAAATATTTTATCCTATTCTGTAGTTTGTCTGTCATTTTTAACTGTGTTTTTTGCAGAACAAAAATGTTAAGTTTTAGTGAAGCCCAATTTATCATTTTTTTTTACAAAAATGTATGATGTTTTTGGTGTTGTATCAAAAAATTCATCAGCATACCCAAGGTCACACAGATTTTTACCTATGTTTTCTTCTCAGAGTTTTATTCCTTTACATTTCACAGTTAAGTCTGTGATTAGGTTAATTTTTCTAAAAGATGTAAGATGTATGTTGATGCCACAATTTACATTTTTATATAGTATGTTTTTAAAATTATTGTAACTATCATTTTCAAAAGTTTTGTCTTTTAACTGTCATATTAAAGACATAAGTAATTTACATGTCATCATAGTATTAGAATATTCTGAATTTGAGTATGTACTTACATTTCTCAGCAAGTTTTATACTTACAGATGTTTTTATATTAATCATTGGCATTTTTTTCTTTCAGTTTAAAAAACTCCCTTTAGCATATTTTGTAAGACTAGTCTGATGGTGATGAAATCTCTCAGATTTTGTTTGTAAAATAAAGTATTCTCCTTCATTTCTGAAGAATAGCTTTGTTGGGTACAATATTCTTGGTTGGCAGTTTGTTTTTTTCCTTTGGCACTTTGAATGTATCATTCTATTGTCTCCCAGCCTGTAAGCTTTATCCTGAGAAGTCTTCTGCTAGCTCTGTTGGAACTGCCTTATATATTTTTTACTGCTTCTCTCTTTCTGCTTTCAGAACCTTCTCTTTGTGTATGATATTTGAAAGTTCAATTATAATATGTTGTGGGGTGGTCTTATTTAGATGAAATCTGTTTGGAATCCTTTGGCCTTCTTATACCTAAATATTTACAACTCACTCCAGGTTTGGAGAGTTTTCTGTTACTATTTTTAAAAATAAGCCTTCTACCCATTTGTCTTTCTCTTCCCCTTCATGAGCCCTATGACTTATAAATTTGTTCTTTTGAAACTGCTCCATAAATTGTGTACATTTTCTTCATTCTTTTTCATTCTTTTTTCTTTTCTTACTGTATATTTTCAAATAACTTGTCCTGAAGTTCACAGATTCTTTTTCTGCTTAATTGTGCTATTGATTCTTCTATTGCATTTTTCATTTTGTTTTTGTTCGGCCTCCAAGATTTCTATTTGTTTGTTTAAATTATTTCAATCTCTGTATTAAATTTTTCATTCTGATCACTTAATGTTTTCCTCATTCCATTGAATTATTTCTCTGCATTTTCATGAAGTTCACTGAGCTTCCTTAAAACAGTTATTTTGAATTATTTGTCAGGCATTTTATATATCTCCACTTCTTTATAATCAGTTACTGGTATTTTATTTTGTTCATTGGGTGAGGTTATATTCTACCAATGGTTCTTCATGCATATGGTCCTGCATCACTGTCTGCACATCTGAAAAAGTAGGTACTTTTTCCACTATTAACAGGCTGGCTTTGTCTGGGAAAGTCCTGCAGCAGGTGCCATGCAGGTATGGGTCAGGATCCTAGAGCAGCTGCATCCAGTGTGGCACTGCCAAAAGCCTGGGGCCCCCTATGGCATCAGCAGCATTCAGGTAGGCCAGAAGCCTGGGACCGCCACAGTTGGCATAACATTGGGTTGGGTCAGAAACCTGAGGCTCCTAAGGCCAGCCTGCTGTGGAGGGCTGTCTGGAGCTTGAGGCTGCTGATGTCAGCCCAGCATTGATGTGGAGATCAACTTTGCTACACCTGGGGCTATGTGATTTTATATGATACTGAAGTAGGTCTAGCCTGACATCTGGGGCTATGTGATTCTATTTGACACTGAAGTAGGTCTAGAGACTCAGTTCATGGGTATCAACCTGAAATATGGGGCCACAGGAACCTACCTGATGCTGGATTTTACTGTGGTGGGCCCAGCATTGAGGTTCAAGACAAACTCCGGTGCTCACTTTCCTCTCTATATGTCAAGCAGACAGTGTCTTTCCCCAAGCTGGGCTGCCTGAGGTTGAGGAATGAGTGATGCAAATAATGTAAAACTATCCTGCTTACCTTCTTCAATGCATCTTTTCTTATTTTTGTGCTACAATCAGATATTCTGATCTCTTATCTGGTTTCCTAAGTTCTTGTGAAGATATTTTCATGTCTAGATAGTTATTCAAATTGATGTTTATGCTGGGGTACAATAGCTAGAGAGTTTTACTCTGCCATCTTACTCTGCTACTCTCAAGACATTGTTAATTAAATGCTAGGAAAGATATTTCATTTGATAAGCTCATCTGGTAGGGCAGAGGGAGCTGTTTGTCAAGTATAATGACCACCATTCTCATAAGATGAAGCAGAGGCTTCTTTAAAAAGAAACAAAATATTCTTTGAATACAAAAGTTAGGGAACATATCAGACTGGGTGGAATGTCTTTAAAGCTAAATGTGTAGAGCAAAAACTTGAGGCTGGTGTAAGGTGAAGCATAAATTTGATTGAAATGGAAGGAGAAAAACAACAGTAACAAATTGCAAATACATGGGCAAATGAACACAAGGAGTAATCCTGAACATTGATGTTTTATATTTTAAATTTACAAGGAAAATTTTTAAAAGAACATGAGACATTTCCAAATACAGCAAAATATGTTTAAGTGGGGGTGTATATAGTCCTAAATTGGTTTTTAAATGTAGTGACAGAGCTTTAACAGAGTTCTCAAGATGGGACGATATCACTCATAGCTTTTGATCATCTTAATATACTCCTATCTGTAACATATCCATAATTCTATTAACTTTCATTATAAAACTCAATATATTTAAAGAGATATGACTTGATTTATAGAACATTGCTCAGAAGAAAACTGTAACGAAGAAAAAAAAAGTGAAGCTGGAAACATAAAATAATACTTTCCAAAGCTCCATTTTTTGACTTACTTATATATCTAGGTTCTTATTTTTTAATACTTGAGAGAAATTTTAAGGCATATAAAAGTAAAAATATAATTTTAAAATTACCCCATCATTACTACTTAAATTTCATGTATATTGACATCATGTCTTATTTTCTTAGATTTTTTTAAATAAATAAATAAATTATTATGGAAAAAATAAAATTCACTTGTACTTCGCTCCCAATTCCATTCAGTTTCTTCCCTCCACTAGGGCTTTAGCCATCCTAAATTTAATGTCTACCTTTCCTCTTCATTCTTTGCTTGCTATTTTATCATTATTTTTAGCTTTTCTGTATTCATATGTGAAAGTAATAAATATAAATATGTTTTTAAGACATTCATACTGCATACATTTCTGCATATTTTTCATGCATCATTTTGAGAACTATTGATGTCTATACATATAAACTTATTCAGTTAAATTGCTGCATAATTGCCAACATCCAATTGTGTCATATTTGATTTGCTTGTTCTTTTTTTCTTTTTTCTTTTTTTCTGATTTGCTCATTCTTCTACCATTGCTGTGTGCAACTTTGCACATCCAGCGCTGTCCATAGGTGAATGAATGTCTCTTCCATGTTCACTTAGATAGAAATTTACCAGGCCACATTATGCACATTTTCAATTTTTCTACAAACTACCAAATTTTTCTCTAAAGTGGTTTTACTAATGAACATGTCCTTAATCAAAATATGAGAATTTCAGATTTAACACATTCTCTCCAATCCTCGATATTGTGAAGCTCTTTTAATTTTTGCCAAGCTAACTAGTGTGAAACATAATCCCATGGTTGTTTTAACTCGTTATTCCTTGATTTTTACTGGAATTAAATACACTTTCCACTTATTATTTCCCATGTATTTCTTCTGTGATTGCAATTTTGTGGTTATCCTTTCCTGATTGATTTGTAAACCTTAAGAATTATAACTCTTGAAATTTAATAGGACAATTCCTTTTGTTCATTTTTATTTTTTAAATCTTAGCTATTCTTGTGCTTAGACATTTCTACGTAAACTTGGCATTTTTTTTTACTTTGAAAAAACAGTCCTGTTGGGATTTAAATTTGATTACAATTTATAGATTATTTTGGGTTCTTCTCATATTTTAAATCTGCCTTAAGTATTTCCACATTAAATAGCACAGGCATTCAGAAAAGTACTAGAGGTTAACCAACCCATTGGTATACTGTAATTAAATTATAAATGTGAATTTATTTTATCTTGTGATATGTTGAAAAGGAAGAGAGAAGTGGAAACTTTTTGTATATAGAGACTTGTTTTTGCATTTATTTTGAAAATCTGGCTAAATTAAACATCAGATCTCAAATGTTTCCATCATCTTAGATCTGTCACTGAACAGTAAACAAAGTCAGAATAAGTTTATAATAATTTAGAAGAAAATAATGATTAAATTATATATGCTTACTATAAAACTACTTTATTCTCAGTCCTGGGCCCAATTCTGCAATACACAGAAAGTAATTTCAGAATTGCTAACCTATGCTACTGTGAAAAACCAAATCTACTGGAGTGAAATACATTTTTACAGTTCTTTTTACCCTGAGGGCTAGAGATACAAAGTCAGAGCACTTCATTCTGTGTCTTGCTTATTTCACCTATCATAAAGACTACTAGTTCCATCCATGTTGCTGCAAATTACAGGATTTTATTCCCTTTTATGGCTGAATAATATTCCATTGTGTGTGTGTGTGTGTGTGTGTGTGTGTGTGTGTATATGTTTTCTTTATCTAGTCATCTACCGATGGACACTTAGGTTGATTCCATGCCTTGGCTATTGCAAATAGTGCTGTAAGAAACATGGGAGTGCATATGTATTGTACATACGATTTTTATCTTCAATATACTGAGTTCCTTTCTTTTGGATATGTATCCAGTAGTGAGTAGTTCTATTTTTAGTTTTTTGAAGCATCTCTCTACTGTTTTCTATAATGGCTGCACTATTTTACATTCTGACCAACAGTGAACAAGCATTCCTCTTTCTCCACATCCTCACCAGCATTTGTTATTTTTTTTGCGGGGGGGAGTCTTTTTTTATGATAGCCATTCCAACTGGAGTGAGATAATATCCCATTGTGGTTTCGATTTGCGTTTCCCTGATGATTAATAATTTTGAACATTTTTTATATACCTGTTGGCTATTGGTGTTCTTTTGAGAAATGTCTATTCCAATCTTTTGCCTATTTTTAATTTGATGATTTGAGGTATTTTGCTATTGAGTTGTTTGAGGTTTTTATATATTTTGGTTATTAATCTCTTGTCAGATAATAGTTTGAAAATATTTTATTGCATGCTCTCAGTTGTATGTGGGAGCTAAAAATGTAGCTCTCATGGAGGTAGAAAGTAGAATAGTGACTGTCAGAGGCTGGGAAGGGAAGAAGGAAGGGGAAAGATAAAGAGAAGCTGGTTAATGTGTACAAAAAACCTGTTAGATAGCAGAAATAAGTTCAAGTATTTGATTGTACAGTATGGAAATTACAGTTAACAAAAATGTATTATATATTTCAAAATAACTAGAAGAGAATGTTCCCAACACAAAGAAAAGACAAATGTTGGAGGTGATGGATATCCCAGTTACCCCGATCTGATCACTATACATGGTGTATATGTATCAAAGTATCATATGTCCTTTCAAAATATAAACAACTATGATACATCAATTAAAAATACAAAAAGTCATCTTTCCAGACAATAGGCATTTTGGATTTTTCTATTTCTTGAACTATATTTTATTTTCTATAATTTTAGCTGATGATTTTACTGAAATGCCTATTTCTGGTGAGGAAGCTTCATCATAAATTATTATTGTCAACCTCACTCCCCAAAAAGTAATAACCAATTCTGATTATCCCCAGAAATCATTTAGTATCATGTAATAAAATTACGTATCTGTAAACAAGCCAAAGTAATGCACTTAAAAATTCTTTGAGTTCAGTGTTAACAACTGCATGTTGCAAGGAGGTGGTGACAGATTGTCTGGAGAAGGAAGGAGGGGCAAGTCACCATTGCCCTCTAGGCTTTGCCAAGAAGTTTGTATCCTGCTATTCTTTTTTATGGCACAATTGTAATTATACATATCTATGGGGTATAATTTGATGTTTCAATGCATCTATATATTGTATAATGATCAAATAAGGGCATTTATTGAACCCATTACCTCTTGCATTTATCATTTCTCTTTTTGCAGAAAGCCTCTCTCCTGGCTATTTTGTAACATATTATACCTTACTGTTAACTGCTGTTACCTTATCATGCAATAGAACACCAGCACTTATTCTATCTAATTCTGACTTTGTACCCATTGACCAACCTCTCTTTATCCTTCTCTCTCACTCCCCTCCCCAGTCTCATAACCACTGTCCTACTCTCTGCTTTTATATCAATGTGTGTGTGGTTTTTTTCTTAATCCATGTATGAATGAGATCACATGGTATTTATCCTTCTATGCCTGACTTAGAAGGTTCATCTCTGTTGTTGCAAATGATGGGATTTCATTATCTTCATGACTGAATAGTGTTTCATCATGTGTATGCCACGTTTTCTTTATAATTCTATCTAAGGACAATGAGGGTCCATTAAAGAGTTGTAAGCATGAGAGAGACTGACGATTTAGAAAAATGACAGTGTATAGAGGATACATTGCAGAGGGGCGAGACTGGGACCAGGAATACTAGAAAGACAGAGAAGGGGAGAGCAGTCAGTTTACAAAATTGTAATTTCTAACACTCTTACCAATGGCTACCAAAAATTCTTAGGTTAATCATGAGTAAATTGGTTGAAATCAGAAGTCCTTCTAAACTAGGATAAGGGACACCATGCGGAGGAGGAGGGATCAGAGTGGCTTACTGGTGCTTCCTTCACAGACATGTAAAATTCTATGATAAGGTCCTATTTCTATGAAGGGTATTCTAACAAAATGGAACAAGAGAATGTGCTTTGAGTCAAATATAGGGTTATCTAAAAATATTATTTCTATCACCAAAAATTGGGAATTATAGAATCTAATGGGAAAAAAAATCTCAGAATCAAATGTAAGTTCATTTAAAAAATCTTCCAAAAGACAACCATTTTATAGCAATGTGTATTTAAACCTGTCATATGGTATGAATTTTTTTTAATTGAGATAGAGTCTCACTCTGTTGCCCAGGCTGGAGTGCAGTGGCATAATCTCGGCTCACTGCAACTCCTACCGCCCGCTTTCAAGCAATTCTCTTGCCTCAGCCTCCTGAGTACCTGGGACTACAGGTGTGCACCACTATACCCAGCTAATTTTTTTGTATTTTAGTAGAGAATGGGTTTCGCCATGTTGGCCAAGCTGGTCTTGAACTCCTGACCTCAGGTGATCTGCCGCCTCAGTCTCCCAAAGTGCTGAGATTACAGGTGTGAGCCACTGCACCCAGCCTGAATTTTTAATTAAGGCCAAATCTATATTCTCAAGACAAGTGGAGAACATTAGCAATCTTCTGTTTATTTGAGGCAAACTATCTTCTTTTCTTGAAAACATCAAGTTAATCATGGCCAAAAAAAATTGGGTTTATTACTTGCATTACCTGATAATTGCCTCACTTTCCTCTTTCACTTAGTATCTGAAGATATGGCTTTAAAGCCCTTCATAAAGCTCAGAAGTTAATAACATCAAATAATTTTCTTGGAATCCTATGACTGCTGCTTTATAAGCACAGCCAACTCACCAGGTCTGACAGAAAATAAGGCAGCGGGTGGAAAGCCTACTGTCCTCAGAAGCTTGCTGATACTTTTAGTGTCTCCAGGGGCAGTTTGATGGAAAAACAAAAACAAAACAAAACAAAAACATCTTTCAAATCCTCTTCATTCTAAGCAATGTAGATAATTAATAGTTTCTATTTTCCAAATAATCAACCATTGATAGAGCCCTTTTACGTTTTAATTTGCTGCTGTGTAACATAAATGTCTGGTATATGCCAAACCCATAACATTTAGCAGAATTGCTTCTCAAACACATTTGTATCAATTGATTGGGACAGGGTCTGGCTCTGTCGCTCAGGCTGGAGGGCAGTGGCACCATCTTGGATCTTGGCTCACTGCAACGTCCACCTCCCAGACCCAAGAGATTCTCCCACCTCCCATGGTGTGCGCCACCATGCCCGGCTAATACTTGTATTTTTTGTAAAGACAGGGTTTCACCATTTTGCCCAGGATGGTCTCAAACTCCTGGAATCACGACTATTCATGTTTTGGCAAAACTGGCTATCCCTTTTCTTATATAAAGTCTAATCTTTCTAAAATCCAATAAAGAATTGTTTTTTTTAAATATGAATAAGTCTGCACTTATTACACTAATGAGGTAACAAAGACTAAATCTGTAATATGCTAAGAAAGTTGGAGGCCAGGAATTCTTGTCCAATATTTTCTAAAGTAAAAGCAACACATTAATATGCTTAATATCTAGTCGTATGGATTACATGTTAGTTGGACTGAAATGTTAAAATTGCATCTCTAACTCTAAAAGCTATCAGTGCACAGAGCATTTTGACTGTTTCAGGTATCTTTCTTCTCCAGGAGTTTCTGGGAATTTAGAGGTGTGTTGGAGTAGGGTACAGGGAAGTTGGAATAAGTTCCTTGTATTTTAAAGCCCTATATAGGTGATACCTCTGAATTTATCGTATTGGAAGAGTCAGTGGTTTGAATGCCGCCTACAAACAATGATTTTTCAGTCATTCGTGCAATTGACAAGCATGTGCTCATTTTTTCCTAATTTTTTTAAATTGGTCAATTGACTGATACTAAGGTGGTTTGAATCAGTGGTAACTGATTGTCTGGCTGTCATTAGTATTTGGGGCAACAAGAAAAGAATATATATGTTCATCAGTAAATTCCCAGTTAAATGTTTTATGACTTCACATGTAACTGAATCCTGTTCGAAGGTTGCAATTAAATTGGTCAATATCCACTAAACCTTTAACAACAAATGTAATATCAAATATCCATGTGATTCTCTACATTTCCTAGCTTCCGTTGAAGTTAGATTGGGTCAGGGTGATTGAGTTGAAGCCAATGGGTATGAGTAGAAGTGATGAAAGTTACTTCCAGGCCTGGAATTTTAAAAACATTCCACTTAATCTTCCAATTTCTTCTTTTCTTTTGCCTTGGTTTATTAGTTATCATTGTGCAAAAAAAATTACTACAGAATTCAGTGCCTTAAACAATCTCACAATTTCCATGGATCAGGAATTTAGGTATAATTTAACTGAATGCCTATGACTCAAAGCCTCCCAGAAGATTATCTTCAAGGTCTAAGCAGGGGTCTCAGGGCTCCAATGGGGGAGGGTCCACATCCAAGTTCATACATATGGCTATTGGTAGGACTAAGGGCATCACTGAACCTTAGCTGAAGACATCAATTATTTTTTACATAGTTCTCTCCATGGTGCTGCCCACATCATGTCAGTTTTCTTCTCCCACAGCAAAGACAGGCGAGGGAGGGAGGAATGGAGGGAGGGAGAGAGAGAGAGAGAGAGAGAGAGACAGAGAGGAAGAGGGAAGGAAGGGGGAGAGGGAGAGGGAGAGAGAAGGACGAGGGGAAAGGAGAGGGGAGAAGACAGGATGAGTAAAACAGAAGTCAGTCTTTTTGTAACCTGATCTCAAAAATTGGCATCCTATCACTTTTGCCACCTTCCATTCATTAGAAATAAGTATTTAGATCCATCCCACACTCAAAGACAGAGGATATCACAAGGGCATGAATATCACAAGATAGGGATTGTTGGAATCAATTCTAGGAGCTGTCAACCACACATGGTAATCTTTAAGGTCATATTTTCCAGATGGTGTAACCACAAGATGGAAGCAGCCTGGATTCTTGATACTCTGCTAATTGGAAAACTGTGAAGGACGTTTCCCCAGTACACATGAGATTGTGATATGAGCAAGAAATAAACCCCTATTGCATTAAGCCCCTGAAATTTTATAATTATTTATCACAGCAGAATTATATAAGGTTAGCCTGAAAATAATGCATTGGTTTTTATTCCCCGGCTCCTTAAATATGTACGTTTTTTCATGATTTTACAAAACTTTTTTTCAAGTGCCAGTGTCCATTTTGATCGTTGTCATAATGATTAACAAACTTGTGTTATAATCTTGGTCTATGTACATGCTAAGGGTTAAAAGGAGTAACATGCTATATTTCTTCTTCTAGATTGGAAAACTCTTCATGGCATGGGCTGGGATGTATTTATGCACTTATTCATTCAAAAATATTAACTTCAATTGCATTTTCATATACTCTACATTTATCTTCATAAGCCTTACAGTAGTAGTTATAACTACTATAAACACTGTGAGTGTTTACTCATAGTAGGTGGGAAAATTAACTTTGTAGAATGAATGAACTTAGAATCCAAGGACATATTTGTTATCTTTTTCTGTATTTTCTCTCCTTTATCTGTTTTATATAATTAATTATCTTCTTCTCACCCTTAAGGCCTTAGCTTAGGTAGCATTTTTTCAAGAAAGCCTTCTGAAAACCTCAAAAACTAAGCTGGGTGCCCTTTAAATGCTCCCAAAGCACACTGAGCTGTGTCCCATTGTAGGCCATATCACACTCTGTGGGCATGGCCAGTCTGCTGGCATGACTTCTCTAAAGCATAAATTGGTGACTTGAAAGCATTCTTGTTTTCCCAGCACTTAGTACATACTACATAGTAGAGATGCAATCCTTTTTAGGAGAAGGATAAATGAATGAATATCATGAATAGTAGAGGCACTATAGCTTTCCAAGAATGTCTTTGTAAGTATTTCAAAGATGAAGACATTGAGCTACCTTTAATCTGACCAATTGATAACTTATTTGACCAGGCTACTGAGAAATAATTTTTCTGATCACTGAAGGTGACTAAAGGTAGTTCATGTTTCTATAATTGAAGCAATGGAAGAGGCAGGTAGAATGAGCGAAGAGACGCAGATATTAGCTATTAGGTGGTATTGATTCAAAGGATGAAAGCCAAACCAATACAACGTGGACCACTGTGCTCTGAAAGACAGAACAGATATGCATACAGAGATCTCAATTTATAATGAAAAAAAGCTGTGTATGTATAGGTCAAGATGTGGGCATTTACATGAAATGTCCACAATAGGCAAATACATAGAGACAAAAAGTTTTAGTGGTTGTAAGGGGATGAGGAAAAGGAATGGGAAGCGACTGCTAACAAGTATAAGGGTTTTTTTGTTTTTTGTTTTTGTTTTTGTTTTGTGTGTGTGTTTTGTTTTTGTTTTTTGTTTTTTTGCAGAGGAAGTGTGATGAAAATATTCTGGAATAAGATAGTCATGATGGTTGCACAACTTGTGAATATAAGTATAAATACCACTGAATTGTATGTTTACAAGTTGAATTTTGCATGAATTATATCTCAGTTAAAAAACAGAATTGAAGTAGAGAGTGATAGGTGGTAAATAAACAATCCAAGGTTTTAATAGCACTCCAAAGTATTTTATAGTTTTTACACTGAAAGAAGAAAAATATCTACATTAATAGCAGAAACTAAAATATTATCTGGCAACCACTCCAATAGTTAAACAAGGTTTAGCAGGCTCTGGTTTATTTGCTATAATATCATAATCTATTTTCAGGCCTGGACTTTTGAATTATATCTGGTCTACAGAAATGGATACTTGAAGGAAATGTGCACATAATAGCTTATTATAATTGGTTCTTTTTCACAGATAGAAGTTAGTTGGTCCTCCTTCTTTCTAAGCTTTTTCTCTCATCCTGCCTTTCAAGCACTGAGAATTGCGTTTTTGAAAAGAAAAGTATTTTGTGGCATCTTCCTTCATTTTCTCTTCTCTTTGGAATATTAAGCTTTAAAAGATGGGTTTTTGCTATACAATATTGAGCAAAATCATTTCTGCTATGTTTCAAGGCTGTATGAAATCTCCAATCACTCACCAAGATGAGAGGCCTCTGCCTGTGACCCTCTGATTAAGCATCCTTTCTATCACCTGGGAAAACTTAGTTCTTCTTGTCCTTTAAAGTAACGCCTTTGGAACTTGGAGTCACAAATAGGAATTCTATTAAAAATACATTGTAGAGGCTGGGCACGGTGGCTCACGCCTGTAATCCCCGCGCTTTGGGAGGCCAAGACGGGCGGATCACGAGGTCAGGAGATCGAGACTGATTTCACCGATTTTCACACGGTGAAACTCCGTCTCTACTAAAAATACAAAAAATTAGCCGGGCATGGCAGCGGGTGCCTGTAGTCCCAGCTACTTGGGAGGCTGAGGCAGGAGAATGGCGGGAACTTGAGAGGCGGAGCTTGCAGTGAGCCAAGATGGCGCCACTGCACTTCAGGCTGGGGGAGAGAGCAAGACTCCGTCTCAAAAAAAAAAAAAATACATTGTAGAAATAATTTATCTATCATAAAATAGCATCAAATTTAAAATATACTTTAAAAGGAAGATGATAGTATATTTTGTGAAATTCACCAAATGTTCCCATTAAGAGAGACAGAGGAACAAGGATGGTAAAACAAAAACTCACTGACTCTAAACAAAACTAGGTGATCAAGTATCCCCATGAGCCCCTAAATATGAGCATGTAGGGGAAAAAAGCATCGAAAGACCTTTATAGTGTCAGCATTGCGTGGAAGGAAGCCCAAAAAATCATATGAAATGCTAACAAACCCAAGGGTAGAAGAGCCCCAATATCTCTGGCCAGTACACCTAGCCAATTTAAGACCAGCAGTTGAAAATTAGAGGGCTTTTATGGTACATTTCACAGTATATGTAAGATCAAAAGAACAACAACAAAAAAAAACCCTGTAAGTGTTGAACTGGAATTGGAAAAATCAGCATACATTAATGATGCATTTTATCTTAAAATGATCTGTTGCCAAGATCTGCTTCCTGTAAAGGCCTAGAAATACTGAACAACTGAGTAGCAATAAATAGCCTCAATTTTTTTACTTCAAAAAGCATTTTTCACTAAAAGGAAGTAATTTACGTAGGACAAATGTCTCATTCCAGGTTCTGGAGCAGAAAATGTACAAAGTAAATCCAGAACATGTTGTCTTAATGATAACAAGGAAGTGATCAAAGACTACTGTGTCAAAAGGACTTGGCAACCAATCAGAGGCAGCATCCACTGAACAAAAATGGGGCAATTTGAGCATCAATAAAGACAGTAACTGCAATTAAATGAAACATAACAAATATGTTTCAATCAGTGAATTCATAGTGATATACTACCAAAAAGAAAGAAGGTGGGAAGGATGGTAGGAAGGAAAGGAGGAAGGAGAGAGAGAAAGAAAAAAGAAATGAAAAAGAAACTAAGAAAAGAAAGAAGAATGAAAAGGAAGGAAGGGAAGGAGGGAGGGAGGGACAAGGAGGAAGGAAGGAAGGGAAATATAACTAACTGCTAGTGAACCTACTTATTATTTGACAACTGGTAAATAAAGGGGAAAAAACTCAAGCATATTTTCTGTCTTTCCTAAATGAACTGTGCCACTGGGTAAACAAATACTAGATGAGAGCAAACTTTTTATAGAAGTATTCCAGCTAACAGATGAAGAAGATATACAAAATATTAGAGTATCTTCATTTCAAAAATCCAGATTAATTAATGGATGTAGGTGTTAATTATCTACAGCTGCTAACATCATGCAATAATATCCAACAACTTTCTTGTGGAAGTACTCAACACTACCTGTGAAGTCGTCTTGCCAGAGAAATCAAACCTCACCCTGATTAAGCTTCTAGATCTAGTGACCAGTTTACAGGAAACAGAGAGAACAGAAGAACACACTAAATGATGCCATGAACATGCAATCAGCAAAATCTAGAATGTAAAAAACTATAGAACAGGCAAACCAATTTACTTAATAGATTCATTACAAGAGGACAGAAAAGAGATGGAGGGGTTATCAATTTATGGAAAGAGACTTAGGGAGAAATATAACTCCATAGAAATAAGTGGATCTTAATTCAAATTAACTTAAAATTATATTTTTGGAGGAAGTAGAAATTGGAACACTGTATATTTAATGGAATTACAATTTTAAAAAATTTTTACTGTGATCATAATGGTATTGTGATCATGTGTATATGTATATATTTAACAGAGTCATTATGTTTGGAAGATACATATGGAACTATGAGAGATGAAATAGAAGCTGATATTTGCTTTAAATAATATGGAAGAAAAAAGTGAAGGGAAGTAGAAAGATGAAAAAAGATTGGTCATAATTTGAAATAATTGTTAAATCAGGGTAGTGATACATGGGAATTTATTATTGTATTTGTCTATTTCTGTTTATGTTTGAAGTTTTCCATAATAAAAGAGTTGGCCGGGCGCAGTGGCTCAAGCCTGTAATCCCAGCACTTTGGGAGGCCGAGACGGGCGGATCACGAGGTCAGGAGATCGAGACCATCCTGGCTAACACGGTGAAACCCCCGTCTCTACTAAAAAATACAAAAAACTAGCCGGGTGAGGTGGCGGGCACCTGTGGTCCCAGCTACTCAGGAGGCTGAGGCAAGAGAATGGCGTAAACCCGGGAGGCGGAGCTTGCAGTGAGCTGAGATCCGGCCACTGCACTCCAGCCTGGGCAACAGAGCGAGACTCCACCTCAAAAAAAAAAAGAGTTAAAATACAGTATAATAGAAAATATATTAAAGATGGAATATGAATGATAAGTTCATAAATATCAGGGTATTTATCAATGCTGTGATGAAACTGTTTGTGTACATTGCTATTGAAAATACTCATTAGCTAAAGTCATTAAAGGGAGCAGTTGAAACATTCAACCCTGAATCAAATACCCATTTCCTTCTTCAAACACTGCTGGAAATAGTTTGGTGTCTGGAAAACTGAGTCTATTATCTCCACCTGAATATTTGTATAAACACAAACAACCTACCTACTGCTCTTTGCTGTGCAAACAATTGGAGGGCTTACTAATGCAATGAACCAATCTCTAGTTAAATAAATAGTCATATTTTCACTCCATCCCACTAGAAAACTGGAGGAAAAATAAAAGTAGAGTTAACAATCAGTGATATGGTTTGGCTGTGTCCCCACCCAAATCTCATCTTGAATTGTAGCTCCCCAAATTCCCTCATGTTGTGGGAGGGACCCCCTGGGAGATAATTGAATCATGGGGGCAGTTTTTCTCGTACTGTTCTCTTGGTAGTATACAAGTCTCATTAGATTAGATGGTTTGATAAGGGGAAACCCCTTTCACTTGACTCTCATTCTCTTCTCTTGGCTGCCACCATGTGAGACATGCCTTTCACCTTCCACCATGAAATTTTGAGGCCTCCCCAGCCACATGAAGCTGTAAGTCCATTAAACCTTTTTGTTTTGTTAGTTTGCTGAATCTCAGATAGGTGTTTATCTGCTGTGTGAAAACATACTAATAAAATCAACAAACTGCACATTTCAAAAAGTAAGGATTGTAACAATTTTATTCATTGCTGTATTCACAATTCTTATAACAATGCCCGGTACATAATAGATATCCTAAAAGCTGTGAATGAGTGAAAGGATGGACAGGTGGATACATAGATGGATGGATAGACGAATGAATTTTATATAAGTGAATTTCATGTAAATGTAAGTAAGCCCCAATACAGTCAGACTATGAATATTTCTATCTAAGTTTCAATTATTTTTAGGCTACAGTTGCATTTCTCTACTGGATAAAATAGTGCTTCTCAAAGTTTAGCATACATAAGAATCACCTGGAAGCCTGTTAATAGATTTCTGAACCCCACTGCAAATTCTTGAATTTGCCTTTCAAACAAACTCCCAGGTGATGCTAATGCTGCTGATCTGTGGAACATACTTTGAGTAGCATTAATTAAGCCAGATTTTCTCACCAACCATCTTCATCAGAATTATTGGGAATCTTTTAAAATATTCAAATTCCTAGGACTCCGCTGACACCTACTGAATCATAATCTCTGAGAGTGACTCTCAGAAAAGTGAATTTTAAGAAGTCATTCCTATGTACACTCAAGTTTTATAATGGCCTAGATGATGCTGCCCTCTAGAACTCTCTGCAATGATGAATGTGTTCTGCATGTGCAGTGTCTAGCACAGTAGCAATTAGCCACATGTGGCTATGGAGAATTGAAATGTGGCCACTGTGACTGAGGAACTAAATTTTTAATTTTAGTTTATTTTAATTAATTTAAACCTGCACTTAAATTGACATTTGGAACTAGTGGCTACTGTATTAGATAGACAAGGTCTGGATTTTCAAACTCTCCTTCTTGAATCTAGAGTTATCTTTAGTGGTGGCAGAAGGGGGACCCACAGTATAGGGTTCCTGGGATCCTACTGTTTCAACCAGAGCAACTCTTCCTTAGTTACCTTGGGATGTCATTGACATTCTGGCTTCCTTACCAATTGGAGTCCATGCCCAGACTGGGACATCCCTAAAGTGCCTATGAAAGAGGAATCAAAGTGTTCTGACACATTTTCAGATGAATTGCACATAGTTAACTTGATGAAGTCATTATTTATCTGCCAAACAATTAGGTTTTGAGTCAAGTTTAATGCTGGCTTCTCAAGAGATTTCCAATGCAGTCACCAACTTATTATTTCATTAATCCTCATAATGACTTTGTGAGTAGAAAAAAGCTATTATCCCCATTTCACATGCAGAAAAACTGACTCTTAAAGAAAGTGATGGGCTTGCTGAAGCCTCCCTCAGCAACTCTCTGACGAGTTGTTGTTTTTCCAAGTACTTCTCATTCTCTTTGAATAAGTAATTAAGGTCTCTACACTCAAGGACACTTCAGCAGTACTGTAGAAAGTAATTTTCTTTCTGGGGCAGCTACCTACCCATGAGGATGGAACTTAGGCCCTTGATGAAATGGAACAGACTCAAACTGGACTCAGACATCTTAGAATTAAAGGGCAGGTTATATTATACTATATTGTAAGTATATTATACTATAAGTACAGTATAATTATAGTGTAAGTATATTGTAAGTATATAGTATAAGTATATTATAGTATAAGTATATTATACTATATGTATAGTATAAGTATATTATACATATATAAGTATGAGTATACTATACATATAAGTATACTATATTATAAGTATAGTGTAAGTGTATTATACTGTAAGTATAGTATAAGTGTATTATACTATATTTTAGGTATAGGGTAAGTATACTATAAGTATAGTGTAAGTATACTATGAGTATAGTGTAAGTATATTATACTATACTATAGTTATAGTATAGTTAAGTATATTATACTATATTATAAGTATATTGTACTATATTATATTATACTACATATTATACTATAGGCTGTATAATAAATTAATAAGGAAAGATGTCCACATAGGTATAGCAACACACATTAATTACATTTTTCTTTTTAAAATTACAATAGGGATAGAAGGAATATTTCGGGTGGAGTAAGAGATGGGAGATTGCTGATGGAATAATAAGAATCCTTCTCCAAATGACAAATTTCGGGTCATCCCCAGGTGATTTAGTTTTACAGCAGGATTCACTCCTGGGGCACATCCTCAACTAGATAGATTGAGACAAGACCATAGGCCATCATGAAGTCAAAGGCATAAAATTGTAATTAGCTACAAGTAGCCTAAGGAGACTTGAGAATGCTGTCAAAGTCCAAAACTTGCAAAGCCAGCTATAGCTTCACTTTGCTTTACACAATGTAATTTGAGTTACCTACAAAGCCTGAAGGAAAGGAAAGCAAACATCTCAGAGATGAGTTCACCCCGCTTGGAGGAAAGAAAACCCACTCTGGCTCCTCACTTTCTTTAAACCAGAGTTTCCTCTCAATAAGAAGTAGGTGGGGAGATTCTGGTGGATATTAGGGGGTGGAGAAGGGAGAAGTTAGAGGGAAATTGGGATAGCATCCCCTGTGTTTAAAATAGAGAACACCTCCAAGAAGAGGGGACCTGGGTAGACTTTATTCACTTAATAGACTTTAAGTGCCTGAGGACACAGTACAAACTTGTTTCACATTATCAGACAGGCCCCCTCATGGCATCAGTGTCGGCAGAGACTCATGAATATGTAAATACTATATGTATCTTGGAAACATGCTTGACAAGAGAATAGCTAAAATGAACTGATTCTAGTTATAAGCCCATCAGCCTGCCATTCTTTATGTTTGAACAGGCAGGCTATTGCTAGGTGACAGATCATTAAGGCTATCTACTCAGTCAGCGGAAATGAAGAAATAATTTGTTCCTAATAACCTTCAGATGACCTCCCAGGCAAAAGGGAGTCTTTAAAGTGCTGTCTCTGCTGATACATGTCAGGCGGGAGGGTGGGGTTCTTCTGGCCCTGCAGTCAGAGCAGGGTGGCTGGTGAAACAGATTAATAAACACCTACTGACAGGGACATAGCGGGAAAAGATCTCATCACCTGCCATTATCGGGCTGATGAATAATTCAGAACTCTCCATCAGAGCCGAGAATTTCAGGCTACGCTGTGCTCTGCACTTGCAGGGAGGGGGAAGCATGAAGGCTCTCATTGCTGGGATTAAATGGGGGCCCAGGAAATTCGCTTCTGCTCCAGACTGTGTGGGCATCACAAGGGGTGGGGGAAGCAGGCATGAAAGAAGATTTGCCTCTTTGGAAGGTGTCCAGGCAGGTTTAGGGGCCAAGAGCTAGCAGGAAGCTCCTCAAAGCCTCCTGACTGTCATGAAAAGTTTGGTGGCCAGTGCAGACCCCCCGCACCACCATGTGTCCACCACTATAGTCAGAAAGAGGCCGCAGCTCTTGTTTCCTTGCCTGCTGGTGGGTTCCGGAGGACCAGGTAGGTCAGTCTCCCAGATGTGCCCCTCACTCCTTGAGCACTTCATCATACCCCCATTTCTGCTCTCTCCCCGTGTATGAGAAAATATTTGCACTGTGATCCTTGTGTAACAGATTTGGGGTCAGCTGGCTTCTATGGGGACTCTCAGGACAGCGTCTAATTACCAGCTGTGTGATTCTGACCACATTCTATTCTTTCTGGGACTCAGTTGCCTGGTCTGTAAAACGGGCTGAATCATATCTGACTCAGACAATTATTGTAAGGATTAAAAAGAAGTACACATGGAAAGGCCCAGCAGAGTACCTGGAACCAAGCACATCCCATTTCATGCCAGAGACAAGTGTCTCCCCCTACTCATTTGTTTTCTTACTCGGAACAAGGCAGGAACCCGACTGGACATGCAAATTTGATAATTCAAGTACTTAAATAAAAGGGCAGTTTCTACAGGTGATAGCATGATTTAGCAAACCAACAAGGGCTGGGAACATGCCCCCGCACTAATAACCGCAGGGATCACTTAGCACTGTTAGGCCTCAAGGGGCAGAAGGACAAGGAAAATTTGCTACTTGACAGAAGTCTTTCATAAAAGGTCACAGCCAACTGTGGTGACCTGGCAGGGAGGGAGCACAGGACAAATACCCCACTGTACTTTCCTCCTGCCACAGTCTTCTGCCTGGGCTTCCTTTTGGCTGAACTCAACCAGACCCCAGGCAAGAGGCCTGTTGATGGGTTAATAAGCCTCCTGGGCACACAGCAAGGTGAAGAAGGGTGGGAACTGAATCTGGAGGGACAAGTGGAAGAGCTGTAATTTACTGTCTGAGCAATGAGACTATTGGCACTTCTCCATCTGTGGTAACTTTCAATGTGTGTTGGATGAATTAAAAACATAGCAAGAGAAAGGAAAGGGTCTATGCACTTTAGAAGCCTTTAAACTAATTGAGGGTAGAGTGGGAAGGAAGAGAATAGGAGAGAGAAAGAGACAGAGGAAGGGAAGAAAGAAAGGAAGAATTTGAATTGTTATTATAAAAAAGTACTGATTTTAGAGTCAAAAATTTTTAGATCATCACTTACATCATTGCTTATCTTTTATTTACTAAGACACTTCTCCATCTTTCTGGTTCCATCACGTATAAAATGGAAACTTTGGATGACCTGATATCCCAGGTCTTTCCTAGCTTGGAATTCATGACTTCAAGTGTGATCATAGGGTAGTTCTGCCAATACTTTCCCTTCCTCAGCACCTGAGGCAAGCATGGCCTGAAAGACAAAGATTGTCATTCCTCAGAACTCAGAGTTACACATCTCTTCCTAAATCTGAAATTGATTGAGAGCTCAGCGTGCCTTTGGTGAAACCTGTATGTCATCCAAAGACTAAACAACCCCATGTATTCAACCAAGGTTGAGCTTTGCTGGGCTGGAGCTTATTAGTATTGGTCAAGTGGTGGGAGAAAAATGTGATACCCCATTCTTAAGAGATAAGCTGAGAAAAGCCTCTGGCCAACAGCTAGAAAAACTGTGGATTTTGTTGAGAGTCAATCATCTCTTATGAAGCACATTTTAAAGAGTATTGTTAAGTGGCTTAGAGATAAAGTGCCTTTTCAAAAACATTTGGTTTCAAGAGAGAAAGTGAAAACTGGGAGGCGTTAGGTAATTGGAGGGCTGAAAGGAGGCAGAAAATGAAAGCAGAGCAGGTAGAGAAATGAGCAGAACTGGAAAGGAGGAGGCAGAGCTGTGTTAGAGATAGACCAAGCACAGCAGGAGAGGACCCTAAATAGGATGCAACAGAAAGTCTGAATCATCCAAATTTTCATCCATCTGGATCATTCTCATTACTAATTCTGAGTAAAATCGGTCCTACTTTTGTATTGCACCCTAAACTGTGAGGAATATAGCATGCTAGAGAAAGACTAGCAACAGCTTTCAGAGAGCCTTAAAGAATGGGCTATTTAGTTACTTGATTCAGGAATAGCATGCAGTTCATTCACTCATTACTTCATATTTTCAAGATATATTCATAGAGTATCTATTAGGTTCCTTACAATCTTCTGGAAATATATTCATGACCTACATAGATACCATGGTCAACGGAAGTCTCTGAGTCTTAAATGATAAAGAAGAGCTAGCCATGATAGAGGATCAGCAGAAGGAGCATCCCAGGCAAAAGGAGAAACCCATGCAAAGGCCCTGGAAGCCTGGCCAAGCTTTGCCGGTCATGGTCACTAATTATACCGATGAGAGTGTATTTGAAAAAGGTTACTGCCACAGGGTAGAGCCCAGAGGCAAGATTTACTAACAACAAACAAACCACAACAAAACAGCTACCTTCAGATAATCAGCAACATGGAGAAGGTTGCATAGCCCAAACAGAAATAGCAACTCACCTGCTCACATGGACCTTCTTTTCTTTCCTACATGGTTTATCTCTGCATGTGGATTGGAACTTGGAGAGAACACTGGTATGTTTTCTGGGCCTTTGACATTTTTTCTCAAGAGTTTGTTTCCAATACTTTCAAAAACATTGTCTCTCTTCTGAATACAGAAAAGAGGAGGGCATGCTTATTTAGGGACTTATCTGAGTATGGATGAGTGTGTGTATTTCTGGAGAAATTCCACTGATCATTTCCATTTCTGTTTGGGCTATCCAACCTTCTCCATGTTGCTTATTATCTAAAGGTACCTGTTTGTTTGTTTGTTTGTTTGTTTGTTTATAGTAAATCTTGACTCTGGACTCTACCATGTAGCAGTAACTTTTTACAAATACAGTGTCATCAGTATAATCAGGGGCCATGACTCCTTTAAACAAGACAGTTATTTGAGGTAAGTAGTTAAACTTGAAAGTGATAAAGAAGTTTAGCCAAAGAAAGCAAGGGGGGAAAAGAATAAGGGTGAAGATGAATTTATAAAGAACGTCACAAGGGAAAGCAGTGCTTTTTTTTTTTCCTTCTTTCCTTCCCTAGTGACAAAGCTATGTCATTCAAGAGAAAGATGAAGAGTCTATTACACCAATGGAGTTCAGACCTCTGTTATGAAGGAAAGTGATCCCAGGCAGAGTCAGGGAAAGTAGATCCCAAATAGGGTGACCATTTGTTCTGGTTTGCTGGGGAAGTCCAAATTTCCACCTGTTGTCCTGTTGTACTTGCTAACAATGTTCTCCCTTTGCTTTCAAAAGTGTGCTTTTTGGGTGATAAATAATATGGTCACTCTTGCCTTAAACCTGCCTCTTCCACTAAGCAGGTGTGTGTCTCTGGGTAAACCTGTAAGTCTCTGAAGTTTCTGGACCTCAGTTTCTCAAGAGTTTGTATGACATTGCAACTAACATGTTTTTTAGCCTAATATTCTATGGTTGCATTAAGGCCAAGAGAAGAAAAGTTAGAGTTTGTGGAAGGGGATGTGGAATGTATTTGATTTGAATTAAAGAATATCAGTGATTCCTGAGGGATATATTTGCCTCCTTATTAAGTACAATTGCCTCTGCCTTACCCTGTGATCTTGACCCTGTGTAGGCCTAAACTCATGTGTGTGTTTTTGTCTAAGTTTTTAACAAAATTGTTTAAAAAGTTAAAAAAAAGTGGTAATAACAAATTTTAAAAACGGAAAGAAGCTTACACGGTAAGGACATAAAGAAAGAATATATTTTGGTAAAGGTATGCATTGTATTTATGTTTTACGCTAAGTGTTATTGTAAGAGTCAAAAAGTTAAAATTGAAAAGATTATAAATTTAAAAATTACAGTAAGCTAATTTACAATAAGTAAAATTACACTCACTCACTGACTCACCCAGAGCAATTTCTAGCTTGCAAGCTCCATTCATGGTAAGTGTTCTGTACAGGTATACCATTTTTTATCTATTACACCATATTTTTACTGTACCTTTTCTATGTTTAGATATGTTTGAATATACAAGTGCCATTGTGTTACAAGTGTCTGCAGTGTTCAGTGCAGTCACATGCTCTACAGGTTTATGATCTAGGAGCAACCTAGTTAGATTATAGACCTAGGCCAATAATCTGGGCCATACGATCGAGCCTTGGTGTGTAGTAGGCTATACCACCTAGGCTTGTGTAAATACACTCTGTGATAGAATCACCTATGGATGCATTTCCCAGAACATAATGAACATATTGTTAAACAACATAACTGTACATTTAAGTGAAATTTCATAGAATTAAATGTACATTTTGATTACATTTCTTCAGTGCTTCATTGGGCTCTTTGTTAGCCATAGACTTACTAGTTTATCCCTGCTGAAAATGGTTTCTTTCTTTCCAAATAAGCAGGTAGAATGATATGGGTGTAAAATAGTCCTAATCCAGTCTTGTCCCTCCTCTTACTCAGAAGGTTTTTGCTGTATGTACTGTACAACCAGAAGATGACAGTTCAGTGAAGGAAAAGGTGTGTTTACCTCAGGAGAGAGTGTCTTTATGACACTGATCTGCTCTGATGAATCCACTAATGTGAAATTTCTGACCCAATAGTCAGTGATTGCACAGCTCTGAGACTCTTCTCATTATTCATGAAATATGTGCTGCATGGCGTCAGTGCTCTCCCTGCAGACTCGCTGCCAAGCAATTACTCATTTCCATCACTTAGCTTTTTTATTATTATTATTTTTCAGTGGGTGTCTATATATTCAGCACACTTCGAGAAGCAAAGCACAGTCCCAGAATGAAAATGATGCTTGTCTTGTTTGATTTTAAATAGAAAAGCACTTTCAAGTCCTTAAAAATTGATGTTGTTTTAAACTTATAACAAGCAGTAAGGGAAACTGGTAGCTGCAGAAATAAATGGAAAGCAATCCAGAGCATTTCCACTGTTATACATATTTGCTACCAAGAGATGCTGGGGGGACTATCTTATAGGTCCTAATGTATTTCTCTGACTTCCCCTAGGAACCTTGAAGAGAAACAGTGAACCAGGAATGGTGACAGAGCTCTTATTGTGCTCCTTTGCCAAAGGCAGGGTACCCCTGTTCAGTGTGATGGTCCATGCTTGAAAAAGGGACAGGTTCCAGGAACTGTGTCCCTTTCTCATCCAAATGTTTGCATGTTAAGTCATTGCACAGATAAAGTCTGATGTGAAAGAATGGTCGTCTTTTGCTGCTATGTGATATAATTGGTGCAGAGCACTTGCCTCCCTGTTGTCATCACCATGGAGGAATATTCTAACCCTAGAAGTTGTCCCAGAAGATGTTTTTTGGGAACTGACAAAACTTTATTAAACAAGAGATCCTCAGTTGTAGACTCCAGTCCAGTCCTCCTGGGTATGGTAAAATCTTCTCATATTCAGTAGTTAATTACAGTGATGATCCCAGCTTTTCACAGTCCCTGTATTCAGCCTTTCCCACGTGAATGTGTAGTTCCTCACTGAAAAGTCAGAGTCTCTCTCTCCATCTCTGCAGTGTGAACTGGTCTTATGACTTACTTGGCCAATAGAATGTGCAAAGGAGATGGTGGGCAATTTTTAAGCCTACATCTCCAAAGTTCTTGCATGTTGCCACTTGACCTATCTTGGACCCTTGCTGTTGCCATGGGAGTATGCCCAAGCCAACTTGCAAGAAGACAAGAAACATGGAACAGCTCATCTGCCCTAGTTGCCCCAACCAAGGCCAGAGAGAACAGCTGACCACCACCTGACCCCCTAAATACATGAGTTAGTCCAGTCTAGGTCAGCAGCGCCACATAGCCTGCTGGTCACCCCAGCTGCCCCCAGGCATGTAAAGCTTGTCTATTATTTATTATTATAAGGTTTTGTGACAAGAAGGTGTCACATAAATAACAGACTTAATATCCCACCAAGAAATTATTACTTTCCTTTTTTCACCTCTCCCATCACACCTCACCATAGTAGATTTTGTTTGCTTTGGTTTTTCATTTTTCTTCGGTTTCTTTTATTTACTCCACTTACCATTAAGTACATATCACTGTACTAGACAACATGGTTAATACAGAGACTGGTGAATCAGAGAACTTTCTCTCAAAGAGTTCTCATTCTAACAGTAATTCTCAATATTTTTTATCTTGACACTTAATGGATGGCATTAATATGTGCAACACATTCTCAAGAGCAAACTCAGAGTTATGAACAATTTCTGATGCATTTGCTTTTTCTGTATCCATGTCTCCAGTGCCTAAGAAATTGCACTTGAATGCTAGTGAATGAAAGCAGCATTAAGGAGTTTGAAACATATCATAGCTGTCACCCTGAATCATTTGTATGTTGTTATTTTACCTCCTATTAGTTATAAATTACTTACAACCCACTTCACTGCTGATTACCACATCCTGGGTTTTGATGTCCCAGATGAGAACAACTGGCCTAGTGAAAGGAGAATGCTGACATCCAAAGCATTACCTGCAATCCAAAGCAGAGTGAAAGAAGGGTGTAGCAGAGATACTGAGAGGGGGCACAAAAAGGCGTAACACATTCTGACTTGGGCAAACAGGGTGGCTTTCCGGAAGACTTGACATCCATCTGACCTAAACCCAGGGTTTCAATGGAGATTAACTCACTTCATTAGTAAAAGAGCACTCTTTCTCCTGTCTCCTCCAAACCCAGATGTTCCCCAGTTCTTTGACTGAACTCAGTGGAGGCTGACATTTCAATTAGAGCAAGGAAATTCCATGTGATTGCCACACCTTCCTGAAACAGGTGATAGAAAGGTAACCCTTCAGAATTCAGCTTCTGTGATGCTGTCACTGTGTCTCCCGCAAAAGGATATTCAAAGAGTCAGCCTCCCTCTCTTGCATTTCTAGACAAAAGAATAAGTCAGGCCAGATTCACCAGTTCTCTATCATCTGTCAAATGGCAGACCTGGGACAAACATGGTTTTCTTCTCCCTGGCCTAATGTTCCTTCAACTTTATTGAGTGTGCAATGACCTTTAGAGGTTCCTTTTAACCCTGGCTTCTGAACCATGTTTTCTTTTGAGGTCTTGCCTGCCAGTCTAAAGGAAGGATTTATAGACACCATCCCTCCCATCTCTGCTTCTGAGTCAAAGCCGTTCTTTACAGAGGACTTACAGATTCCAGAAGACTCTATTTTAAGAAAAGCTCCTTCCCTGTTTCCTCCTCTCCTGTCTATTCTGGCAAAGTGTGATCACTGGGTTTCATTCTACTGCACAGTTTTCCCAAGTGGCTTTTCCATTCTGTGATAGCAGAGGAGTAGGAAACAGCTCCCCACTGGAAGTAGGTGCCACAGCGAGAGCAATAAAGTTCTACAGAACAGTATTGCATAAAGAAGATGGCTTGCAAAGGTGTGTTCTTTCATGTATGCTGAAAAAAGCGAGCTTCACTGGCAGATCGGGAAGTTGTGTGGGGCCTTTGCTCCTGTCTAGGAAAATCACAGTGAAGACTTTCAAGATTTAGAAATAAAGTTAGGCCATCCTCTGCAGTTAACTATTCTTTTAGAAACAGCTGCTGGCTAGCTACTCAGCCCTAATAGGGATTAAATGCTTGATTAGAAGCTGTAATCTGCAGATTTACAGAATACTTTGTTACCATTATGGCATTGCACACAGCAGTGCTTCTGACCGGGGAACTCATGAGCAGAATGCAGTCTGACACTCCAATATATTGTTGGAGAGGCATCTTATCATCGAGAGGAAATGATGTACGTGAAACTCTTCATCAGCACATGACTCAGATTATCACGGTTCCTACTCTTGCTGCATTCCCTCTTTTCTCTTAACCCACCCCTATGGCTTTATTCCAAGTTCGCTATGACCATCTGATAGCAAAAGAAGAAAAAAGTCCCAGGCCTGGTTTATAGATGGTTCTGCAGGATAAGCTGGCAGAATCTAAAAGTAGATGGCTGTCACACTGCAGTCTCATTTAGGGGGATCCTGAAGGCAGTGGTAAGGGGTTGTTCTGCCAACAGGCAGAACTTCCAAACAATGCACCTGATTATTCATTTTTGCCTGGAATAAGATAGAACAAGGTATAGAACCAAACTGATGAATGGTAAGTGACTAATGGTCTGGTTGGAATGCCAGGGACTTGAAGGAATACCACTTAAAAATTGGTAACAAGGAGGTCTGAGGTTATGTATGTGAATAGATCTCTCATATTAGACACGATGTGAAAAGATGTTTGTATCTCACAAAAGAGGAACCTCAGCAGAAAAGGAATTTAATAATCAGATGGGCAAGATGACCTATTCTTGCAGGTCTTAGATGATCCATGTGTTGGTAGATGTCTGTCAGCCTCTTTTCTGAGCCACCCTGTCCTTGTCCAATGGACTGAAAAACACAGTGGTCATATCAGCAGACGTAGAGGTTATGCATGGATTTGACAATGGACTTCCACCGACCAACGCTACAGCCCTCGCTCCAGGCCCTCTCCCCATTGCTGGCTGTGCACCACAGAGGCAGTAGCCATGCAGGGACAACAGTTCTCCATACAAGTTTCTGGAGCTCCCTTCAGTGTCCCACTGGGATGGTAGGATGTGTGGGCTTCTTGTATTTCTCTCTAAGTTCTGACTTCTGGAGCTTGCCAGTGTGCATCACATATATTAACAATCTGATCCTTCAACTTTCATTTCCAGATCTTCGCTTCCCCAGCAGGGGGCCACGTTTGTATAATGTCTAATTCCTAAAATGAATCTCCTAGTCCCCTAATACTAGTGGGGGCTTTGTTTCCCTGACTGAATCCTGGCTGATAAAAGGGAACTAGGAAACGAAAGTAACATGCATTTCATCCAGCTGAGGTCAGTTACGATTGCTGGCTTTTCCATTGGCAACCTGTTTGTGTAGTTGGTCCACACTCTTGAAAGGGAGGAGTAGGATGGAATGGGATTCCTATGCATAGAATGAAAAATAAAAACTGTAAGGAAATGCCTCAAATCCAACATGATAATAATAATAATAATAATGACTTTCTTTTGGTGGTGAGATTGTGCATAATTTATTTTTTCCTTTTTTCTTATGCTATAGAATTTCCAAACTTTTATAATAAATATACTTTATTAGTGGAAAAAATGACAAGCTTCATTTTGAAAAAAAAATTTAAATGTATAGATTACTTGATGACATATACATACACTAGATCATAACACAACATCTATTTGTTTTCTAGGGTTGAATTAATAACTTTGCATCCAGTGTATACTGACAACAAGGTTACCAGTTCAAAAAAAATTTAGTTTTCAGTATCTTAAGCAATAAATAAAACTAAATGGCTAGTGAGGCTCCTTCAGCTACAAGAAGAGGCTTTCTAAGTCTCAAAGTATGGTGACTTATTGTAAGGACACATATAACATTAAGATTGCTGGAACTTTTAATTGCCCCAAGTTTAAAGGGGGTGCAGAGTACAGAGGGGCATCTTAGAGCCTGGGTCTGACTTAGGGGTCACTCTGACTCTGAAATATCTCTTGGGAACTTAAGAGAAAGTTGGGGGTCTTTACTCAAATACTGTACTAATTATGTACTAATTAATAGATGATTTGGCTTTCCCCATGTATTTCTCTCTCTCTCTGTGTGTGTGTGTGTGTGTGTGTGTGGTTGCTAATAAGGAAAATTAGATCATTTCTTAGAATACCTTAATCCTTCGCATATTGCCAGTACTTTATGATAGACAATGGGGAGCTATGGTGGAGTTTGAAGCAGGAAAGTTATTCAAGTCTGAGGTCGGGATTAATTGTTAAAAACTCGGGTAGCAGTGTAAAAAGAGAAAAACTCCATAGGCAGAAAGGCCAACTAAGACGTTGTTGTGACAATCTAGGCAAAGGAATAATAGCTAACTGACTCAAGGAACCTGCAAGAAAAACTAAGAATTATGTTGGAGAAACTAATGAAAGTATCATATTAGCATAGTTAAAATCTATCTGTTTGACTTTAATAAAAGGCTACATTGTTCTGGAGAAGAGCAAAGAAAGATTTGCCTTGCTTTTAGCTGGGCTAAGAACAGATTTCTTCTTACCTATCTGACAAAGCAACTTGGTGATACATGATAATATGATTACTACCCCTGGATGAGGGGAAAACATTAATTGGCTGAATGCATTAATCACCCTAGACTGGGTTGTGCTGCAGTAGCAAATAACCACCGAATCAAGGCTGAAAACCACAAGGCTAATTTCTCTCTCATATTATAGTCCATCATGGGTCAGCTGGGGGCACTGCTCTTCGGCAGCCCTGTGCTCCAGGATCAGAGCAGCTACCATCTGCCATCATTTGCCTTTCACTATGGTAGTTGGAAAGAGAGAGTGACCAGTAACACACCAGTTTTTAAAGCATCCATCTGGAGCGGAATACACCACTTCCACTCACATTCCATTGGCCAAAGTAAATTATATGGCCACACCCCTCTTCAAGGTGCAGAGCAGTGCAGCACCCTAAGCCCAGTTCGAGCCAGAAATCTTTCTGTGAACTGATGCTAATGTCTATTCCCATTGGATATGGCTTCATCATTAGTAGTGTTATATTGGCTGCCTTGAATCTCTTCAACTTCTCAGAGATAAGGAAAAATATTTTAAAGTAAGACCCCACCCACAGCATCAGGCAGTGATGCTATTAATTCCCGCAAACTTACTGAGGAAGCCCCAAGGTCTTAACTATTTATAGTTGCAAACCCCCAAGACATTTCCTGATAGATTATGGATATACCGTACACTAATAGCCTTAGTAGAATTTCCGTTCTGGCTTCTGTCTTGTCAGAAATCTTCCCTGCGGTCTACCCAGGGCCTCCCAAGCCATACCGAGGGCTTGTTCTTTACCTTCTGCCCTGCTGTGCACAACGAGTATTAAGCAGCTGTCCTCTCCCACCTCAGGGAGTGCTGTGCATCCACAAGGCGTTGTTAGTGCAGCAGCATATGCTAGTGGAGCACTTGGGATGCAGGCTGGATGGAAAACAGGGGCTTAATTGAATTAGACGCACACACTCTGGATATTTTTGTCTTTAATCTTTATAGCCCCCTCTCTGTTTGCCGGGGAAAATCTGTCTCCTTTCACATGATCTGCTAGCATTTGGGATTTGTTCCCCGCACCTTCTACTAATTCCAATAGCCATGTCTTATTCCCTTGCATTCTCACATTCTATAAACCCAAGCAAAGAAAGCCTTTAACAATAGTTCTGCGCTCCTCATTAGACACAGACATAAGTAGTAGTGCTGAGTATGAAGAAGGGCCTGAGGGCATCCTGCATGCTGCGTTCCACCTTGCTTTGCACCTGCCAGCCTGGTAAGCAAGCAGTCTCACACTTTCCTGGTGATAGGAGCAGTCACAGTGTCATTTAAAATACAGATCACCCAGCCTATCCTGGGGAAAATATAAATCAGAAAGTCTCGGTAGGGTTCAGAAATTTATAAACACTTGAAATGAGTCTTATTGTTAAGTGAATTTAAGAAACAATGGCCAGTGTTTGTTCCTTCCTCTTAGAACACTTGAAAGTCTTTCAACTTCAAAACTGGAGAATGATACCACAAAACTCTACTTGAATAACCTCAACTCAATATACTTTCTCCTGTTATAAAACTTTTTCAGCCTCTGTGCATATCTGGTGTACTTTCATATACTTTTATATTGTGAAATATGGAGCTATTGTCTCCAGCTGTTTCACTGTGTATGTTTAGTTTCTCCCTAAAAGGGCAAATTCCCTAAGGTCACGCCTGGGGCCTCTTCTTGATTTGTCTTCCTTTTCCCTCCTCCCACATCTACTTCCATATCTGTCTTATCCATCTATCTATAGCTACATGCATATTTGTATCTATGTCTAGAACTGCAACTATATCCATCTTCCTTTTAGAATGTAAATTCCATGAAATCACAAGTCTTGACTTGTGGGTCCAATTAGAAATAAAGTTTTGAACATGTCTGAGACATCTCAATGTCTGTTGAGTTACTTTAAAAGATGCAATTGTTGCTGCCTTCTTTCATTGTGCTTTACCAACGAGATTATTCCATTTCCTTCTTTTCATCCTCTTTCCAGTCCCTGCTCTCTGGCTGTTGTCTAGACTCTCCTAAAGAGCATTTATCTAGTCCAGTGGATAGAAAACAGACGCTGAGAGCTCATGACAAATAGTGTACAGTTTTTATTTTTGGCTGTCCATATCTATTCCTCCAAATTTTGTTAACAGCAGCAAAGAACCATCTCAGCATCTGTGTGGAGGTGAGACTGACCCAGAATTCATCGATGAGCATATTCCTTTGCCTCAAGGATTTTTTTCAGGACTGAGGATACAACCCTGATTCTAATCAGGGTTTGGGATTTTTGCCGGAACTTCAGGGAAAACTGGCTTTTGTATTGCTGAGGTTGCTAGCTGGAGAATATGAGAGTAGGCTAGAGTTTCTGGGAGCTCTCATGTGGAGACAGCCTGCCTGGTAATAACAGAAACATAGAGAACAGGGCAACATGCTGGCCAGAGATGCAGGCAGGTATGGAGAGTCAGGGCAACATTGCTGAACTATGGGACAGGGCCATGTGATGCATGTTCTTTTTTATCCAAACATTGACTGTGGACAAGCCTCAACTCCGGCAGTCATCGCAGACTGAGTTTAAAAATGAAAGTGGTGGGGGTGGTTTTCTCTGCAGGAAATATGCTTCCCTGGTTTTCCCCACACACATGGCCAGGTAACCTCTTGTTTCCCTTTACTGATATCACTCAGAGGCTTTCCTAAATGCCATCGCATTCTCTTTTCATACACTGCACTCACGTTACTATGCTGTCTGCAATAGACTTGCGTTCACCTATAGTCCGTGAGCTCCTTGAGAGCCAAGGTCAGATTTTCCATGTCTTGTACCCCCTATAACTAACACCATACCTGGAGGTGCTCAATGCTCAATACACAAGGGCTGCATGAGGCAGTGAATGCATATAGTAGATTAGAGAGTTCAACTCAAGATTTCTTGACCTGCAAATCCAAGGCACATGTCTCCAACAAAAATTAGAGCTACTAAGGCAAAAATGTTTCTTGCTTTCTTGACATTGCTCGTGCAGGGAAGAGCCTAATATGAACTGAAGTTGTTGGCCCTACTCCCTCTCCACTCAGATGGCAGCCTCTGGCCAATTTGTGAGGAGACTTGCCGCTGAGAGGCAGACAGCAGCTCTCAAGCTCCTGCCAGCTGGGCCATTTCTCCCCAGGTCTCTAAGAGGCTGGGAGAGATGGGGCATGACATTGAGTCAGGCCCGCTGCTCTGTTCATTGGAGGATACTGAAGGCAGCTCCAATGCCCCACTGCACCCTGTGGGAGGCAGAAGGAGAGCATTTTTGTCCCTGAGGGGAGAGGACAAGGGGATGAGCGAAACAGAAAGCAGAGAAAGCTTTTGTTTTTATTTTTAGCATTGACCCCCAAGGAAACTGGCAGCAGCCATCTGTCTGTAAGTATATGGAATCACTGGATGGAAATGCAGGCTGAGGCACCAGTACCTGGCTTCTTTCTTTTTCTTTTCTTCTTTTTCTCCTCATGTAATAATACTTCCCTCCAATTCCTAGAAAAAGTTGGTAAAATAACTGTTTTCATTTGAGAAATATTTTGACGAGAACAATCAAAAGGCCAGTCTCCTCCAGTAACCAATTTCTATTACAAAGTAAGATTTCCACAAGGTTTTTCTTCCCAAGGGGTGAGGCTGACCTTACACTACTTCACAGAAACCCAATTGGCTCCTGTGAAGTCACCACATTAGCTTGTATCTTCTTTTTACCTAGGCTACCTTTCATCTTTCAACTTATATTGAAATTGCATCCAAAGTATATATAACCTGTTGCAAACAGGATTGTGGTCATGAAACAAACGTTGTACCTAAAAATAAATGCCAGTGAACACAATTCAGACAAGTGGATGCAAGTTTCTTTCCTTTCAGTAAGGATTTCGATGAATAAGACCTCTTCTTGGGTAAATATCACTCACTTTCCCCGTGTCATCTTCTCAGCTCTACTAGGCTTCCTTCCTTTTACTGCCTTCCTTGAGGGCAAAGTCTAATAAAAGTTTATATGTAGCAAATCAAAATGGAAAAAGTTCATAGGATATGGAGAAAGCCCAACTCCATGGCACTAAAGAAAGTGGTAATACTTGTGCAAATACAGTGCATGATCAACTCCTCTGATCCAGCTCTTGAGGAAGAGAAGATAAATAGGATTCCTATCAGGTGTGCCCAATTGTTAAAGATCTAGCATCTCATTCTATTCTCTGGAAAGTATGCTTACAAAATACAAGCTAATCTCCAAGGGGCACTTGCATGCACTTCACGAATGTTAAGAATTTTCTAATCACTGCTATGATGTTCATATAATGGCTTCCATTAACAAAACAACAAATTTTGCAACAGTGCCCTACAATTGTTTGATGCCTCTTGCTATTTCCATCTCATGACAGTGATGAAAAAGGATTGCATATATTACTTGATATTTTGAGGTAATTATAATCAGTTGCTATAATACAAACTGAGTTTGCTTTAATGGAAATTCCATTAATAGTGATAACACTTTGTATCATTTGATCTCAGAAACAAGAATGCTGTTTTATATGTCTATGTTAATGTAAAATTTGCAAAGTGGCATTGACATTTGCTAAGACATGCATTTCAGAGACATACGGAATTAAGCTAGGTGAGACCCTGAAACAAATGGCCAGTTTAGATAATATACTCAAGACTCACAACTTGAGTGGAAAACAAATGGAAGGTGTTGCTATTGCTGATCATGTGTATTTTCCTTTCCTTCTCCTACATAAAATGTTCCTCAAATGGGTAAGTTGTATAATTGGCTAAAATTTATACTTCACAATCCAACCAATACAAATATCATTGGTAAACTGTACATTTATCTCATTTTTGCCAAGTTTTAATTTTTAACTTTCCTTGTTATTAATGATGATAATAACTAGTTTTAGGCAATTATGTAGCAAAATATTAATACTCATGACGTGATTAAGTAGGTATCATTATATCAATATAATGAATGAGGACATAGAAACAAAAAGGATTAGAAAGAAGGCACAGACAGAGATATATTGTCTAACTCACACCAGTCTGCAAGAGTGAATTGTATATATCCCTCTCAACTTTGCATTCAGTGAAATCACATCGGTAGTTTGAAAAAGGCCACCGTGAAAGTATTTATAGCACAAAAATTGGCAAGTGCTTTAAATCAGCATGTCTCCTGTATTAGTCCACTCTCATGCTGCTATAAAGAACTGCCTAAGACTGGGTAATTTATAGAGCAAAGAGGTTTAATTGACTCACAGTTCTGCATGGCTGGGGAGGCCTCAGGAAACTTACAATCATGGCAGAAGGGAAAGCAAACATGTCCTTCTTCCCATGGTGGCAGGAGAGAGAAGTTCAGAGTGAAGTGGGGAAAAGCCACTCACTCACTATCTCAAAAACAGCACGGGGGAGCCTGACAAAAGCTGACATCTCTCTTTCTCATCTTTTCTTCTCTAATCCTCCTCCTCATAGTCCCTTTGGTAAGATTCTCCCAGAAACAGACTGAGACAAGGATTGACAAGCAATTGATTTATTAGGAAAGTACTCCCCAGAAGTTATGGGAAGCAGGATAAGAATGAGGAAGAAGCCAAGAAATAATGCTATTTCAGGGGAATCCCAAAGGAGCTCAGGAGCATATATTACATCACAGAGTTTGTCTTGTCTAGCCTCAAATTGAGGAAGCTGGACTTTTGTGCTCCCCACTACACAGCCATCATCTATAGGGGAAGAGAGTTAACAAACTCCCAGGCACTACTTTGCTTTCTCTGCTTATCAGCTTATCAGGTGGGCTCCAGTGCCCACCTCTGAAAGTCACAGGTGTCAGCCATTGGCAGCAAAGCCTTGCGAAGAGGAGCTATGGGTGCACAGAGCTGGAAAAAAGAATGGGCCAACAGAGCCCACTATACTTCCACAAATTATGTTTTACTGAAGACCCTGCTTCATCCAGGCTGGCCAGTGGTATATGTCTTTTCTCAGAAAACCTAACATGATTTGCCTATTCTCCTCTGGTCTAATGAGAATATATTAGGAAACTTGACTTCTCTGGAAATCTAGAAAGGAAGAAAACAGTCTTTCAGGATAGAGGCACCCACTTCTATTTCATAGAGAGAGAATGGAGGCAAGTGGGGGATATCATAGCCTGTGCTCTGTATAGTCTGTGCTCTGTGCTGAACTGACCCCAAAGGAGGAGGAAGATTATCTCGCTGGGGAGACACCAGATGTTACCCTTTCTCAGTGAGCCTATAAATATGGACCTTTTTCTGTTATGGCATGTCACATTAGGTGGTAGTTTCCTTTACCACTCTTTCCACAGCCTAAGTGTGAATGAAAAGTACATGTCCAGTACACTTGAATATAAGATGTATATACCACTCTTGGTATGTTCAGCAGATTGTGCCAGGTTTCTGGATGAACATTGAGGCCAAGTATAATGCAACACTATCTGTTTAATCACATAAATCACTGGTGCCACGGGAAACCATGACACATTGAGAAATTTCTTTATAACTCAGCATTATTTCCATGAAATCTTAATGTGCTACAGAACTCTAAATGTTTCCCCTTCTGCAAAATGTCCACATATAATGTAGGAGTTATTACCTCATTATATCTACTGGGAAAGGGAGGCATCAATTAAGTGACAGGTCCATTAATGGTCACTATATCACCTCATGCTTTAAAATAATACCTCGTTGCGAGGAGACAAGAGTTGATTATAAATATTTTCAAATATTACTTTGTGTTGTATCCAAAGAACCACTCTCCATACACTGCCCACCAGGTTTTGGATTTTGGGGTTTTTATCTCCTATATCATGCAGGCCTATATTTTTTTAAAAAAATTTTTCTATTTGCTTCTTATATTTTAAAATGTAATCCTAGTTATCTTAAGGAACAGGTAGCCGGGAGCGGTGGCTCATGCCTGTAATCCCAGCACTTTGGGAGGCCGAGGCAGGTGGATCACCTGAGGTTGGGAGTTCAAGACCAGCCTGATCAACATGAAGAAATCCCATCTCTACTAAAAAGACAAAATTAGCCAGGCATGGTGGTGCATGCCTGTAGTCATAGCTACTTGGGAGGCTGAGGCAGGATAATCACTTGAACCCAGGAGGCAGAGGTTGCAGTGAGCCGAGATCGTGCCATTGCACTCCAGCCTGGGCAACAAGATTGAAACTCTGTCTCAAAAAAATAAAAAATAAAAATAAAAAAAGGAACAGGTAATCCTAGCATGAAATAGTTAATAGCAGTTTTAATAATCATTACTCATAAAATCCCAACTGGCTTTGGTTGCAACTGGTCATCATTAGAGGGTTGAATTTATCAGACAAAAAAATTTTGCTTAATTAGGTGACTAACTGGCAGAGCCTTTCTTACTGGGAAACCGTTAAAATCATCAAGAAAATTCTCAAGAAGATCTTGATTAAACTATTTTGTCATTGTTTTACTGGGTATCATTAAATTCCCACTTGCAAACCCTAGAAGTTAATTCAAGTTCCAAGACCTTATACAAAAGTATAACCAGCTAGCCAATGTAAACTGAGGGAAATTTGACTAAAAGTAATAGAGCAAGTCTATATCCCAGGCATTATTTTACATAGGGGAATTCCATATTTTTAGTATAATGCTTCTTTAAATATGGTCAACTCCTCATTTCTGTAAGTCTCGATCTTACAAGTATGGTCTAATAACGTAAGAATTCCCATCTAATAAATGTACTGCAAGTCATCCCTAGATAGAGAAGAGGCCTCAGAGATTATAACTGAATTTTTAATTGAATGAATGCCCACTGTTCTTTCATGCAGAAACTAATAAGCTACAATTCAGTGGCATGTTCATGTTTTCATGTTATATTAAAAGCAAAAAGAATGTAGCATCCTTAGTCTCAAAGTTTTAAAAAATGAACGAGTCATCCAAAATATTTACAAAGGTATTAGCCCTAGAGTAAATGAGCCAGGTAAATGATTGATTTAGTGGAAAATGCTAGGGCAGAAATCTGGAATGCAATATCTTACTCCACAAATACTAGGGGTCCTGATATTTTAATAGGCAGTTCAAAACTTTCTCTTCTGGTAATGTCCTTTTACCTTATGCCTGGATAAGAAGCTGAATTCTGGTCTCTGAATTCAAATATTCCCCAAGAATCCTGTGGAGGCTGCCCATGGTTCATAGGTCTAACAACTCTATCAGGGAGGAAGAAACAGTAATAATTGGCTCCCGTGAGCCTCTACTTGCAAGAGTCAAGGAATGGGAGATAAACTGATTAAGCTGTGGGCAAGGCAACCAGATTTGGGAACACAGTTTGGCAGAAAACAACTGGAGAGAAAAGAAAGAGAGTCAGCCCCAGAGACTTCCTAACACATGGCTATGAGTATGTGTGCACACACACGATACGTCATGGAAAAATTTCAGGTAGAGAACTTTCAACACACTAATGCTTGCTTACAATGAAGAAAGATGTTATAACTCAAGCTTTAGAGAGACTTCTTCTTAAGCCCTGCAGCCTGCTGCAGTCACAAGCTGGCCTGTCCTCATATCACACTATTTAACACCAGCAACCTTGTCTTCTACATAAATGAATTTTTTAAATGTTGTTATTTCCCTCACCAGCCCCTCCTCCAATAAATAAATGAAGTTGACTAGAATCTTGCAGTGTCAAATTCTAAAGCCTATCTTTATGTGCAAAAGCAACATTATCCTGGAAGAATGGGAGATTTTCATGGATTTTACCAAATCATAATAACCTGATTTATCTTTCAATGGCAGGTAGATTAACAAGATACCCTTTAGCACATCACAATCTTATTTTAAAAAAGAAATCATGAAACTTATGGATCTTGATCCAAAATGCCCTCTGTGTCTTATTAGTTTTATGTCAGCAGATCCGAAGAGATTGGGCGAAGAGCCCTAGTCTCTCGTTCAAACTTCCACCAACTTATTGTGTATTTGGGCACCTTGGAAGTATTCTGATCTTCAGGTTTCTTGATTTATAAAATGTGGGGATTGGAATACAAAGTTCATTCTGCTGCAACATCTATTTTTTATTGGTCATAGTTTGTAATACATTAAAGAGTCCCCCATAGCTGGAGGTGATTTTGTTTAAGTATAAACTTAGAAAGATAAGTTTGGTAGCCTTGTTAAATACCAACCACAGAAGAATGGTTATGAAGTGTGATTCAGATAAATCATCATCATAAGTGCCAACTACTGAGCACTTCCCATCATGGGCTTCCATGAGCTTTATTGTATAATAGAGAAAAGGACTATCATTTAAAAACCATACTGACGTCACCACTGTGCTTTCTCAGATGAGTGGTTTCATTCATATCATGAGGTGGTGAATCTATCTATTGTGGCTTTCCTCTTTCAGACACTGGTAGAGGAAAGGACACGAGAAGGCTGACATTTCAAAGTCTCTTCCAGGGCTAAAAAAGTGAGACTAGTTTAGAAGTATTAGTGGATTGTTAGGTAAGTATTTTTTAGATTTGCCTTTTCCTTAACTGATACACAATATGTGTATGTATTTATGGAGTACATGTGAAATTTTGTTACATGCATAGAATATATAATGATAACATCAGAGTATTTGAGGTATATGTCACTGAGTGTGTATTTATTTATTTAAATTTGTTTGTTTTTTTAGAGGCACAGTCTCACTCTGTCACCCAGGCTGCAGTGCAGTGGTGTGATCAGAGCTCACTATGACCTCAAACTCCTAGACTCAAATGATACTCCTTCCTCTGCCTTCCGAGTAGCTAGGACTACAGATACACAACACACCTTGCTTATTTTAAAAAAAAAAAATGTAGAGACAGGGCTCACTCTGTTGCCCAGACTGGTCTTGAACTCCTGGCCTCAAACAATCCTCCCCCTTTGGCTACACAAAGCACTGGGATTATAGGGATGAGCCACAATGCCTGGCCAAGTACCATTTCTATGTGTTGGAAACACTTCAAGTCCTCTTCTAGCTATTTTGAAAATATAATACATTGTTATCCTACATTGCTAGGAAATGTTAGATAATATTCCTTCTATTTAGCTATATGTTTGTATCCATTAACCAACCTCCTTTCATCCTCCCCACTCCCACACCCTTCCCAGCCTCTGGTATCTACCACTCTACTCTCTTACCTCTATGAGATCAACTTTCTTAGCTCCCACATATGAGTGAAAATGTGATATTTGTCTTTCTGTGCCTGGCTTATTTCATTTAATATAATGACCTCTAGTTCCATCCACATTGCTGAAAATGACATGATTTCATTCTATTTTTAGTGGCTGAATAGTATTCTGTTGTGTATATATACCACATTTTCTTTATCCATTTGTTCATCAGTGAACACTTAGATTGATTCTGTATCTTGGCTATTGTGAACAGTGCTGCAATGAACATGGGGATTTGGGTATCTTTTTAAATGCTAATTTATTTTCCTGTGGATAGATACCCCTTAGTGGGATTGCTGGGTCATATGATAATTCTACGTTTAGGTTTTTGAGAAATCTCCATACTGTTTTCCATAGTGGCTAGTTAACATTCTCATCAACAGTATATGAGTTCCCTTTTTCTCCGCATACTCTCCAGCATCTGTTACTTTTTTGTCTTTTTAGTAATAGCCCTCTAGTTTATTATTTTTGATGACAGACTGATTTTGTCTGTCATCAAAAATATAACTTTTTGTTTCTTTTATCCTTTGTATTTTTTTTTAGTTTCTATTTAGTTCTGTTGTACCCGTCATTATTTTTTTCTACTAATTTGGGGTTTTGTTTGTTCTTACTTTTCTAGTTCTTTGAGGTCCATTATTATATTGTTTATTTGAAATCTTTCTACTTTTTTCATAATCTGTGATTTTGTTTTTAATTATCTTAAGTCTTATGATCACACATAATTTTTAAATTTGTGTATATCTCTTCTATGTTAATCCTTTCAAGTTGGCTATAGCACCATTCCCAATCACAAATACACAGCAGTTCTACAGTTTTATGTTTCTGAATGGCTGTTTAAAGACAATCCTAAATTATACCTTAGTCTGACTTAGAGAGTAAATAATTCAAGAGTGAAGTTTAACTTGCTACTATTTAAAAGCATCTGACCTCATCCATAAAATGTGAGAAGTGTTAAATAATCTTATGAAATCTTTCTACTTTTTTGATGTGGGTGTTAATTACTACACAATTCCCTCTTAGCACTGTTTTTGAATCATCTCATAGGTTTTGGTATGTTTTGTTTTGATTTTTTGGGTCATTTCAACAATGTTAATTCTTTTAATCCATGAGTGTGACATGTCTTTCCACTTGTTTGTATCCTTTTCAGTTTCTTTTATCAGAGTTTTGTTGCTCTACTTTCAAAGGTCTTTCACCTCCTTGATTGAATTTTTCCTAGGTTTTTTATTTTGATAGCTATTATAATTGAGATTTTTAAAAATTACTTTCTCAATTAGTTTATTATTGGGGTATAAAAACACCATTAATTTTTATATTTTGCATTCTGCAACTTTACTAAGTTTATTTATTAGATCGAAGAGTTTTTTTTGTCAGAGTATAGGTTTATCTAGATGTAAGATCATGTGATCTGCAAAGAGGAATGATTTTACTTCTTCTTTTCCAAATTGGATGCCTTTTATGTCGTTCCATTGCCTGACTACTCTAGCTAGGATTTCCATTATTATATTGAATAGGAATGGTGAAAATGCACATCCTTGTCTTGTTCCATCTCTTAGAGGAAATTCTTTTAGATCTATTCCATTCAGTCTGAAATTAGCTGTGGGTTTGTCATATATGGCTTATATTATGTTGAGGCATGTTCCTTCATGACTAGTTTGTTGTGTTTTCATCATGAAGAGGTGTTGAATTTTATCAAATGCTTTTTCTGCATATATTGAGATGATGATATGGCCTTTTCCCTTTATTCTGTTGACCTGATATATCACATTCATTTATTTGGATATGTTGAACTATCCTTGCATCCCTGAAATAAACCCCACTTGATTATGGTGTAGGAACATTTTAGTGTTTCTTGTATGGTTGGTCTAGTATTGATTAATACCCTCAGCTTTTACTTGTCTGGGAAAAACTTTATTTCTCCTTTATTTATAAGGGATAATTCTGCTAGGTATAGTATCCTTAGCTGGCAAGTTTTTTCTTGTAGCATTTTGAATGTATCATTTCATGCTCCCTAGCCTATAAGGTTTCTGCTGAGAAATCCTGTTGGTTTAATGGGAGTTCCTTCATAAGTAACTAGGCACTTTTCTTTTGCTTTTTGAAGAATGTGTTATTTGTCTTCAACTTTTGACAGTTGAGAGAAGATCTTTTTGAACTGTGTCATTTGGGGATCCCTGAGCCTTCTGTATCTAGAAGTCTACATTTTTTTATTAGAGTTCTAATATTTTCATTTATTATTTTGTTAAATAGGTTTTCTATTCCTTTGTTTATTTTTCTCTTTGCCTTCTGGGTCATCAAAAATTTGAATATTTGATTCTGAAATTCTGTCTTCTGCTAGATCTAGTTTATTGTTGAAGCTTTTGAATGAATTTTGTATTTCATTCAATTAACTCTTCAGTTCTGAAATTCTGTTTGGTTCCTTTTTAAAAATAATATCTAGCTCTTTGGTAAATTTCTCATTCTTATTCTGAATTGTTTTTATAATTTCTTTGTGTTCTTTAACTGAATTCTCTTGTATCTCATTAAGCTTCAGTATTATTAGTTTGAATTCGTTTTCCAAGATTTCATAAATTTCCTTTTCATTGGAGTCTGCTGCTAGAGAATTACTGTGTTCCTTTGGATGTGTCATATTTTCTTGGGTTTTTTTTTTCATGTTTTCCATGTCTTTACATTGATATCTGCCCATGTGGTGTAACAGCCCCTTTTTCTTTTCAGAATTCACTTTCATAGGAGAGAACTTCTTCTTGAAGACTTGTCTATGGTGCTGATTGGGTAGCACACTTTGGCTTTGCTTCTGGGTATGTTTCTGTATTATTTATTTGACAATAAACAGCACCAATAGTTTTTGTGACATCCTCAGTGGCTCAGAGTGTGGTGGTTATTAGAGGCTATGGTGAAGTTTTGTGGGGACAAAGACATCAGGTGGGCCAGTCCTCAATACCCAGTGGTGGCAGTGGTGAGCCAAGCATTCCTGTCCTTGGGCCTTATGGTGGTATACACTGGTCTTAGTGTTAACGAGTCCAGGCAGGTCAATTCTTGGGCCTCCAGGCAGCTTGTTTCAGCGCTGACTGTGGCAGCAATGGGCCAGTTAGGTGGGCAGATTCTCAGGCCCCAGGGCAGTGAATGCCATGTGGATGATGGCAGTAGCACTGGTGGGACAATTTTCTGGCTCCCAAGTGGTTTGCACTGATAGCGACTGACTATGACAGGTTAAGCAGGCCAGACCCCAGGCCTGCAGGCAGTGCATGTAGGTAAGTGCCAGCTGTGGTGGTAGTGACAGCTTGTGTGGGCCTGACCTCATGCTTCCCAAGAGGAGTGCTCAGGTGCCAATGGTGGTGGACAGCACAGGGCAACCACTAGGTCCCTGGATGGTGCGTGTGGGCATTGGCTGTGGTAGATAGAGGCAAGGTGAGCCTCAAGCCCTTAGCAGAATGCTCAGGTAGAGGTGTCACCAGCTATACTAACTACATAGCCCTGCGCTAGGTAGGGTGGCGTTGCTTTCAGTAACAGCAGCTATAAACAAGAAGCTGGGGAGTCCACACTTTAGTCTCAAGCGACAGCTGCAATCACAGTTGTCTTTTTTCAGTGTGCTTGAAATGCATGGTGGCCTTGCCACTAAGGGTAGTAGGGTCACTGCCAACGGTTCACATTTTGGCCCTAGTGGCAGCAGCCAGCGGTGGCATCTGACTGTAGGTAGGGATGTACCCCGCATTCAGTGGGGTACCAGGAATGCAGAAATGAATAACCTGTTGGGCCACATGGCAGGATGCAGTCTGGTGGGGACTGGGCTCTCAGAATGGCAACTTGCTGCAGCTGCTTAGGATTCAGGGAGGGTATAGAGCCTAGGGCAAATTCTCTCTCAGGAGCAGTGCTGTCATGCAGTCTCCAGGAAGCTCTAACAAGTCTCAGGGCACACATAGGTTGAGGAGCTCTTCTATGGTAGGATTACAGGAGTCCCCATTGGGAATAGGGACCCCTGAGAGTCACTCACTTACCCTTTCCCCACATTGAGGAGATTCTCCAGGATCCCAGCTGATCCCAGCTGAATAGGCTGTCTTGTTTCATTCTCCTTCATTGCTCTAGGTATTTCCTGTCGCTTTTCTATTGAATTCCAGCATTCTCTTTTAGGGGATGTATTAAAAGTATGATTATCTACTCATTATTTTGGTTCATCGTCGTGGAGGAGGTGAGTACCAGATGCCTCCAGTCAGCCATCCTGAAGCCTCTGAAACCTGTTAGGTAAATTTTTGATAGGCCTTTAGTCCAATGGAGGGAAACAGAGTAAGCTAAGCTAAGGTGTTTTCCCAGAGAAATCAAGCTTGAGGGCTCAGATAACTTAAGTGAGAGGGTGATGTAAGGGATCATAAAAAGCTAGAGAGTTTACAAAGCCACACAGATATGTAAGACTCTCTCATCTTCTCAACTGTTTAATGGAGTTTGCTGCATATATATGTCTTGTGTGAGCAGAAGGGCTCACATTCTACAAGTCGGAATGGAGTCAGGATAGAGGGAAGACACCAGACATGAGAAATAACTAGAATTCAACAGACAGTGTGAATTCCAGACAGAATTGACATATATCGTAGCAGCCCATGGAATTCACAAGATTCTTGAGGAAGTCTTTGACTTTGACACACAACAAGGAATTGAAAAATAGCCCTTGTGTGTAAATCTAAAAATGCAAGAAGACTTCAAACAACCTCAAGATATTTTATTCCCAAATCCTACAGCAAATCCTGTAAAGTCCATATCATAATTCCCATTTTACATCTTTCTATTCCACAATTGTTCAAATAAGAGACTAACACTGTGGTTTAGGAAGAAAAGCAAATAGCAGTTGGAACTTTTAATTCTTTTTCATGATGTCAACCAAAAAGCCACAATCTTGGCATCTAGGATTATCATTTTGGGAGACAGTTGACATGATGGTAGTGCCCACCTTTGACTTCTCAAGTTGAAGGATATTAATAGAAGCGGATAAGATGCTCTGTCTTTACCTAAGTGGGAGCTAGGGAGTTGGATTTCCAATTACCATTTTTATGCTGTTTTCCACCCCTATGACTTTGTGACCTGAGAAGCACAATTCTACTTGTGGTTGCAGTGTGCAGAGTATTGGTGGTGTACCTTTTAATCATACCAGGGCTCCACAAACATCTGGAGAGGGGAGCTTTGTGGTTGATTATAAACAAAAACAACATTCAAAAAAATAACTTTCAGGCCAGGTGCAGTGGCTCACGTCTGTAATTCCATCACTTTAGGAAGCTGAGGTGGGAGCACTCCTTGAGGCCAGGAATTTGAGACCAGCCTGGGCAACATAGCAAGACCCCTGTCTCCACAAAAAAAAAATGTTAAAATTTAGTCAGGCACAGTGGCTGACACCTGTAGTCCCATCTACTCAGGAGCTTGAGGTGAGAGTATTGCTTGAGCCTAGGAAGTTGAGGCTGCAATGAACTACGATTGCACCACTGTACTCCAGCCTGGGCAACAGAGTGAGACCCTGTCTCTTGAAAACACACACACACACACACACACACACACACATACACACACACACACAGAGAAACTTCTTCTCCAAATTTTTTTAGGATTCTTTTTTACTTACTCTGCTTTTACACCAAATAAAAAATAAGTGATTTTGCCCTTCCATAGGATTCATGATCCCATCAGGTAAATTTTCCCTCCAACAGTGTCAGTACTAAATGTCACCCTGGTAACTTTAAATTTATTATATTTCATATGGAGAATGAAAGCAAACCTTCAAATTAGTTCCTTACAGTGGTTCTGCATAGTGTCAATTCTAACATTGAAGTGTGTGTTTATTAAACTCTTTACCATGTACAAGGATAAAACTGCTCAGAAAAGGAAAAAGTTTGTGTCGATCCACACACATTTTTGCTTTTTCCCCTTCTGACTACTTGGTCAGCATTCAGGATGAATTCTGTGTCCTTGGGATGAAATAAAACTAAGCAACACATTATGAACTCAAAGCTGCCATTTAGCATTAATGATTTTTATCCACTCGGTTATCTGCTTTCTAAGACCTAAGAATATCTGATGAAGCAGAGTTGATGAATAAAAACCACATACTCTTGTGAAAAGATACATGCAAAATGAAGCCAGTTTCATTTATCTTAGACTCCTAGGGTGATAGATGAAATTAAGAGTTTTCTCTAACCATAAAAGTATTAGAAGCTCACCACAGAAAATTTGAGAAGTTTTTAATTATTGAAAACCACCTATTATACAATACCACTTGACATGTTTTTCTATGTGTTTTTAATATATCTGAGGTCGTGATTTATGAGCAGTTGAATATACTGTTTTTTAACATATAATTTAAGAGTCGCATTATGGTGATTGCCAGGGGCTGCAGGGTTGGGGAAATGGGGAGAGGTTGATCAAATGCTACAAAGTTTTAGATACAGAGGATGAATAAGTTCTGGAGATCTAATTACAGCAAGCAAACTATAGTTAATAATACTGTATTGTGTACTTGAGATTTACTAAGAGAGTAGATCTTAAAAGTTCTCGCCACAAAAAACTTAAAATGATAACTATGTGAGGGGAAGGATATGATAATTAGCTTGATTGTGGTAATCATTTCACCTTGTACACATATGTCAAAACATCATGCTGTACATCATAAACACATAAAATTTTTATTTGTCAATTACTCAGTAAATCCAGAAAGAATAATTTTTAAAAATGGAGTCATGTTAGAAGCTCCCATAAAGATAATTTTAAGTGACAAAGTCAATTCTTTATTGTGAAGGTAAACCATGATTTATGAATGGCCTACATAGAATATTTAAGCAATTTTAATTATTTTGTCTAAGTAATACTGTGATAATGTGGGTGATATTTAATAGTGTCAAGTGTAAAATCTGGTGTTTCTTTTAATGTGGTGATAAAAACTACTTACGATAGTTATATTGCACTTTCCACAGAAATACTGGGAGGAAAGCCGACAGAAATGGCACTGCTTTCGAGGCATGGCAATCAAATCTTTTGAATATGTATGTCTGCACTTTGCATTTGACCCTGGTTGGAACAAGTAAAACAAAAACCGTGTTTCTTATGCTATAAACAATAAAGGTGACCCAGAGGTGAGAAGAAGATCCAGTTCTGAAAACACACTGCTATTACTGGCCTCTGAGCTCATAAATAGTCTCTTTTTTTGCTGTGTTCTAACTTTTACTGTTTCCAACTGAATTCTAGTATAGTTATGACAGCTATTGCCCAGATATTCGTATTTCTTTTGGCCTGCCCAGTTCTTGTTGAAAGATCATCCATCGCACTTTGATTTTTTTGAGAAGAGACCTCAACCAGCTTCCTACTTCGGCAGCTATGGAAGTTGGTAGTTGATTTTATTTTTCTTATACACTACAAAATCTTTTCTTATGTTTCATTTTTCCTTTCTCTCTTTGTTTTTTTTCCATGCAACTCTCCAGTTGAGGGTTAATTTCCCATCCAAACCCCCAATGTTGTTTCAGTGCTCCATTTTCTCCTTTTCCGATCCTTTTATCAATATTTTAATGGATTCACTATGAAAGAAGGCCTTTGCATTGCTGCTGACTCCATCAGAATCTCAGAAGCGTTCCTGGATCACAGAGGGGGACCCAGACAATTAGAACCTGGAAGGCCTGCTACTCATGGGCATGAGGCCAGAAGACTTGCCCTAGTGCCGAAATGTGGTTCTGTTAATGTGTATCTCATGCCCAGTATTTCTTATTAATAAGGCCCTAAATAAGGGACAATCCAGTGTTTCCATTGCCAAAAGGAAACATCTCCCTTTTAATTAATCAATGTAAATGGCCTCTTACTGGAAAATAGAAGTAAAGTATTTCTAGGACATAGGATATAATGTTACATTGGGGAATATCATGCCCTCTTTTTATTTTAAAGTGGAGATTTTTTTTTTAATGCAGAGACACTAGGTCTGGACAAGCTGAGAGAGAGTTCATTCACAAATTATTGCAGAACATATGCTATTTGGGTAAACTCAGGACTTTTGTTTCCCAGTTCATTTTTGCTATACTCGTTTGCTTTCAATCCAGTGGGAGCTCAGATCAGGAAAATTATCTGGATGGAGCAATTTATAAAATAAAAAATAACTTATATTCAAAATTCACTTCTTTCCAGTTCTATGTATATTTCCCTCAAGGACCAATGCAATTAATGTTCAGCCAGGGACTGACATAAATATTGATCAGAACAGAAGCACCACAAGATTACTGCTTGACTTGGCTTCCCTTCAACTTACTTCTCCTTAGTGTCTTTGCTAACGCAAAGGTTAACTCTTCTTTCATTTCTCAGTTCCTTTTTGCTTCAGTTTTTCTCTGAAGACAACCTACCTTAAAATTGATCCAATTGGATTGATCCAAAGCTACCTAATTTTCCCTCCAATGTCACATAATCTATTATTTGATGTAGACGTTTATATACTATTATACACTACGTAAACCAAAGGACATGACTTAATTATGGAAAATCAGGAGAAGCTGGTATTTCAAAATGTCAGCATTTGTCTCCTTTTCCCCCCTAAACTCATATTAGCAACTGCTAAGAGTGAAAGGAGCCAGAATAAAGAAGTTGGCAGATATGACAGCAAAGGAATTCTTGAAGAATGGGATCTCTAGAAATGTAAATCAGATTGCCATCAGATTTTTAAAAAATCAGAATCAGTATATACTAAAAGGTGGATTCCATGCCTCAAACTTTGGAGGTAAAAATGATTTAGAACCTAAAATTCTAAACCTGGCCAATTTTTACATTGATTGTGAGGGCAAAATAAAGTTCTTTTCAGAAAGACAACATCTTAAAATGTCGCTTCTCTGGAACCCTTTTTGAAGAAGATACTTAGAGTTGTTGAACTCCAGGAAAATAAATATGAGCACCAAAAATAAGAAATGAGACCAAGAAGCAAACGAGATAACCCACAGGCCCCATGAAGAGAAATCCCAAGAAAGTGGGCTGAAAGTAGAAACAGACAAAATCACCAGAGGGATAATTTGCCGAACAACTGAGAATTTCTTTGAAGCTTTTAATGTGCTCCAACCACTGACTCTTTACTTGATTGGGTGTAATCTCCCTTAAATACAATTCACTGGGGGTGTTTTTGCTGACTTACGTTCTTCCCCTCTGATGCCTTGGTCTGAAAGGGGCAGGACATAAGTTCACACAAATAGAAAGGCCAGTAAATAGTGTTAATGGGAAAGTCCATTTATTTATTCCTTTATAAAATGTTAAGAGTGAAAGCAAGGCCAAGATGGGCAAGACAAGAACAAATATTAAGCCTTAAGAGAAGGAACAAAATTCCCTGAATATCGGCTATTCAATAATTTGAATATTTGGCGAGTTGACCAGGGCATGAGATCAGTAAATCAGTAGGCTCCAACTAAAATATCTTCAGGAAGAAGAAAAGGATTTTACAAAAATACAAAATAAACCGGAAATTGCATTATTAGGAATAGGATGGGAAAAGTCTATGTTTTATCTCATGAGTGGAAAGGCAAAGCAATCAGAAACTCCAGGGGAGGAAAATGCTATAGAAGAAAACTATGAATCTGATGAATATGAATCTAAAATTCAGCATGGTTTTAACCATCTGAACAGTTTTCTTTAAAAAAGAAAATCTATTTGATCTTCACATAAGGAATGGTCTTGATTGAGTGGCATGAAGTGAGGAATGGGGCAGCACAGGGACCATCAGGGAAGGAAATTGTATCACAGCACATGGCTGAAAATGCAGAAAGCAGAGGGAATGAGCTTCAAATATGATCAGGACATGACTCCACGTTTCTGTAATTCCTGCTGCTTTTCCTTCTTCTGCCAGCTGAGCTTTAAGGCCGGCTTCCTTCTCAATTCAGAGATGGCTGCCTGTAGCAGTGTAGCCTCATGCTCCTTGTTCCTAATTGGGAGAGAGGGGTAGTTGCGTCCCGCAAGCAATGAGCTTAATGCTCATTGGGTCATTCCTGAATCAATCCTCATAGGGTGCTATGTTCTGATTGGCTTAGGGATGGATGATCTTAGAAAAAGAATGTTACTTGGGTGAGGGCAGTTCTACCCAAGCCACAGGCTGCTATGCGATAAGGGAGGTTTTTGGAGAGACAAACACAACATGCAACATAATTAATTTCCTGGCTTTTTAAAACTTTCTAAAGAAATTTGCCCTCCTTTCAATTTACCTTCAGGGTTTAGAACTGCACTATGCAATACAATAGAACTAACCACGCATGTCTATTCATATGTAAATTTTAATTAATTACAATAAAACTTTAGTTTCCCATTGCATTGGCCACATTTCAAGTGCTCAATAGCAATGCATGGTTAGTGGCTACCATATAGGACAACACAGATTATACAAATGTTCATCATCACAGAAAGTTCTATTGGAGCGCTAGGCTACAGGATAAAATGCTTTGATTTGAGGATACATGTGTTCGATGAAGCATCCTTCTTTTTGGATGTACTTTAACCATGGCAACAATGCCTGTCTTCTCCCAAAGCTTGCAGTATAAATAACAGACACAGAGGATTTTTATCTTATGTGAATATTTCTTCTTGTCATACTTACTTCAAGGGAAAGCTTCCACAGATGACTAAACAAAGATTATGAAGCAGACTAAGTTTTTAGCCCCTTAGCATCCTTTTATGCTTTTCCCTTTATCCAGATCTTTCCTTGCATGCTCCTCATCCTAGATTGTGCTTTATTTCATATTTCCCCTACTCAAGCAGTAGCTGAAGCTTCGTGTGGCAGTTATCATATCACTCGGTTTTTAGGGTGCCTACTCTCATGATATTGACATTGGTCTTAATGTGCTGGGGTGTGTAGTAAGGGAGGGCTAGCATAAGCAGGGATGCAAAACTCAGCTGTTAGCAAAGAAATAATTCAACAGTAATTGTGTTAGCTAAATTTAGTAACTGATTGCTAATATAATTTTTTTCCTGATTAGGCACAAATTATCTTGGGGTTTTAGAAAAATCTCATCCTTACAGAATACACAAGAGGGAGCTAAAGATGGTATGGAGTAAACTGAGTTCTTCATTGTTTCTATTTCTACAGGCAGAAAGAAAAAGCTTTAAGATAGTGAGTAATGGGGGTGGAATATTAAAGGTTTACCAGCATTAACAAATCAGCTAAGACTTAATAAGATAACATGACTAGCATTTACTGAGCACTTAATATACACCAGACACTATTTTAACTGTAATATTCCATTTATTATTCCCAACAGCTCTATGAGATAACTACTACTGTTATCCCCCATTTCACTGATAAGGAAATTGAAGGGCTGAGAGGTTAATAACTTACTCTAGGTTCACGAGGCCATTAAGTGATCCTATATCAGAGAGCCAGAGTTGTGATTCAAACCAAGGCAGACAATCCCTGTGGTTTAATCATGATGCACTGGCTTGAGGAAGCCACCAACAGTTTGCAGCACCAGCAGTGGGGTTGCATCTTACTATAGGCTTTGAGTCTTTGCCATACCTGCTCATCAGGAAGCAAACACAGACAGGAGCTCTAAGGTTTGTTGGTTAGTTTTATGACTTCCCCAAAGCTGAAAAGGTTCTAAATAGTAGGGAGTAGGAAATCAAAGTCAAGTTAAGCAGCAATAAAGTGAAATTTAGTGGTAAAATGTATTCAGCTTTTATTTATGCCCTCATTCATTTAAATCTTGCCCTATGTTGACTTAAATTTATTTTATGTCAATAATTAGAGATTGTTAATTATTTTCAAATAGTCCTAACTTTCTAAGAAAAAAAAATTGACTGAATCATATGCTTGTCTTGGTGTCTACTAATACAGTGGTTCTCAGTCGTGGCCACCTGGCAGAATCACCTGAAAGAGCTTTAAAACATCCACCTCTCTCTCTGAAGGACTTGACTTGGGAATCAGTATTTTTAAAGTTCCTCAGGTGATTCAATATATAGCTACATAGCTAAGTTAACTATGGTTCTAACCAAAAGCTACTCTTCACCTAGAACAATTAAGAGAATGGCAGGTACAGTTTCCAGAAACAAGTAACAAGAATTCATAGTTGGAGTTTTAAATTTTTTAAAATTGTGGTACACATTTGGATACTAAATATTTAGGCAGCACACTTGAAGTAAAGTGGAATAGTTATAGTGCTGTTCATTTGCTTTTTCCTTCAATGTTGTCTCACAGTTTGAGTCAGTTTACTTCTATAATCTCATATACATAGAAGACAAAATATGTATTTCATTAGGCATGTCATTTTGAACATATCCCTTAAACAAGTTGTATTCTGCACTGTAACATTTCTCATAACTAACTCAGCTCTAACTCAGCTTAACATCTATCTAAGAGGGAACTCCATTCATGTCTTTCTTTGAGTGTGATGTGAACTGACTTCAGCCCATTTAGTCATTCACAATTATCAGGTGCTTTTGGTAAAGTCTGGTTATTAGAGGTAGATGGTAAACTCATTAGAGGTAGACGGAGACTATTTGCAGACTATCCATTCCTCTCCCAAACCTTGTTACCAGGAATTCTTACTCCAGATTCTGACAAACATACTGATCTTGTTAGCAAATGTATGAATATAGTTATACAGTCTATGTTTTAAGCTCAGAAAAGCCTCCCTCTCAGTTTCTGCAAGATTCTTTACAGAGAGTTTCACTCCCACACAGACTCAGGATCAGAGCCAACACTCTACAGTTTATAGAAAGTGATGGAATTTACACAAGTGAACCTATAATCATAAATGGCTCTAAACCTAGAAGGCTGAAGACTGGACTGGCAGGCTTCTTGAACTGTGCATCACAACCAGTATGTGGATTTCTTGTATGCTGGTATGCATGCCTCGGGGTGCAGATTTGGATAAAAATGTTTGAAATGTTTAATTAGATGGTTTGGGATGGCTTCCTGAATGGAGAACTTCAACCTCTGTCACTAAGACATAGATTAAAATTAATTCACATGTACAAACTGAAGACAAATGATAATATGTGCATTTCTATCATCATGAGTAGCAACATTGAATTTTGCAAATTGACACAATTTTGGAAATGCAGGTTAGAAGAGATTCTTTGTATCCTGGTTTGGCATGGCACACTCAGTAAGAACCATACTGCTGAAAATGAAAATTAATCTTGAATCTCTTCACTTACAGCAAATTGTGTGTGTGTGTGTGTGTGTGTGGTGTGTGTGTATTCCCCCCAAACTCAACTTGGTAAACATTATGGATTTTATTCTCTCTGAACCAATAGACATTAACTGATTATATTAACTACTCAAATTCAGCCATAGTCCCACTGAATATTCCTCATCTAAAGACTGAACTTTAAATTTAACCTCCAGCAGCTTGTATATAAAACTGTAAGAGAGAAAAATGGTTACTATATACAATGAAGACATACATACAACCAGCAAAAATAAAATATGCAAGTCTATTATGGTTGTCATTTCTGTAATTGACCACAAGATCATAAACGATATCAATTGCTTCCTACTTCCACTAATTATTCTCCAATTCATTACCCTCAGCCAGAGCCTCAACTTGTCAGATTTCTTTACTGATGTGGAATTTCATTTACAGAGAGTTTGAGTCCTCAACTACCCTTTTTTTGGCATTGTATTTTTTGCATTAACATTCACTATTAAGCATCAAATACAGAGACACATCAGAAAATTCACTGGGTTAGAGATATAGTTCAGTGGCAAACCAGTTTCTTTTTATCAATCAAGATCAAGATCAATCTCTCTAGCTAATAGAGTAGTTGTCTTATTTTGTGGGAGGACAGGGGCTGTTGGTTAGGCAGCATCAAGAGCCCATGGTAACCAGGTGACTGTCTTGTCTCCCCATGCAGTAGAAACATTTTTGTATCTTTGGGTAGAGGCATTCCCCCCGTGGGAACTAAGACTTCTAAACCAACAGAGTTCCAAGTTTCCAGGACAAAAAGCAAAAATTTTGTGAGTAGGGTGTGTGGTGTAACAGTGGGATTTGCCCCTCTGCTTCCACATCTCAATTCCTGGAGCCATACATAATGGCCTCTGATTTAAACCATGCACTTTATCCTGTAAATCCCATTCTTTCAGGGCATTTTCTCTCAAGTGGCACCATAACTGAGTCTTCAGTAAGTCTTATATTTTGGCAAGCCCTTCAACTTTTAATTAGGTGAGCTGCTTCCAGGTGATGGGATAAGTTAATTTCATAGACATAAGTACATGGCTTCTCTTACTTTGCAAATAAATTATTTTATCATATACTATGCTGTACAGAATGCCATGATGGTAGAGAAGGCATTTTTTGAATCAATAGGTAATAGTTCTGAAAAAAGCATTATGGCAAGGGAAGACTCCACTGAGGACCAATCTCTGTTTCCCTCACAATGAAAGAGATCTACTATACTCATCATTGTGCTACAGGGGCTGACTGGGGCCTCTGCTGACTGGGGCCTCTGGGGTTTGTGCTATGTCTGTGGATAAATGTTGGTCACTGCTCTTGGCTGAGTTCCAATTAACCAGGTCAGCCTTGGTGAAGGTAAGTCCATGCATATCTTCCATACTTTGTTCATGGACCCTTGTGGAAACACTGGGTGGCTGTTACAAGAGGCTGACTGATATTTACTCAGCATGTCATTTTATCCACCTGGCTATTAAAAGCCTCCTCTGCATTGACTGTCATTTGGTAGACATTCTTATAGAGTACAAATATGGACCACAGTCTGTAAAAACTGTATTTTGTAATCCATTTTGTAAAATCATAACTGTTTATTGGAGCAACTCAAGACAGGTTTTTGACTACCAGAGTTAGAATTCGTCCCGTTATGTGGATTCAGCAATACTCTAGTAGCTTGCCCATCTAGTTTCTCAATTATCCACTACCAAATATGGCTAAGAAAGCCTGATTGCTGATGTCTTCCTGCTGTCCCCCTACTAACACATTTTTTAAATTCTGAAGGGATGGGCATACTTTCTGGGCTCTCTCATGAAACATAATTGGGGAGTAAATATGTAGGTCACACATAACAAATCCAGTCCATCAATTCAATTATCTCCCAAGTCTTTGAGTTCTCTTCTCTACGACATTTCAGGGAAGCTCTGGAATCTCAATCGTATTAAATGTAGATTACCATTGCATTCGAGTTTCGGTAAATCTGTTAGAGCTACCCACAACTGCAGAAGCTAAAAAACATAAATCTAAAGTCTCTAGTAAGCGCATCATATCAAAGAAATTCAGCCAAAGCTAGTGTTATATTTTGCCATATTTGTTCTAAGACCCTTAGAAATGTTCCCACACAGTTTCTACAGATTTTTGCTGATATGTATTAGAAAAGTCCTGCAATCCCTTCACAAGGTAAGCTATCCTTTCCTGGGCTGTTGTGTGTTCACTGTCTCCTTCAGCTTGGTGATATCTCATGTAGCCATAGGTCTAGTAGCAACAGGAAGTGGCTGTGGTATGTCTTGAGGAGGTTATGGTGTCATCCCCTGGTGAAGTTATCACAGGTTTTTCATGGAGAGGAAGGCTAGTTTCCTTAAATCTTGGAGAGCAAGTTACTTCCACTGATAAGAGAAGCACAAAATGACTTATGTGGCCCAAATTACCAGTTGGTGTTGTTGCTGTTTTTCTGAGCTCAGCCATATGTCCAAATTCTAAGATTCAGGATCTCATTATTTTCCAATCAATGTTCTAACGTTCACATGAGACAACTGACGAGACTGTGAATTCAACTGTTACTGTAATTCAGCAACCTGTAAACTAAGTTTCATGTTTGATTTTTGGCAATATTCTGAGGCTACAGAAAATTAGACAAATTTTAGGGCCATTATGGAAGCTCTGTAGTTCTCAAACTGTGAGTTAAGCTGAGTGCTAAGGTACCTAAAATTATCTTTTTCCTTCCTTAGGTACTCTGGTACAATCAAAATTAGCCACATCACACCACAGTCTTTGAAGTTGCCATTATTATCATCATTGTCAACTGGACTCTAGCCACTTGAGCTCCCAAGGCACTCACTACAGTTCAAATTTCATGGCAATCTACCACTGATTATAATTTGATTGATTCTGATATCCCTGCATGCCATAAATTACCAGCATCCCATTTTCTATTGGCAAAGAGCTCAGCTTTGTGCTCAAGTTCAAGGGCAAAACCAAACCAATTTCAAAACCCCATCTGTGCAGGTCTATAACCTGGGACAACTCTCCCTCTCGATACCAATTCTGTATCAGTCAGGGTGGCCAAACAAAAAGTTGAAATTGCAATTGTAATTTAACAGGAAAAGTTTAATATAAACCATTATTATCTATAGCAGGTAAGTAACTATACAGGAGTAAAGAAAACTAAGGAACATCCTAGGCTGAGGGAGAGTACCCAAGAGAAGAACAAATTTGGAAGGAGGGCCCCACTCCAAGTCTGGAGTTCAGATCTTGTTGGAGAAGATACAGTTGCAGCTGACTGGATGGTGAAGAATTGCATTCGTGTTCCTGGGCCAGAACTGGTTCAGAATCACAGGGCAAACAGGAAATGCTCTTCTAGGATACAGGTTGGCGAAGACTGGTGGGTAGTATGTGCATGGAGTTAGAGCATGGGGAGCTCACTTACCTGCACGATGGTGTGAGACCTGCGGTACAGTACACAATGTCTCACGAGGGCCATGAGAAAGAATCTCCTGGGGTGTAAGTGGGTTGAGGAAGGGGAGCATTGGGGGTATCAGTAGCTCACTTATTGGCTGGATGGCATGAAGCCTGGAGAACATGTGTTCACCTTGGAAAGGTCTCAGAAAGCAGACTACCAGGATAGGGCTGATATTTCAAACTCGCCTCAGGCACACAATTGGGCAGAGCACTCCTGGCTGTCTCCATCAAACATGCCACTGTCTGCCATGCAGTGAGAAAAAAATACAAATGGAGCCAAGAAGAGGAGTCGTCCCATCCTCGTTCACTGTCCCTCCACTCCCCTCTCCTGACAAAGCTTAACACCATGCTCACAGAAAAGTAAAATGCTTGAAGGGTCAAGCTCCATTATTACAAAGCAGGTAACAAGGATGAATTTGGAACTGAGAATAAATTAATGAGTGACACAGTTAGTCATATACTGTTGTACGGAAAAGAAAAATCATTATAATTGTTTAGTTCAAGAGAATACCTAAAACCTAGGCCAAAAACGTTAAACCCAGAATCCTCTCAAATTTTCAAACTAAGCTATTTGCAAAACGCTGCCTGTAAAAAAACAGCTGATGAAATAGACAGTCAGACAAATTTCCTTTCTTCTTTGTTAGGGGAAAATTGTCTACATTTCAAAATACTTGTAAAAGCCTTCTAATTCTTGTGCTGTGACATTACCTTCAGTCAAACCTGAAGTGTTTTTTTGTTTGTGTTTTGGGGTGTGACTGCATAAATCTGTGCATTTCATACAGAGAAGAAAGAAGGCTTGATCACAGACAAGGAAACCTTTGATTCCATGCTAATTTCCTGATTACCAATGTGGTCTGATCACTTGCTGACCTCTGTAACCCCTGGACACATGTATAAATATGTCAATTGCCTCTCAAATTTGTGTTTATAATGATATACATTTCACAAACTGATGGGAAATGGTGGTTCTATGACTAGCTGGTGAGGAAGATATTTTGGGGAAAGGAGAAAGCTTTCTCCCCTTCAGTCTACTCCTCTATTTTACTAATGGATAAGATGAAATTGAGAGTCATAGAATTGGGGTCTGATGTAGGCTGGGGAGGGTGACTAGGCTGACAGACTAATGTAATTATTCCAGTTTTGTTCAAGACATTTCCCTTAGGAAATACATCACGATGCACATTTGGTCTTTATCAAATACTTTTTAAACACTTTAAATGACTAAATGTTTAAGAAATTTTTAGAAATAAGAAAAATATTCTTGTGAGAAATGTTTATCACAGATGCAAAAATGAATACCAACATATCAGTTATAAGAGCTTTCACCTGTATTGTATCCTTTAGTCCTGAACAACCCCGAGTAACAGATGTATTATTATTCCTATTTTAGAGATGAGAAAACTGAGGTTCAGGCAGGTTAAATGACTTACCCAAGTTAGTAGGTGCAGAACTCAGTCAAAAAGCCAGGTTTACTTCCTTTGAGGCTAATATGTTTTTTTCTCTTTTTTTGGCTTCTTTTTGTTGTATTTTTGTAGTTGGTGGTGGTGGTAGTGGGTTTTTTTATTTTTTATTTCAACTTAATTTAAGTTCCATGTGCAGGATGTGCAGATTTGTTACATACATAAACATGCGCCATGGTGGTTTGCTGTACAGATCATCCCATTACCTAGGATTTTTTCCTCTTAATAACAATAAATCTTATTAAAATTTCATCACCTTAATAAAATCTTCTCAGAATCTACAGAGGGAAACTAAATCAATGATGGAGGATACTGGAACAAATAAGACCTATAGTAGGAGAGGGGTTTGTAGTTATTTAGGTAATTAATTGATTGCCTATTTTACCCAACATATTCTAACAACTCTATGTTTCCTTGTTTTTTCTTTCCTTCGGTTGGAAAAATCTAAGTACATAATGCCCCAAAATACAATTTCTCTCACAATATTTATGGCCTCTTTCCTTCTGTGTAGTTTTATAATTGTAACAGGGTCAGCTTCAATTTGCCATATGGAAACTTAATTGAAAATGAGTGGATAATTCAGTCCACTAAAAGGTCAATCCTGTAAGGAGAGAAAAATAGGTCAACTTAATAATTTAGCATCATATAAGATTTATTGCCTTTCTTATTTTCTACACATTTATACTAGGCTTTCATGAGTACTGGCTGTGACTTTGAGAACTGCAAAAATCTTGCTTTTCAACTGTTCTATAGAGTAAACTGCTGAAGAACTCCGAGGCTATCTGCTTTTCTTCTAGGAAAATGTTAATTAAATTTGATGGTATCATTAAGAATAATATTAGTTGAAAAAGGCATTATTATGGATAACCCTAATATATTTAAAAAGTTTTAATGAAGACTGGTGTTTTTGTGAGTTTCCTCCCTGTTTTAGTTGTATAATATTGATTTAGAAAAAATCTTACACATTATCAACTCCCGTGATTTACAACTTTTAAAGAAATGTTTTTCCAGCAACAGATACCTTAAAAGCAAAAATTGGAGACCCAGTGCCTTGAATGCCCCCTCCACATCCTCTTCATCCCCTCAAACAATCGCTAAGGAGTTTTTACACACACACATACACACGCGCGCACACACACACACCTCCAGTCCCCAGGCTTCAAGAAACAGCTCTAAAATCATGAAGTGATTCAGACGAGGAAAAGTACAGGGATGTGAAAGCCTGAAAATCAGTTTTGTGACTGGCAGAAAGGAGCACGGGGCATAGACTGAATGCTTAAACTGCCATTCCTTGGACTACACTGCAGTGACTCCATCAAAGTGTACTATTTAGGGGCACAAAGTTACTTTAATATTGTCAAAACTATCTCACTTTAAGAAAACGTTGCAGAATCACCTTGCCTGAAGAACGAAACCTGTTAATTGGATGGCCATCTGCTCAGGGCCAGAAAATAGCTATCAACTCTTCAGAACTTGCTTCCTCCCCTGTGTCAACAACATTCTCCATCTCACCTGCTTTTATATAGATGCCATTTAGATGAGGCTTCCAAGTAATTCTTCACTGAAGAATCTTATTTTGATTGGGAGATGGGTCCACCAGACTTATAACTTATTTTAAATAGCCAACTTATTACAGATAATGTGCTGGCAATAAGTCGCATTCATTTAAGGTAGAAGATTTGATGAGTTGTGACGGTTTGAACCACCACCATTGTCATAAGGCAGAGCACTTCCATCACCCCGAAAAGACCCTTTGGGCTCCTTTGTACTTCCTTCTTCCATTTGTTCACAGTCCCAGACAATCCTTGGTCTGCTCTTTGCCACTACGGATCAGTTTGCATGTTCTAGAATTTCATACACTCTGAAGTCTTTTGTGTCTAGTTTTTTTTTTTTTTTTTTTTTTTTTTTTTTTTTTTTTTTTTTTTTTTATCCATGTTGACAGTTGTTAGTTCTGCTTTTCCCACAGAGAAGTATTTCATTGTGGTATGGATATACCACATCAGGTTTATCAATTCAATTGTTAATGGGCATTTGGCTTGCTTATAGTTTGGGGTCATTACTAATAAAGCTGCCTAAACAGTCATGTACACTTAAGTGTTTGTCTGAACAAGTGTTTCATTACTCTCCTGTAAGTATCTAGGAGTAGAATGACTGGGTTGTATGGTAGATGTATGCTTATCACATTAAAAAAAAAAAAGAAAAAGCAAAAAACCTCTCAAATGTTTTCCATGTTTGTATTCTCATCAGTGGTATATGAGCATTCTAAATTTTTGCCAGCAGCTTGGTATTGTCAGTCTTTTTAATTTTGACAAGTCTAACGGGTATCAGTTTTTTATGATGGTTTAAGTCATAATTTCCTCAATTACTAATGATGTTAAGCATCTTCATGCATTTGCTGGTTATTTATACCTCTCATTTTTGGGCGTGTCTGTTCAACTCTTTAATTGAGTTGGATGTCTTCTTGTTATTAAGTTGTAGGAGTTCTTTATAAACTTATGATACAACTTCCTATTTTAGGTATATATTTTGTGAATCTTTTCTCTCTCAGAGTCCTTGCCATTTACTCCATGGAACCACTGAAGGTTCTTATAACACATTTTGGAGAGAGACTATGTTGATGGCAAAGTAAAAAGAGTTAACAGTACATTATTCCAAAATAAAATTTCAAAAGATGCATTATTCACTTAGTAGTGATTGTCTTCTCCTCAGCCCAGGTTGTAAACCATGTACTTCACAGCCTTATTCTTTTTATCTGAAGAGCAGTGTATTAAAGTTAATGTACTGGGCTTTTCTTGACACAAATATCCCTGCTGTTTTAGTATCTAGTTTAACACACACACTCATGTACATACATGCACACACACACACACAGACACACACACACACACAATGCAATTAAATGACCCCAAAGTCATAATTGCCTGTTAAGTATTTGTCTTATTCTATAAATCGATCTTTTTTCAGATGTGGAAATACCTGCTTAATAATAGTCATGTCAGCCCACAAAACAGCCCCGAACATTTATTAGAAAAACGAAGCAGAGTCAGCTCATCCCCAGCTTGAGATGCTGAGCATCCAGTTGAACCCAGAAGAGATTTTACAACCAACTGATACAGCCCTGAAAATGGAGTTTTCCACTGGTAACGCTGAGAGACCCTTGAGTATAGAGCCAGGCACTGCGGTGATAAACATCTGACATTTTCATTTGCAAGTATTCATGTTTCATTTTAGATAATGTTCCCCCTATTTACTTCTTCAGCAGCAATGCATCAAATATCCTACAGTGTAATCCTTCTCTCAGCACTTATCAATGAACTATGAAATAGTATTAAATAGAATTAATTAGAAGTTTTAATGAATCATGTCTGTCCTCATTTATTATACAATGTAATTTTCAAGGAGTGATTAATTACAAGTTACAGATGAGTGAATGGTTAATGTAGTTTGTTAACCTTACTAAGAAGCGACGGTACACAGCAAGCTGCTTCTCCTCTGTTTATTAGCACGTGGTTATGTACCACCATCAGTTTAAGCGAATGAAAAGGTTTTAGTAACTTTCCAATTAATGTGCACTGTAAGCTAATAATTTACTCCCTGGTTTTCTTTCCTGTGCATCATGTGAACACTATGTATTCATAGTGGGATTCAAATGTAGAATTTCGCCATCTTCATTTTGGTGTGTTTCTATATAGCTATTATTTTGCAGCTATGATGTCTACCTGTGCTGCAGAATTATTTTAAGTAGATCCCATTTAATACAAGGTGGCTTGTTTGAAATGAATCTCCCTGCATATTTCCTTGAAGAATATGCCAATTTACCATATCATTACATCATTATCTAAAAAATGGCAGCTGGCTGCCCTTCATTTTCAATTTTCTTACATATACCTTTCAGAAGTCAAATAATGTCCATGCTGACAAAATCTAGTGGCCAAATGCAAAGTAATTCAGTGGACAGAAAGTTGAGATGGGAGTATGGGAATTCCAAAAGCATTTTTGCCTCACCAACAGACACACAAAAGACCATGGAGTCCTTGGGGATGAGTCACCATCTTACAACATCTTAGTCTCTGCTCCCTCCATATTACAACCAATTACTATGGTTCTTGCAGGTGCACATTTTTGCTGTTCAAAGCAGAAACTGAGTTTTCTGAAGCTAGGGGAGTTAGATAGCTCTTTGGAGGTCCAGATAACCTTATAAAAAATAATCATACTTATATTGTATGATACATAGCAATTTTTAATTTTTTACAGATATTATCTCACTAAATCTATTTAAAACTCCCACGAGTGAAGGAACTATTATTATAAGACAGTATCTGACTTATTCAGGCTCTGCTGGCAGTGAATGGATAGACAAGCAAAACATCCATTAATTCAACAAATATTATTGAGTGCAACTGTAGTCTGACTGTTTTTGTTCCCCTACCCCAAATTCATGTTAAAACTTAATCAAGGTGATGATATTTTTTTAAAAAGTGGGACCTTTGGGAGGTGATTAGGCCATAAAGGTAGAGGCAGAAATTTGTGCTTTTATTTAAAAAACCCTAGAGAACAAGCCAGTGCTTTCAACTATTTGAGGACACAGTGAGAAGGTGCCATCTGTGAAGAAGAAAGAGATCTCTCACCAACAGTGAATATGCTGTTGCTTTGATCTTGGACTTCCCAACCTCTAGAAGGATAAGAAATAAATTTCCATTGTCTATAAGTTACCCAGTCCAAGGTATTTTGTTATAGTAGCTCAGATGCACTAAGACAAGCAGCTAATATGAGGAACCTGCTATTTTGCAGGGAACTGAGGTTATAGTCTGGATGTATTAGTCCATTTTTATGCTGCTGATAAAGACATACCTGAGACTGGGCAATTTACAAAAGAAAGAGGTTTATTGGACTCACAGTTCCACGTGCCTGGGGAGACCTCACAATCATAGTGGAAGGTGAAAGGTAAGTCTTATATGGCAGCATACAAGAAAAGAGAGCTTGTGCAGGGAAACTTCTCTTTTTAAAACCATCAGATCTCGTGAGACTTATTCACTATCATGAGAACAACATGGGAAAGACTCACCCCCATGATTCAATTACCTCCCACTAGGTCCCTCCCACAACATGTGGGAATTCAAGATGAGATTTCGGGTGGGGACACAGTCAAACCACATCACCGGATGTGACAAAGTCCTTTCCATCATGACCCTTAGATACCAGTAGGGGAAGCAATAAATAAATAGAGACAGTGATAAGTCCTGTAAAGAAAATAAAAAAGAAAGAGGCTAGAGACAAACTGGAGATGAGGGAAGTTATTTTAGACAAGGTGGTCAGAGAAAGCATCTTTGCTTTTTTTGACAAAAAGAAAGAGAAGAGATGTCATATTGTATCAACTGACTGATGAAAAGCAATCAGCTATGTAAAGAGGACATTCTAGGCAGAGAGAACAGCAAAAAATGCAAAGGTCATAGCCTTTGGTGTGTTTGAGGAAGGGCAAGAGACTGATGTAGCTGGAGAGAAATGAAGTTGAAGAGATAGCCAAGGACGAGATTGTGTAGTTCCTTCGGAGGTCCTGGAAAAGACTTTCAATGTAAATTCAAGAGATAACGGATGCTGACAGGGCTTTTCCAATCCAATTCTACCCGGAACTTTTAGGACATGTGAAGTAGAAGATAATGTGCTAGAACATCAAGTAGTATTTTAGTTCTCATTTCTCATTATAAGGAAGAAAAGCAAAAACAAACAAACAAAAAAGTTTCCCCTAGAGCCTAGAATTTGAAGCTATTAGTATAAAAGTATACTTATAATGTCCTGTCTTCATTAGGGGACTCATCTTTCAGACAAGCAATGCTCTTTGAAGTCAAGGGCTATGTGTTATGTACTTTTTGTTCTGTACCGCACACAAATCAATGTCTTAGGTTTCCAATCAGTGCTTTGTGAAATGAACTGAATAGTCTGATATCTACTGCTCTGTCTAACTCAAGTCTGCAAAATCCTGATACGAGATGCCGTGGTATTCGAAATCGCTGTAACAGAACAGAAGGACCCAGAAAGAAGCCCTCACAAGCACTTGGCTTCACAGTGCCTGTGCTATAGATCCAGGCATCCAATTTGTCCGTAGTGGGGTATTGCTAATCCCTGAAGCAAGTGTGTAATAATGCAGTTATTTTGCAATGCATTCTCTTTTTTAAATCTACATTTTTCCCTCCGACTTCTCCAAGTAAAACTATAAGGGGTCACTTATGCTAATCCTCTAAGGAATGCTAAAGAAAATCCTTTTTTACTTCTCTAATCAGACTCTGAGAGGTGACAAACTCAGATTAGTGAGCAACATCATTTTTTGATACAGGAGTTGAATTTTACCCAGAAATCTCAACTATAAGCTCCTAAGACAGAAACTTTTTTTATTAAGGATTTTTTTTTAAATGATCCATATCAAAGTGCATGCCTGTGTAATCACAAAAGCCAATTTGCTCTAGAATGCTGCATGAAGTAATAGTGTCATCTGAAATGCTAATGAATCTTTGCTGACTTCACCATGGCCCAATTTGACAGGAAGGTGGGAGTCCCAGTGAATGAGTCACTGCAAATACAGAAGCTCAAATGGTAACAGTTATTTATTGTTCATATGACTTAGCACATTAAAAAATGTTGTAAATCCTTGTTATATAAATCACTTGTAAATTCATAGACTGAGAAGAGAAAAAATTGTCCACAAGATGTTGGAGCTGAGATAATTTTTCTGTTTTTCAGTCTTTATAATATGTTAATCTGTATGTCCAATATGATAGTCCTAACCATGTGTAGCTAATGTCCATTTTGTGTTGCTATAAAGGAATACCTGAGGCCGGGTAATATATTTTAAAAAGAGGTTTATTTGGCTCACAGGTCTGCAGGCTGTACAAGCATGGTGCCAGTATCTACTGGGCTTCTGTTTAGGGCCTCATGTAGCTTTTACTGGTGGCAGAAGGAAAGAAGAGCCAGCTTGTCACATGGTGAGAGGGGGAGCGAGAAAGAGGGGAGGAGGTGCCAAGTTCTTATTAGCAATCAGTTCTCTCAGAAACACTAGAGTGAGAATTCACACATTACTGTGTGGAGGGTACAAAACCATTCATGGGAAATCCATCCCCATGACCCAGATACCTCCCATTAGGCTCCACCACCAACATTGGGGATCACATTTCAACATGAGATTTGGAGGGGACAAGTATCGAACCCATATCAGCTAATGAGCACTTTACTGTAGCTAGTCGAATGGAGAAACAGAATTTTAATTGTATTTAATTTCATTAATTTAAATCTAACAACATATGCCCAATTTCATGATTGTAAAACTGTAGATATGTTTGGAACAGCTTGGTTATGTGAATCTACTTTATTCCACCATTCAGCAGACATTTATTGAGACCTATTCTGTCTGACTACTAAACCTTCCAGTTACTAATTCAAGCAAGATTTAATCTCTGCCTTGGAATTGCTTAAAGCCTAGGAGGAAGACAGAGAGATAAACAAATAATTACACACAGATTAAGCGTGGTTTATGAAAACAGGCTATGAAACAAGATTCTGGCCTTGGCTTTGAGGAGTTTACACAGTAGATGACAAGACTTAAAGAGAAGAAAGAATTTTCAAAATCAAAAGATATTATGCAAACTCTAGACCATATGCTGCATTATCAAACATTATTAAGTTTCTCAGAAGTTATAATGTTAGAATGGAAGTTTGAGGAGAAATTTCACTAGTCGGTTCATAATTTAATTTTTTAATAGACCTTATATTTTAGAACAGTTTTTAGGTTCACAGCAAAATTGAGTAGAAAGTACGAGAATTCGCCCTCTGCCTCCATTCCCCTGTGGTGGAATGGTACATTTGTTACAATTTATGAGACTACACTGACATATCAATCAAAGTTCATAATTTACATTAATGTTCATTCTTGCTGTTGAACATTCCACGGGTTTGGACAAATGTATAATGACACATATTCACCATTACAGTATCATGCTATGGTTAAATACATAGAATCATCTCTCTGTCCTAAAAATCCTCTGAGCTCTGCCTATTCATCCCTCTGTTCTCCCAATCTTTGGTCTTTTTAGTTTCTCCATATGAATCTACTTTTTCAACTGTATCTTTCATGAAATCTAAAAACAGATTAAGTAGTTATGATGGACATTCAGCATTCAGTTTACTATTTGTTGTAAGTGAAATATACAGATCAGATTTTGAAGACAGTATGGAGAAATGTAAAATGTCTCAATAATTTTTCATGTTGATTATATGCTGAAATGATAACAGTTTGGCTATATTAAGTGAAATAAAACATGCCCTTAAAATTAATTTCATCTATTTATTCTTCCTTTTTAAATGTGGCTACAAAAAATTTAAATTATATGTGTGATTTACATTATATTATCGGACAGTGTTGCTTTAGAGTTATGATTACTAAACTCCAGAAATATCATTAATAGGAAGATCAGTCATTTTCCAGACATTATGAATAAACTGTCTTCCACCCTATTGCATTAAGTTAATATTAGATAGAATTTAAGAAATTTGCCTGAGTAAACGCAATTAACTATTGACTAACATTAAATCATCATGGATTGATGTGTGCATTCAGTGAAGTGATATAGGGAAATTCAAAATTTTAAGCGTAAACCTATACCATGGGTTCCTGTTTTTATGTGATATCCATGGACCTTATAATCACATGACCCCATTTTACCCATAAACATCACCCCTCATACTGTCCCCAGCACTTTGGTGTTCATCTTCCTCCATGCGGGTCCTCATTCTAATACAAATGCCACAATTTCCCCCCCAAAATGAAAGTAGGCAGACATGAACTAGTTTATTTTTATCCTGAGCTGACAGCATTTTCTCTTCTTTCTACCTTGTCAAATATTAAATATGAAATCAGAAGGGAGGAGGGAGGAGAAGACACTGTAAAGGGTTTTTGGAGAGCGAACAAGTGGAAGGTTATACACCTGCACTCTCTCCCTTCCTCAGTTCTTAGATTCACTGATGCTTCAAGGGGGAAATAACACTTAAAAGTGTTGTGTTGGTACTCACTCTCAATCCATAACTCTCCTCTCTCGTCTGTGCTTCTACAGTGCTTGGGGCTGGAGGGAGAGGCGGTAATGGAGACTCTAAAAGTGATCTTTTCATGCTTAGTCAGCTGTCTCCCAGTTCCTGTATCCTGCATGTGATGTGCAGAAGGACATGAGGAAGCTTTGACTGAATTCTGAACAGTACATTATTATTCTGCTCCAACACACACTCTCAGATCAGCTTTGTTTTGGCCTCCAAGTCAGATGATTTTCTTTAGATATTTGAAGTAATCCACAACAAAATAGCAAACCTATATTTAAGTGGGTACAAATGGTTTGCTCACAAAAGAAGAGCTAGGGCATGTACCCATAGTATCTATAAGTGCTGAGAGGGATACCTGACATGTATCATTTAACATTACTTATCTACCACCTCCTTTCCTATCTGAGTGGAAAGATGGCATGATTTTCTTTAACCTGCAAGTCCTATTTTTAAGAAATTAAATAACGGAAGAATTGTGAAGAACACTTGAAGGATGAAGTAAACATAACTCTGATTGTAAAGTTCCGTTAAGATGCAGGGTCAATTTCTGATCTTCCAATGCACCATGCTAGTTCTTGCTTTATGATGGCTTCTTGTCTGGGATACTCTTCCCATCTCATGCTTACAACTCCTCATGTAACTCCTCTTCATTCTTCAAGTCTAAATGCCATTTTCTCAGGGAGGTTAAATATAGTAAAATATAAAGTCAAAATTAAAATAATAATTGAAATTATCATTTCTTAAAACCAGTGAAAGCAGTAAGATGTTGAGAGAAAGTGATAAAGGGTTATCTATAAGTACCCTGATCTTCAGGGCAACTGGAGGTACTCTTCTAGTATACCTTAAGACACATTTGCAGATTTGCCTACGCTTCTTCATAGCACACAGCACAATTGTAATTACCTGTTCAACACCTGTCTGTCTCATTGGACAGACCACAGACAAAAAAACAAAGAGGCTTTCAGCTCAGAACAAAAATAGGCTCCGTGAGGGAATATATTGATCAGGACTACTATTCCCAATGCCCAGCATAGTACCTAAGTATTGAATAAAGATTTATTGAGTAAATGAATAAATAAATGCAAGAATGAAGAAATTACATGTCACATTCATCAGTATTGCTTTACTGAAAAGGATATTTTGGGAAACAGGCCACCTACCATGTATATATGGAAGGACAGAAATCAATAAATAGGGTATCTCATTCACTTTTCAATATAAAGCACTTCAGTATAAAAAGTCTGAACTTGTTATTTAACCAACTGTTAGATATGGTATTTTAAGTGAGCTTTGTCATTATCTATAGCGCAGGAAGTAATTTTAAAATTCCAAAGTTAATAAATCAATCATCTGCATGTGTGTGTAAGCAGGATGTACTATTATCACTAGGAAAAAAGAAACAGGCCGGGCGCGGTGGCTCACACCTGTAATCCCAGCACTCTGGGAGGCCAAGGTGGGTGGATCTCTTTAGGCCAGGAGTTCAAGACCAGCCTGGCCAATATGGCAAAACCCCATCTCTACTAAAAATACAAAAAATTAGCCAGGCATGGTGGCACATGCCTGTAGTCCCACCTCCTCGGGAGGCTGAGGCAGGAGGATTGCTTGAATCTGGGAGGCAGAAGTTGCAGTGAGACAAGGTTGTGCCATTGCACTCCAGGCTGGGTGACAGAGCTAGACCCTGTCTCAAAAAAAAAAAAAAGAAAGAAAGCAGAGGTGGATCTTGCAACTGACTCTGGAGAGTGGATCTTGGGGTGCTTCAAACGTCTTTTGTTTCATTTGTAAGTCCTTCTGTATTATTTAGGTTTTTAGAAATCATGTGAGTATTTCTTTCATTAAAAAACAAAACTTTTTTCTTTTCCATTTGCTAATGACTAAACCTCAGTGGTCAGTCACTCATTTCCCACTCCACAGCCTCTGCTTTATTATGCTAAATATATTTTTCAAAGTAATTTCAAGTTTCCCAACACTACATCCATGCCACATAAACCTTTATACTCCTGGTGATGTATAGTGCAACATGTTCTACGTAGTATACATCATCTGTTGACTGATTAATGTAGGTTGAAGGTTATCACTATTAACTGAAATTGTTACCAGAAAGGGGTCCTGATCCAGACCCTACGAGTTGCTTCTTGGAGCTCATGCAAGAAAGAATCTGGGGTCAGTCCACAGAGTAAAGTGAAAGCAAGTTTATTAGAGAACCAAAGAAACAAAAGAGTGGCTACTCCACAGTATAGTCATGGTCACCTCTTGGATTATACGCTAAATGAGGGGTAGATTATTCATGAGTTTTCCAGGAAAGGGATGGGGATTTCCTAGAACTGAGGGCTCCTCTCCTTTTTAGATTATTTAAGGTAACTTCCAGATGATGCCATGCCCTTTGTAAACTGTCACGGCACTGATGGGAGTGGTTTTTTTTTTTGCATACTAATGCATTATAATTGGCACATTATGAGCAGTGAGGACTACCAATGGTCGCTTCAATTGCCACCTTGGTTTTGGTGGGTTTTGGCTGGCTTCTTTACCCCATCTCATTTTATCAGCGGGGACTTTGTGACCTGTATCTTGTGAAACCAGTAATGCTGACTTCCTGTCTCATCCTGTGACTAAAAATGCCTAACCCCCTGGGAATGTAGCCCAGCAGATCTCAGCTTCATTTTCATCAGCCCTTATTCAAGATGGAGTCAGTCTGATTCAATCACCTCTGACAAAATGAGCCTTTTCTAATTTAATTTTTTCATTTATCTTTCACACCAATTCTCTGAAGAACACATTATTGTAAACAACCTCCCAGCTTTGGTTATTGTCCTATTTTCTAATTAAGTGAATATCTTAAGAACATATCTTGAAGATACAAGAGTTACCTAATAATCCTCCATATAGAAACAGCCTTAAGGATATGGTGTTCCACCCCAACACCATGACTATGACTCCCTTTGAACATCCAAGGAGCCTACATGATAACCCAATGCAATAATAATATTATTATTATTATTATAGAACTTTTGAGGCTATCTCAATGTTTATCCATAACATTGAGCCATACTGTATAATACTATAGTCATACTGTATAATACTACAAAGTCAAAATTAAAATAATGATTGAAATTCTTTTCATTTTTTAAAACTAATGAGAACAAGAAGAGGCTGGGAGAACGTAATAAAGGTTTAATTATCTATAAATTCAATGAAATGTCTGAGTGATCAGACTATTTGTTGCCTATTAGAATCATAGTATCATATAATCATATAATCCCAGAGTTGAAGAGAACAGAAATGAGTCATTTTTTCCAATTTCTCATCCAGTGCTTCTGTTTGCTAAAACATACCAATAAATCATCATCCTGCCTGGGTTGAACACTCTTTCCCAACCAGATTCATGGTGACCCTAAAATGTCCTAACTTTCAGAAAATTTTCCCTTGTATTGAGACAAAACTATGTGTAACTTTCATGGGTTGGTATGACTCATTAAGACTACCCAGAATGAATCCAATACTCATTTCCTATTGGATACTTTCTAACATTTGAAGAGTGTTTTTGTCCTTCGGAGTCTTCTCCTTCCTCTTTACTCAATAGGGTTGTGAATATCCTCCAGTAAGGAAATCTGCCTCTAGAAACCGCATCCACCTATTCATATTCTCATAAGTACTCTGGCATTTATGTCTTCAGGAATGCCTATTATGTTGGGTTAAGTTTTAAAACTATGGGAAGAGCTGGAATGTCAGACATAGAAATCCTTGTCATAGAAGGAAGCCTAAGAAGCCTAAGAAAAAAAATCCAAACATTTGTGCTTGGAAGGAAGTCCCTATGTGAGGTGATGGCTTCCAAGGTAAGAGTTTGGAACAAATCCAAGGAAACTTACCCTTTCTCTACCTACACGAATTTGTCTGGAGAAGGAAGTTAATTTTTAAATGTCACTGTATAGAAGCTCTGAATTACCTTCTAGAGCCATGAATATGGAACCTAAGTAGCAGAAGACAGAGCAGACAGAATGTATACATACTTTTTACAAAATCTTTGTCATTTTAATAGCTTAATTTTTGTTTCCCTTATTGCATGACTTAGTTCTGAGGCACCATTTAGTCCTGCTCATTTGTATTCTACATGGATTCAATTGTTGACCTTCCATGACTGTTTCCCCAGGCTTTGAATGGCAATGACCCTGTCAGCAACATCACCTTTACCACCTGTCTGACTGACACCTTTGCATATCCACTGGGCCGGGGTCTTATTAATAAGTTCTCCTCCCATTATTTCATTAATAGCTTGCCTTCAGTAAACTACTCTCCTCAGTTCAAGATAAAGCGCTTTCTCATTGGGAAAAGAACAATATTTTGAGTGCTCATAGAAAACTTAGTTTTAAAATTCCACGCAAATTACATTTTTTTTTTTTTTTTACTCAGCTCATATCACTATTTTTACCCTGAAGGTAATCAGTGTGAAGACTGTCAAAATCTTTGCTTTCCAACTTCTAATTTTCAGAAACAATGGTCTTCCAGTAAGGGCATTTTAAAGCAAAGGATTCAAATTTAGAGTCTTGTCATTTTAAAGAATGCAAAGGATTGTATGGAAAAGTCAGTCATTCCTTGGACTTCTATTTCTTATTTTGTTGAAAGCATTTCAGATGTCTTCTCATAACTGAAAGGATACAGGGACTATTCAAATGTAAGAAAAAATTCATGAGCACTCACAGAAACTTTGGGGTAAACCAAAATTGGGACTCAAATTGAAAGATGACATTGATGTCTTTCTTGAAATGACTAAATTAAGCTCTAAAATTTAATTATTCCCAAGTCATCATCTGTGTTCACATCCATTTTATTATAGCCATATTCTAGGTAATTGTCAAATTCCAATTTGCTTTAATTTTAAGCTGGAGGGGGGCTAATATAAAATTTCAACCTAACAGAAAGTAGTTGGGAAAAGCAGAGCTATCTTTGTCTACATTGTATTGTCTGTTGATAAAGAGAAAAGTATGGAGCTTAACAAACTACACAAGTCATGTGATTGTTGGCAGCACTGACATCATCGATAAAGAGATCACAACTCTTAAGTCTCAGATGTGGCCCAAATCACATGTACCTGTCCCTCTGGGGAAGCTTGTTAAAAATCCAGATTCTGGCGAGGCACGGTGGCTCACGCCTGTAATCCCGGCACTTTGGGAGGCTGAGGTGGGTGGATCACCTGAGGTCACGAGTTTGAGACTAGCCTGACCAACATGGAGAAACCTCGTCTCTATTAAAAATACAAAATTAGATGGGCATAGTGGCGCACGTCTGTAATCCCAGCTACTCGGGAGGCTGAGGCAGGAGAATCAATTGAACTCAAGAGGCGGAGGTTGCCATGAGCTGAGATCGCGCATTGCACTCCAGCCTGGGCAACAAGTGCTAAACTCCCTCTCAAAAAAAAAAAAAAAAAAATCCAGGTTCCTAGGTCCACCTCAACTACATCTGAGAAGGAATCCATTCAAAACAAAACCAAAAACTTTCAGATGTGTGAAAACATACAAAATTTTGCCATGAAACCCCAGTCTTATAATTCCCTTTATGAGTTGGTCATCTACTAAATCTTTCTCTTTGTACACTTTATTCCTGATATTTCAGGAAATGGTCTATCCCACTCCCCTCACACACGTGTCTCAAAGTCCCCGCACAGGTTGCTCTGCAGATGATAATGCAGATGTCAGTGACTTCCCTTAAAAGATCTCAGAATGCGTTTTATCGAAAGGCACATGCCCTGGGTTTTAGAAAGGGTGTTTCATTTCAGGCAATGGGAAATCATACACTATAATTTCTGACTCAGATTAGCATCACAAAGTCCAGGATCTATTTCTTCCTACTCTCATCTTTGGCATGTTCAAGTGTTTTCCACTTACTTTGCAATCTGCAGTCTAGCCCCTCTCTATTGCATCTTATTGTTTGCTTCTTGCTGTTTCTTGAAAATGAAAAGAACAATTGTTGATTGAAGTAATAAAGTTCCCATAAAATGAGGACTTACTGACTGGTTCTCTCCATTAGCATTATAATTCTGACTTGTGATTCAACACTACTGCTTAAGAATCACTTCTATCAGTTTCTAGGATAGCACAATTCAGGATTTGAGTTCTCAGGAATTCATAAATTACTCAGAAGAACTTAACATCTATAGATCTGAACAGTGTCTGAAATTGCGCTTTTTCAGACTGATCAAAAAAGCTAAATCCAATGACTTCCCTAAGCCTGGGTCATCCTACTTTGCAACTCAAAATCTGCCTGGCATATAAGCAGTGAAGTCAGGATTTGAAAGCTATCTGTTTGCTCAAAAATGTCCTTTTTTTTTTTTTTCAGCAAGCCTGCCAATAACCCTGCCAGCAACTTGGAATTAGGACATTAGCACAGTTTATTCAGGCTCCTATTACACAGCAAGTAAAAAGAGAAGATGGCACAGAAAACTCCACGTTATCAGATTAGCTTGTTGTCACCTTGGGGTAAAGAGGACAAGAGGCAGAGGCCTTGGCAATTTTAACAAGGTACCAAGGTGCAGAACCTCAGTTTATAAACTCCTTGAGGAAGTGAACATTTAGCTTTGTAATTTTCAACATAGCTAGCATATCATTCGGATTTAATGAGTATTTGTTGAACCATACTTGGTGCAGAGAGCACCAAGAGGCAAATTATTTGAGGTGCTTACTTCTTACCTTGGCTTCTGCCACTAGAACTCAGTTACCTTGACCTAAACTTATGCTTGTTTATGTTTTATTATCCTGACATTTCTTCCTCTGTGTGTGAGTTTAGATTTCCAAAAGTTTTGTTTCTGACCATCTTATGCTGGAGACAAGGAATAAAAGAACAGATGCTAGCCTTTGTGTGTTTGTGACAGGGTAGGGTGGGGGAATTCTAGAAATACTATTTGTGATCATCTCCCTTTGGAAAAAAAAGAAAAAGTCATTCATAATATGCTGAGGTTTAGACTGAGTATGTTGTGATTTAGCATGTATGATACTTCGTAGAGGCAGCAGCAGTAAAGCCTGCGCTTTTAGTGTAATGGCCACCCAAATCATGTACATTGTACCCAGTAAGTAATTTTTCATCCCTTATCCCCCTCCCACTCTCCTACCCTTCAGAGTCCTCAACGTCTATTATTCCACACTCTATATCCATGTGGACACATTATTTAGCTGTCACTTACAAGTGAGAACGTGTGGTATTCAATTTTCTGTTTCTGGGTTTTTAGACTTAAAATAATGGCAACTGTGTTGCTGCAAAGACATGATTTCATTCTTTTTTTATGACAGAATAATATTCCATTATGTTGGATAAAGAAAATGTAGTGTGTACACACACACGTATGGTAGAATGTATATATAAAATAGCAAAATAATAATACATTATATATATTATCCATATATAAATATATATTATATATGGAATATATATCATAGAATATATAGAAGAGTAATATATATATGGAATATATATGGTATATTATTCTTCCATCATATATATTTTTTATATATGTGTGTGTGTGTGTGTGTATATATAGTGCCACACACACACACTACATTTTCTTTATCCAATTATTTGTTGCTGGACACTTAGATTGATTCCATATTTTTGCTATTGTGAATAGTGCCATGATAAACATATGAGTGCAGGTATCTTTTGATGTAATAATTTCTCTTCCTTTGGGCAGATACCCAGAAGTGGGATTGGTGGATCAAATGGTGGTTCCATTTTTAGTTTCTTTGGAAGTCTCCATACTGTTTTCCATAGAGGCTGCACTAATTTACATTCCCACCAACAGTATATACGTGCTCCCTTTTTTCCATATCATCACTAACATTTGTTATATTTTGACTTTTTAATAATAGCCATTCTGACTGGTGTAAGGTGATGTTTTGTTGTGATGCTGAGCATTTCTTACATGCTTGTTGGCCACTTGTATATCTTCTTTTGAACAATGTCTATTCATGCTTTGGGGGAGCTTTAGGAATAAATAAACGGTTACAAATGAAGCTCCATTTCCAATGTAGCGGTGGGGAGCTGACTGTGTTTTGGTTAGGAAGAGTGGGGAGTGGGTCTAAAGGGAGAGGAGGAACCGACATGGCTTACCATATCAGGAGAATGATGTCCTGCCTGGGATCCCATAGAGGGAACTGCTGCAGGCAGCATGGCTCTCTCGGAGAATGTGTTGAGTCCTCTATCCCCCATTTGTGTTTGAATGAATAGAGCGGTGGGATTGGATCAGCCTAGCCAGAAAATGGCCCAAGGGATATCTCCCCCACAGTAGTCCTCCTGTTAGCCACACTTTTCTAGGGGCGAGAATGAATGCTAGGTGTCTGCAATTATCCTGGCCTGGGTTAGACAGTGAAAGAACATAAACTGGGTCAATTTTTGCCATTTCCTTCTTTGCGCACAATAACACCACTACCAACAATAAGCAAGTGTGTTATTGAGTGGTTTATTTGTGGTAGACACAATACTAATCATTTACATGGATTACCTCTTTGACTACTCCACAGGCAATAAAGGAGATGCTATTTTTACCCTGTACAGATGAAGGAACTGAGGCTTAGAGAGAGACTAAGCGTGTTGTACAAGACCACCAAGTTACTAAGTGCTGGGACCAATATTTGAATTCATTTACTCCTGAATCCGGAGGCTGAACACTTAACGCCTGTACAGCATAGATAGACCCTCCCTCTTCCGTGTGTTAAATCCTAGGTCTTGTGTGCTTTATTTGCAGAAATGGACCATGGAAAACTGGAATGGCTGTTCATTTCTGGAAGCTGTCTTAACAGCCATCTGGAATCAATATGTCCCTAAAGAAGGAAATCACTCAATCTATAGATCTTAGAGGAGATGAGCAAACCTGGACACAGGTTTTGAGAATGTGTGTGGAGCCCATCTTAGATCTCATCAATACACCACAATTTCCACACAGGAGAAAGAAATTATAACCAGCCCAATTTTGACTGGAGAATGGAAAGGCATGCTTATTGTATTATCTGTCTCAGATTTCCTTATCTCAGATAGTTTTTGACTAGTGCTAGAAAGCAATCAATGGGAGATTGAGTTCTTTGGTGACCTTTAAAAATCAACGTGTTTTGTATTGATATTCAACCTGTATGTGTTGATTCCTTGCCAAGGAATAGTAGGTAATGATTTTGTTTTTGTTGGGGGAGTTCTTGCTCTAAGAACAGGATCCTGCATGTTTCCAGAGTGTCCTTCTAAAAGGTCTTGTCTCTAATCGGCTTTAAACATTTCCATGCCTTCTGATTTTGGTGAAAATTCCATGCCAAGGCTCACAAAGCCTTTTTTTTTTTGAGACGGAGTCTCACTCTGTCACCCAGGTTGGAATGCAGTGGTGCAGTCTTGGCTCACTGCAACCTCCGCCCCCAGGTTCAAGCGATTCTCCTACCTCAGCTTCCTGAGTAGCTAGGATTACAGGTGCGTACCACCACACCAGCTAATTTTTGTATTTTTAGTAGAGACAGGGTTTCACCATGTTGGTCAGGCTGGTCTCGAACTTTTGACCTCGTAATCTGCCTGCCTTGGCCTCCCAAAGTGGTGGGATTACAGGCGTGAGCCACTGAGTCTGGCCACAACCTTTTTTTTTTTTTTTTTTTTTTTTTGAGACGGAGTCTCACTCTGAGCCCAGGCTGGAGTACAGTAGCCGGATCTCAGCTCACTGCAAGCTCCGCCTCCCGGGTTTACGCCATTCTCCTGCCTCAGCCTCTCGAGTAGCTGGGACTACAAGCGCCCGCCACCACGTCCGGCTAGTTTTTTGTATTTTTTTAGTAGAGACGGGGTTTCACCACGTTAGCCAGGATGGTCTCGATCTCCTCACCTCGTGATCCGCCCATCTCGGCCTCCCAAAGTGCTGGGATTACAGGCTTGAGCCACCACGCCCGGCCCTTTTTTTTTTTTTTTTTTAACCACACTTTGTGTCATCCAGAACTATTTGCAAGTCCCAAAATGTGCCTACCCTCTCACCCTTTTAGGTCTGATGCATACTGATCCCTCTGCCCCAAAATGGTCCCCTACTTGTCTACCTGGCCAATTCCATTTAACTCCACCCGAAATATTCATTTGCATTTGCTTATTCTGAGTCAAGTCTCTAAATCATCTTCCCCATGCTGAATGAAAACTATGGGCTCATGCTTTCACTTGTGTCTACAGCCTCGCAGGTGGCCAAGAGCTCAGTCCTGCTGTCTTGCAGTGGGGTTCCAACCATCCTTCAGCTACTTACTGAGTCACCTTCAAGTAAGTTATTGATTTCTATGTGTCTCAGATGGGATGTGTAAAATGGAATATGAATAGCATCATATGCAAAGATTATTTTAAGGATTAAATAACACCATAAGTAAAGGACTTAGCATAGCACTTGACTCATTATAAGTTCCCTGTAAATATTAAGTGATAATCATAGATTTGTAAAACTAAATTGCTTTGGCATATTAATTATCATTATCTCTCTAAACTACACTGAGCAGTTTGAGATCAGGAACTGATGTTTTGTCTTTATTTCTCGTACACTGAGCACATAGTAGGTGCTTCATAAATATGTGTTAAGTGAGTGAGAATTAATCATCATAAAGGTGATAAATGAACAAGATCCTCATGCATAAATATAGCAATTGTTTAATTATTACATTAAACAGGCCTTAGGGTTTAAAACTCTCCTAAGGACTGTTCACCTGCTGGAAGTTTGACTTGCTGCACTAAGTATGGGCACATTCATAACATGTAAGCATGAAATGTCCTCTTTATTAAACACTGTAAATCCATCAGACATGGAAGTAGACGACAGCTTCAAGATTAGAGCCTCTAGGTGGAAAGAGATTGTACAGACTTGGTCCTCAACTCCTTCCCTCTCTTCACTGTGTAAGATGGTTTCTGCTGCCACCAACCAGCGTGCAAGGCACCAGAAGACTCCACTCCCCTTTGTTAAAACTCTGCGTCAGATGTGAACTACAATCCCATTCCTTGCACACTTACAATAGCTGTCCTAAACTTTCAAGAACACAAAAATGACTGCATTTCTCAAGTACAAGTTTATGGCAGTGAAACTAAGGAGCCCTAATATCCTGGTACCCTTTCATCCACACATGGAAGCTATGGTTGATTGGTCCATTCCTTCCACAACTGCTCTAGGTTCTGTCTGTACTACAGAAGTTAGAAAGATACCAACTACATTTCCCAAATGTTCTTGCAGCTGGGTTACAGATGTGACTTGGGTTCTCCAATGACTTGCACTGAGTTAAGTGGGGGAGAGAGGGAAGTGAGAGCAAGAGAATAGGGCAGCATCCATTGTGCCAGTGGGGTTCTCATGAGCATGTGTGTCCTCCCTCAATCCTGGACTGCACGTGGAGTGCTGCTGTCCTAGAGTCAGCACTGGGGTCAGTGGTGTTCTGAGTCCCAGGCTCTCATGACAGCAGAGGCAGCTACCACCCATCTATGCTATTTCTGTGACGTTGTGTTTAGCGTTATTACTAGAACACCCAGTCTGAAACCCACTTCCTCCAGCATAACCACAATTTTGTAAGCACTTAAATCCTGGTATTAAATTTTTTTTCTGCTGAAAATAGCTGGATTAGTATTTCGCAATCCTTTTCCAGTCCTTCTTTGCAGCTTTGTTGTTGTGCTATGGTTGTTTTGTTCTCTAGCCAATATCTCCCCTCTTCTTGGCTCCCCTTTCTTGTCCCTTCAAATCTACCCAGGCTGCTCTGGAAAATGACTAAATCATGTTGCCTTTCTCCACACAGGAAGTCCAGGGCCATACTTCTTGGCTCTCAATTCCATATTGAGGTTTTAAACCCCACTCAATTTGCTTGTAAGTCCAAATGTTCAGCTCCTTAACGTGAGGTACACTGCTCTTTACAAATGATTTCAGATGTGATTCAAATGACCTCAGACACCTGTTGAGTCCCAGTGAATCACTGTTTCAAATGAGGGCTTCTGGGCCTACTGTACTTGTAAAAAACTTTCCCTCTTTCCCTAGTGTGAAATGGCTTCACCCACTACAAGTCTTTCACAGAAGAATACCCCAAGAATACCAACCTGAAAGACAGCCAAGAACACAAACTCAGTAACAAATAGATCTTGAAAACTGGCACACATAAAACCTTGGAATAGCCACAGAAACGGAGCCCCAGCTTTCACATATTGCAATGTACTTTAAACAATACAACCAAAGACCTGTGCTTCTGTGTTACATCTTACTCCTTTCCTTTCCTTTTTTTTTCATTCAATTGCTATTTTTAGATTTTTCCTATTAAAAAAAAAAAAAAAAACAAGCCTGGGCGCGGTGGCTCACGCCTGTAATCCCAGCACTTTGGGAGTCCGAGGCGGGCAGATCATGAGGTCAGAAGATCAAGACTATCCTGGCTAACATGGTGAACCCCCATCTCCACCCAAAACACAAAAAAATTAGCCGGGCCTTGTGGCAGGCGCCTGTAGTCCCAGCTACTCGGGAGGCTGAGGCAGGAGAATGGAGTGAACCTGCGAGGCGGAGGTTGCAGTGAGTTGAGCTCGCACCACTGCACTCCAGCCTGGGCGACAGATCGAGACTCCATCTCAAAACAAAACAAAACAAAAAAATCCTTTTTAAAACAGAGACAGGGTCTCAGTACATTGGCCAGGCTGGTCCTGAACTCCTGGGCTTAAGCAATCCTCCTACCTTGGCCTCCCAAAGTGCTGGAATTACAAATGTGAGCCCCCATGCTCAGCCATTTTTCCTCTTCCTAAGAGAGGAATTTTACCATCTTATGCTAAGATCACATTTTCAAAATGCTAGCAAGTTACATGACCAGGTCTTGAGCTCTTTGAGAATAAGAACTGTCTTACCCATCTATCTCTCTTTTTCATTGAGACAGAGTCTCATCAGTTGCTCAGGTTGGAGCCTCCACCTCCTGGGTTCAATCGATTCTCCTGCCTCAGCCTCCCCAGTAGCTGGGATCACAGGCATGCGCCACCACACCCAGCTAATTTTTGTATTTTTAGGAGAGTCGGGGTTTCACCATGTTAGCCAGGTTGGTCTCGAACACCTGACCTCAAGTGATCCGCCCTCCTCAACCTTCCAAAGTGCTGGGATTACAGACGTAAGTCACTGCACCCGGCCTGTTTTACCCATCTCTCTATTCTCAGTATCTAGCATTGGGCCTGGCCCACAGTTACCATATACACTTCAGCAGCAATTCTGTGATACCAAATGGGTGTCCTATAAATCAATTCCATTCTGACTAACCTCCCGGAGTTAGCACAGTCCCCACAGGGTAAGGGGCTTAGTCTCATAAGAGTGCCTCCTTTTCAGATGCCAGCTACAAGTCTCAGATGTCCCCAAACTTCTTTTACTTCTGCCCAGTCAGCTACAACTTTGGGGATTCTCACAACTTCCTTCAGGTTTGATAATTCACTAGAATGATTCATCTAGTGCTAACTGAAAGCACTATACTTACAATTACTGTTTATTATAAAAGATACAACTCAGTAATAGCCATATGGAAGATATAACAGGCTAAAGTCTGGGGAAAGAAAAGTGCAAAGGTTCCACGCCTGTGGAGTCAGGGTATGCCACCCTCCTGGTATATTGATACGTTCACCAACCTGGAAACTCTCTGAGCCTTGTGTTTCATTACATAGATTTCACTACCTAGGCATGACTGATTAACTCACTGGCAGTGTGTTTGAATTCACTCTCTGCCTTCCTCCATTCCCTGAAGGTCAGGGGTGGGTCTGAAAATTCCAACCCTCTAATCACCTGCTTGGTCTTTATGACATGGCCAGACCCTCCCTTGAAACTATCTAAGGGCCCACCATGAGTCATCTCATTAGCATAAATTTATGGTAGAAAGGAGCTCATTATGTAAAACAGAAGACACTCCTATCAGGAAAATTCCAAGGGTTTTTGAAGCTCTGTGCCAGGAGCCAGGGACAAAGACCAGATATATTCTTTATTATATCACACCATCTGAGACACATTTGCCAAACTGAGTTGAGTTGGCTACCTCCAGGTTCCCATTAGTCATTTTATGAAAATTAAATTAAAGGATCTTCTGCAATTCTAGCCTCAAAGTGCTCCCACTGGAAGTAATGTTCTTTAAGCCCTTCCTTGAATATTCATTTAAAACACAGCTTAAATAACCCCCCAAGCTGAAAGCCAGAATTTAAGTACCTTTTTAACTACAGGTGATAGGAAATGAATCTCACCACCCCAGATGGGCGTTTAAGGCTTGAGTATATTTACTACTAACGTGTTTATATCACCTTTGAAGTTGCTATTGTAGGGATATCAGATACCATTATGGCCCAGGCTCTGGGTGAATATACTGCCCTGCCAGCTGGAGTAAATGTCGAACACTTTACGTTTTATCAAGGTAAGCACACAATAGAATAAAACACTTCTTTGTGCATCTGACTGGTGGTGTTTTTTACTATGAAAACTGAATAAGAGAATAGAGATGTACAGATACTATGCTTCAGTGTTTTCATCACCTTCCTTAAGAGAAGAAAACATGCCAGGAAAAGGTTTGCCTTTGCATGAAAGGAAAATTTTAAATAGATAGATACAGATATTTACATATATGTATACATATGTACACATATACACGTATTTGTACAAATACACATATTCTTATCCTTATGTACAAATGCATATATTCTTATGTGTACATATGTGTGTGTGTATATATATAAATGCATGTATTTTAATAGAGAGTCAGAAAGCTTTTTTCTGGAAAGGAATAAATAGCAAATATTTTAGGCATTGGGGTCTCTATGGCAACTAATCAACTCTGCTATTGTAGTGCAAAAGCATCCATAGACACGTAAAGGAATGACCATGTCTGTGTTCTAATAAAACTTTATTTATGAACACCAAAATTTGAACTTTAATTATTTTTATGTGTCACAATATTCTTTTGATATTTTTTAACTATTTAAAAATGTAAAAACCATTCTTCACTTAACTCATACAAAGAAAGGCAGCAGCCATAGTTTGCTGACCCTTGACCAGTAAGGTTAATCTCGTGATGATGTCTCTGCTCAGGTCATGTAATCTGAATGAACCTGAACTCGGTGGGGATTCCAACAAGTAAGTTATCTGAACTCCATTGGTTGTAAAAAGAAATCCTTATAAATAGTATCCTTCCATCTCTCAGCCCACTCTCACCTTTCTCCCCTGTTTCCCTCCTCTGTCTCTATCTCATTCCTGATAGACAAAAAGGATTTAATGGAAAATGTGCTCCAGCTACTTCCAACATTGACTGCTTATGCTATTAATACCAAGGTAACATGGCTGGTGACAGCTTCTTTCATTGATTCATAATTCATGTCCCTGTTAAAAGGTATCTGATCCTATAAGTTATACATATTTCACTCTGAATATGCTAATCTTGTCAGTTTAAATAAAAATAAGACCACAACTTATTTCTTCCCTGATTGGGGAACTAAGGGAGAAAATGTCTCTGTTGGTGGGGGGGGAATCCCAAGACCTGGAAAATACCTCTGACTCTGAAAGATCAAATCCTATTGAAACCACAGTGAAAGCACCTCTTAGAGATTCTGCCCAATTCAATGGTGTGCGTCCTATGGCAGCATGGCAGTATTTCAGATGTACTAGCTTTATAGAGTTTCTAGAGATAGCTATTCTTGGCAAATATATTTCAAGAAGTAGTCATATTTTTTTAAGTGTTTTTTAAAAGTCTCTGTTTAAATGAATAGGTTCATCAATCAGAAAACCCAGAGGCAGGTGGGGTAAAAAAAAAAAAAAAAAAAAAAAAGGGCAACGATTTTTTTATGTTATTAAAGGAGAAATTATATCTGAGGCCTGAAGCTCAATTTGTGAAGAGCATGATCCACAGGACTCCTGTTAAAGTTAGGCTGCTGCTGAGACACTTCAAAAGATCATCTTTATTACAGAACAATTGCCTGACCCAGTTTCCTGGTCAGCAACATACTTTTGTAGAAACTTCAGGAGCTGATGAAAAAGCTCAGCAAAGTTAGCAAGGGTACTTTCATCTGTGGCTCTCGGGAGGGGAAATATGAAAAGGTTTCTAGGTCTCTTGGATTTAGCACTGCCAGGTCTACTGGCATAGAAGCAAAGAATGAAACAAAAGATATGGACATGTTATAAAAGGCAGTGTCTAACTTCTTGGCAAATGTGCTTGCTATTATGGTTTGTAGAACACAGAGGTCTTTCTGTATTCATAGTCTTTTGCCTGTCAAAATATTTTGATATTGTAATAAAACCCTACAGTAAAATACATCTTGCCCATTGAGTAAGGATTCACTGCTTCGGTATAAAAAGATATTCTCTGCCCATTCTTAGGCCTCCTTGAGAAAAAACTCTTGGTGCCCAAGCATCTAAACAATATTTAATTTGGAATTCCGACATGCATCATAAAACTAGCATAAAGAGCAACAATGTATGTTTTAATGATTTCAAAGGGGAAAACACATTTCCACAAATGGCTCTAAGTTAAGTTCCCTTCATTGCTTGCTGGAAAATATGACATCTTTAAACAAAGCGCTCTTGAGCTTTTTATTTTAAGCATCTGTGCACTTATATTTATCAATAAAAATAATCTTTCAAAAGAACTATTCTGTTTTATAATTTCCTCTTCCAGTTTGATTTTTTCTTTAGATTTAATTTTTAGAATGTCTGCTTAATTCATTTTTAAACTTACTGCTTGTATTAGTTTCCTAGGGCTATTGTAACAAGCTACTAAAACCTAGGGGGCTTAAAACAGAATCTATAGTCTCACAGGCCTGGAGGCTAGACCTCTGAAATTAAGGTGTTGTCGGGGCCATGCTCTCTCTGAGAGTCTAGAGGAAACCCTTTCTTGCCTTTGCCAGCAAAATCCTTGGCATTTCTGGACTTGTAGATGGATCACTAGAGTCACAAAGCCATCCCTGTGGGTCTTCACGTCATCTTCCCTCTATGTGCCTGTCTGTGTCCGGATTTCCTCTTTTTTATAAGGATATCAGTCATATCAGATCAGGGCCCAGTCGAATGATCTAATCTTAACTTGATTACTTTTGTAAACACCTTATTTTGAAATAAGGTCATATTCTGAGCTACTGGGGGTTAGGATTTTAACATATCTGTTTTAGGGAGACAATTAAACCCATAAACATTTATACTGTTATGCATTTAATAGAATAAAAATGAAATTATTTATACAGTAAGTAAATAATGCCATTGGCTAAGAACATTCAACAGCACCAAAGAAGGCAGTATGATCGCTGGACGCGGTGGCTCACACCCGTAATCCCAGCACTTTGGGAGGCCAAGGTGGGTGGATCACCTAAAGACGGGAGTTTGAGACCAGCCTGGCCAACATGGAGAAACCCCGTCTCTACTAAAACTACAAAATTAGCCGGGTGTGGTGGCACATTCCTGTAATCCCAGCTACTCAGGAGGCTGAGGCAGGAGAATAGCTTGAACCCAGCAGGTGGAGGTTGCGGTGAGCCGGGATTGCACCATTGCACTCCAGCCTGGGCAACAAGAGCGAAACTCTGTCTCAAAAAAAAAAAAAAAAAAAAATGACAAAGAAGGTAGTTTGATCCTAAAGTTATTTCCAGGCATCTTAGGCCTTCACAGCCTGGGGTGTTTTCCCACTCATTCCAGCTTGATCTGGCCCATGCCAGTGTAACTGTAGGACAGAGACAGGTCTGAATCTCCTCTGGCAGGGCTTTTCCTGAAGATTCCTAATAAATGTCTGGGCACTATTTCTGACCATCTATTAATATTCACTTCAAGAACCTCCAGGTGCCACCAGCCATGGTTTCTTTACAAATGAGGCAGCACCAAGGCAGTAGAGAAGCCCCAGCTGCAATCACTGTGTAACTCTTCTGATGTAACATCACTCCTGGCTGGTATGATGGCACTGGGCAACAGCAAGGCTCAAAGACCTCTCAAGCCCTTCACATTTGCACGCTGGGAACAAGGGCTACAAACGGAGATACATGTTAGAGCCTAGAGCAGTGGTTCTCAATCTGAATCACCAAAGAGATCTAGAAAACATCCTGGCTCCTGGTGCTCACCCCCGTGGTTGTGACTGAGTGGAGTTTGCCGTGCAGCCAAGAGCACCAGCATTTTCAAAGCTCCCCAGACGTTACTAATGTGCAGGCAAAGGTAAGAACAGCTGGTCTAGCTCAGAGCTCCTCAAACATTAATGTGGATAGGAATCACCCAGGGAGCTTGATGAAACAGATTCTGATTCTGCAGGTCTGGGGTGGGGCTTGAGATTCTGCATTTCTGACAAGCTCCCAGGGATGGCTATGCTGTTGATCACTAACCGTGCTTGGAGTAGCCAGGAACTTCTCAAACATTACTGCACTATGGAATAATCAGCAGAGCTCTTAAAAATACTGATGCCAACCCCAGGCAACAGAGCAAGACCACATCTCTACAAAACAAAGGTTTTTTAATAAGCCAGGTGTGGTGGTGAGTGCCTCTAGTCATAGCTACTTGGGAGGCAGAAGCAAAAGGATCACTTGAGCCCAGCAGTTGGAGGCTACAGTGAGCTATTATCATGCCACTACACACTAGCCTAGGGGACAGAGCAAGACCCTATCTCAAAAAACAAAAACAAAAACAATTTAAATAAATACTGATACCTAGATCTCATCTTCAATAGTTCTAATCAGCCAGGAGTGTTACTTGAGTGTCAGGATTTTTGAAAGCTCTCCATGTGACCACATGATCTAAAGTGCAGCCTAGGTTGAGAGTCACTGTTATTAAGAAAAGGCAAAAAAATCTTCAGTGGTTCTGACAATCCTACAATATGGGCACTGGGTATTATCTTTCATGACAGCATCAGCAACCAGCCACACATCTGCTCATGCTATAAACACAGGTGTACCCACATGCAACAAGGAAAGGTTGCACCAGAGAGTCATTTGGCGCCTCATATACTCCTGATGTTCTAGCTTTAGGTGTCCAGCCAATATTCATTCTGCTGTTGCCACTGCTGTGTGATCAGCGATACACTGAGAAGCATCCTAGTGATGTCAAACCTTCCTCTTGAGTCATTCCCAGGATCTAAAAATGATTGCCTTTCTTGTTCATATCTCAGTTGCCCCCATAGAAAGAAGCCTGGCTGGTTTGACAGGTTCTCTGCAAGACAAGAAAGACTGGACTAAATGTCCAAAGGGGGTGCTACTCAAGAAAGTTCAGCTGGGCGCAGGGGCTCACTCCTGTAATCCGAGCACTTTGGGAGGTCGAGGCAGGCAGATCACCTGAGGTCAGGGGTTTTAGACCAGCTTGACCAACATGGCAAAACCCTGTCTCTACTAAAAATACAAAAATTAGCCGGGCATGGTGGCGGGCACCTGTAATCCCAGCTATGTGCGAAGGAAGCTGAGGCAGGAGAATCGCTTGAACCCAGGAGGTGGAGGTTGCCGTGATCAGAGATAGCGCCATTGCACTCCAGCTTGGGCAACAAGAGTGAAATTCTGTCTCAAAAAAAAAAAAAGAAAGAAAAGAAAGAATGTTCACTTGATATCTGAATATACGAATGTGTCAAAGTACAAGAGGTGGAAACAGTAAGAAATGAGGGAAAAGAATTATTTATTGTGATTTTAAAAATTAGATTATGTTCATTGGTGGTGAGTGAGGGGAACATTCTCATTCTCCATGAAAAATTGTTAACATAATCCATAGAGCACATGAATGTGACTAAGTATTCATGGTAAATGCAAAGTGCTACTGAGTCTGACTTCAAGGTTTGTGCAGCAGAAACACAAAGGCTGCCCAAGGGACTAGATCTATGTGCACAACAAACTTTTGAGGAGAGGTGAGAGAGGATCACCTGGCAGAAGGGAGAAAGCAGATAAGGGGTGATATTTAAGGAGGTTAATTAAATCCTTTTTCACTTTGGTCAGCCACAGCCTTCCTGAGTCAGCCTGAGAACTGAAACAAGCTTTTATAACAGTGGTCGAAACAGTTGGAGCAGAACTGCGTCCCCAGTGAAGGAGGCTGAATACACCCCTATCACCAGCACCACCAGATGGTATGGACATACATTCAGTCCTAGTTTACGCTGGTTATCCCAGCATCTGAAGTGGTTCAACATTTTAGTACTTTTAGTGTGTCTGGGTTCAGACAAAAAATGGTCACCCTAGTCAAATACAACCTGTGTATTAGGAACTGAATTGTGTCCCTCTCAAAATCCATGTTGAAGCCCTAACTTCCATATCTCAGAATGGGACTATGTATGGAGATAAGTTCTTTAAAGAAGTGACTAAGTTAGAATGAAGTTCTTAAGGTGGGCCCTAATTCAGTCTGACTGGTGTCCTTACAAGCAGAGGAAATTTGGACAGAGAGACACCAGGGATGTGTGTACACAGAGGAGAGACTGTGAGCACACAGGAGGAGGTGGCCATCTGCAAGCCAAGAAGAGAGGCCTCAGGAGAACTAACCCTGCCAACACCTTGATCTTGGACATCTAGCCTCAAGAACTGTGAGAAAATAAATTTCTGTTGTTTAAGCCACCCCATCTGTGGTATGTTGTTATGTATCTTGCACTGGGGAAGTGGTAATTGGAGTTTCTTTAAGGATGTAAATTTCCTCTGGGTTGGATAGGAGCAGAATTCTATGTGTATTTATTCATCAGTTCTCACTACATAACAAACAACCACAAAATCCCAGCAGCACAGAAAAATAAGCCGCATCTCATGCTCATCAGCAGACTAGCTGGGATTCTGTTAATTTTGCCTGAATGCCATTTGACTTTTCTCCAGGTTGCAAGTCAGGTCCAGGTGCCACTTGTCCTGATATTAGCATTTCCATGGGGCGTGTTCTCCTCATGGTGATGGCAGAAGAGGGCAAGACCAATCATGCTAGCACATTTCAAGTCTTGGCTTGAGTTGCATCTGCTAATGTCCCATTAACCACAGGTCAATCCCAAAGTCAAGGATGGGCAAATATGCTCCACCCACCACAAGAACATGGTAAGGGCATGGATATAATTATAATGTGATTGAAAAGGGCGTGAGATTAATTATTTGATCTACCACACCTCGGTTCATCAGTATATCTGTAGTGGTTGAGTGGCCATGGACTTGGTCCTAATAAATGAACTTTAGGGCCCTACCATACAGAACAATTGTCTATCTAGAACAATTGTCTCCAACAACTTTCTGGGTAACTATCATTTCTCATTGCCAAGACTCTGCTTCCTTTAAAAAGAAAACAAAACAGAAAAGGCATATTAACTAGATTGGCAATTGTAACACACAACCACTTGGTGCTTTTGTTTGTTTAATCGGTTGCAAATATTTAAAAAGATTTCATATGAAAATCCAGTTTATCTTAACACACTGGAGAAACTGACAACATTGAGCATCAAGGCAACACTCATCAGAAGTGGATTTGCCTCTGTCCATTTAGATGTCTGTGCTCTGCTGATGCCATGGTCCCCTCCAGGTGACTTCTCTCATCTAGGTTCTGTGCTTGCCTGCTACTGACATTTGAGTTTGAGCCTCCAAACTAGACTATCAAGCTGTAACATTCTGAGGTTCTTTACAGACAGAATATACTTCCAATATAAACTAATTCCCAATATTGTTCTTCAGACAGTCTCTGGGTTTGATGATGTTCAAGTTTGGGGAGAATTTCTCACAGCAACTATGTTCTTGACATAGAGATTATTCCTCAAACTCTTGATTCACAATCAGAAGGGAGTGCCTTCTGTGATGCTGTATTAGTCAGGGTTCTCTAGAGAAACAGAACCAACAGCTATATAGAGATACAGTATAAGGGGATTTATTATAAGGCATTGGCTCACCCTGATTATGAAGGCTGAGAAGTTCTATCATCTTCCATCTGCAATCTGGAGAACTGGGAAAGTCAGTGTTGTAACTCAGTCCAAGTATGAAAGTCTGAGGACCAGAGGAACTGAAGTGGTAAGTCCAAAGACCCAAGTTCTAATATCTAAGGGAGGAGAAGATGGATGTCCCAGCTCAAGAAGAAAGAGAAGAAACAAAAAGACAAAGAAAAAGGTAGAATTCACCCTTCTTCTGCCATTTTGTTCCACATTTTCTTCTCACATTGGTGAGAGTGAATCTTTTTGACTCAGCCCACTGATTGAAAGGCTAATCTGTTCCAGGAACACCCTTGCAGACACACCCAGAAATAATGTTTTACCAGCTGTCTAAGTATCCCTTATCGCAGCAAAGTTGACACATAAAATTAATCATCACAGGTGCTAAAGTCTCCTGCACTGAGATTTGTTGGAAGTTCATCCTGAACAGAAACACAGAGAGAGTTTTTCAGAGCTCTTCCCTGCCTCCTCAGTTCATTGGCAGTCTTGTCAAAAGATTCATGTCCAGAAGCCCTAATTGAAAGCAGCTTGCTTTGGAGACCAGCTACAGCCATGAATGGGCTCTCAGGCCTACTCTGCTACCCCGCACTTCCTCACAGTGAACGCAGTCCTAGGAGGTGTGTCTCTCACAGAGGAGAACCAGAGAGAAAAAACGTTGGAAGCCAGAAATAGCATAGCAGACAGGAGCAAGAGCGATTTAAAAACAAATGATTTTTTTGTTGTTATTGTTGTTTATTGGTTTGGGTTGGGCAGCTGCCCTAGGTAAGACAAAAGAGAGGAAGTAGAGGGTGCCAGGATCTATACATGAGAGAGGCATGAGAACTAGAGAAAGTCAGAGAAACCCAGTCAAGCCAGAGGTACCATGAGAAGCAGATTAAAAGAAGATTCCATCCCTCTTTCCTTGTTTAACTCATTCAAACACTGATGAGCCTTATGTGAGAGCATGATTCTCAGAACTAGAATTAACATTTGCAAAACCTTTTGTAGGTAAATGTAGTCATAGATTTTTTTGTCTCATTTAATCTTTTTTTTTTTTTTTTTGAAGTCTGATCTTATTTATTTGTTACTCTTAGAACATCTTATTTTCGACTGGACTCAGAAGCTCTCAGAGAAGACAGCCCCCATCTCTTGGCAATCTGTTCCTATTGTTCTGTTTTTCTTTGGCCTTCTTTGGTCTCTTGGGCGAAAGTTTATCATATTCTGCTGCCTAGTCCTTATTTTTTTCAAGTATGTTGGTTGTTTAGAACAATGTGCTCACATCTGCATTGCAGGACATGCTGAGTAACAAGACACTGAATCTCTAGCACTTTGGTCCCGAGTTTCTTACCGTCTTTGTTCAGGGGCTTTCTCATAGTAAACTGGTGGACATCATCTTGTTTAGAGAGATGGAAAATTTGCAGACACCACTAGCTCTTTCAGGCCCCAGGCGACAAGGCACAGTAGAAAGGCAGTCCAAGAATATCTTCCTCCTTAAAAAAAAAAAAAATTAACCAAGGTGAGAACACACAGATTGGCATCCGTAATAAACCCAGAACAGATTAGCACCTCCTGTCCTGAGTCTTCCTTGGTCTGTTGCAGGAATGGCCCTGCTCAGGAGCAGGCAGACATGGCCCTGGTCAAGATACCCTGGTTCTTGAGGAAAACTTGTTTGCTGTTCCCACTACTGATTTTGTACACATACTCCCTTCTACTCTTCACTCAGAGTGTCAGCAGCAATTTCTGTGGCCATACGCTTCTCACAAAGGTGTGAGGTTTGCCGTCATTATCTACTTCAGTGAACGTCTGGCAGCCAGTAGCTGGGAAGGAAATATGCAGCTTCCTCCTGAAACAGCTGATCACCCCCAAGGTGCCACGAAAAAGAGCTTGCCTCATTAATCTTTACCACAATCCTCTGTGCATTATTTTCCCAATTTTATATATGAGGAAACAGAAACAGAAGGACAGTGAGATTTTTCTCCAAATTGTTCATTCTATTAACAGTAGAGGCAAGATCTGAATCTACACGTCCAATGTCCCAGACCATTCTGTAACTCCACAAGGAAACTGCTACCGTTAGATAAATAGATGGATTTGAAACTAAGACTCGAAACAGTTAAAATGCCCCAAATTCACACAGCTACTGAAAAACAAAGCCAGGATTTGAAGGCCAGTCTCTCTGACTCCAGGTCCTAAAATCCTAAGCTCTTGGATGCCTCAGATTTCTCAGTCCTTCCAAACAGGTAATATTAAATATATTATGGGGAGGTTATTATATATATTTATAACTACTGAGAGAAAATGGAGGAAGAATTGTTGATCTTCTTCTTCTTTTTTTTTTTTTTGAAATGGAGTCTGGCTCTGTCCCCCAGGCTGGAGTGCAGTGGCGCCATCTTGGCTCACTGCAAGCTCCGCCTCCCGGGTTCACGCCATTCTCCTGCCTCAGTCTCCCGAGTAGCTGGGACTACAGGCGCCCGCCACCACGCCCAGCTAATTTTTTTTGTATTTTTAGTAGAGATGGTGTTTCACCGTGTTAGCCAGGATGGGCTCCATCTCCTGACCTCGTGATTCACCCGCCTCGGCCTCCCAAAGTGCTGGGATTACAAGCATGAGCCACCGCGCCCGGCCCAACCTTCTTAATTAAAATAAATTCTCCTGGCATTCAGGGTCCCTGGTGTGCATAGTACAAATTACAAAAGAGCCCAGACCCTCTGTGATCACTCCAACCCTGCGTGTATTGGGGGTTGGGGGTGGAGCGCAGATGCTCTGATGGGGACAGGAATGCTGACATCAGGAGACACATCTGGCTCTAACACCTGCCATCCCAGTGCAGCACAGTAGAGGGTTGGGTCCAGTAAGATGAGAAATCAAGAAATGGGTTAAAAATAAGGCAGAAGTTATGGCAATAACCAAAGTTAGGGAGAATGCTCTATATACCTTTATATACTATGGAGTAAACATCACAGCCTCTAGTTTATGGATGAAGAAACTAGAGTTGAGAGAATTCAGACACCTTATCCAATGCCATAGAATCAGGATGTGAGAGGCAAGGTTCAAACCCCAAAATGCCTGGGTCCTACAGTGGGAAGAGGAGCTTCCATGCATGGGAGGGTTCATGTGTATCTAGGCTATTTGGAAATAAACCAAAGTTCAGTGAAGGCCAGTTGCCTTTAGCATGGCCTGAAAGAGGAAATGAGGCAGTAAAGGGAAGAAATTTGATCCTGGCAGAGATACAACTAGCAAAAATCCCAGTGGGCTTCACATGTCCCGACATATTCCCTACTCTACCTTTCTGCCTCCTTTGACAAACTGACCCAAATCACAAAGCAGAAAGTGGGGTCCCCTCCTAACTTAGTGGAGCAGGTCAAATTTCTAACCATAAAAGGTAAAACCGCTTATGTCCTTGAGTAACGCCTTCCCAGGCGATTGAAGTGAGACTCTGGCATGACCCGGTATGGACCTGACCAGATCCAGCTGCCTGGCAACAAGAGGCACTCCAGGGCAGACCTTTCACCAACTTTTTCCTCATTACAATGTCATTGTAATACTAAAATCGCCGCCCAAGGAGGGGCTTATCTGCCATCTTCTGTACATGGGATGCATATTAGGACATAACACCTCACTGCACAGGCACAGAGAAGACCCCACCCAAACATGCTTGCACTTTACTCCTTTTTCCTACCTCAGCTTCCTTAAAATGACAGGAGCTGAGCCCCTCCAGGAGCAAGCACCAGGATCCCTTTCCTGCATGCAGCTCCCTGGTGCTGCTCCAGCCACAGGCCTATTAAGCCTTGCCTGAGAAGACTTCTGCTTGGCCTGGTGTTGTTAATTTACTACTTACAGGAGGGTCAAAGGGCTCGGGACTCAGGTTATGGTAAGAGAAGTACTCAAAGCCCAGCATCCAGCAGTCATATTATTGACTTGTTTTTTTTGAGTTGGAGTCTTGCTCTGTTGCCGAGGCTGAAGCGCAGTGTCGCGATCTCTGCTCACTGTGGCCTCCGCCTCCTGGGTTCAAGCAAATCTCCTGCCCCAGCCTCCCGAGCAGCTGGGACTGCAGGTGCGTGAATTTTTATATGTTTTAGTAGAGATGGGGTTTCACTGTGTTGACCAGGATAGTCTTGATCTCCTGACCTCGTGATCCACCCACCTGGGCCTCCCAAAGTGCTAGTAGTACAGGTGTGAGTGACTGTGCCCCAGCCGAGATAATTTCCTTTTAAATGAAGCCATTTAGCTTTCATGATGTGAAGAAAGGGAAAACAAAACAATAAATTAAAAGCTTTAATATCTGAAGGGAAATGCTTAAAAAAAGAGTTGCAGGCAAAAAAAAAAAAAAAAAAGCAAATGAAAGGTAGAAAGGAAGGGAAAAAGGGAGGGTGAAAGGGAGGGAGAAATGGGAAAAAATTAAAAAAGAAAAAGAAGGGAGAGAGAAAAGAAGGGAAGGAGGAAGACTGGAATGAAAGAAAAGAAAGAATTTTAAAGCACATGTGAGCCACCACAAATTAGATCTCCCAGCAGTGAAGCCATAGACAGCTGTGATTAAAGATTATTTTCGGATAATGAAATTAAATGCACCCAATCTTCTGCGCCCCTGCGGATCATGGGTTCTGGGAGACCATGGTCTATAGTGTATGTAATTTTGATTATTGTCCAAAAACTTAGAACAATACTGTGCATACAGTGGGTGTTGCATAAATAAAAGGTTGACATTGATTGATAGTCCCTTCCCTAAAGGAAATTGATCTCCAATTCAAAGCTCTAACATAACACTGAGTAAGGTTAATCTTCATATCCCCACAGATGGAGACTAATGGGATGGGTCTAAGTAGGCAGCAGTGCATCAGGAAACCAAATTGGAAAATGATAGCTATTGTCACCCAGGGAATTGCCAAAGGTGGATATCACTTATGGCTCCCAACTCCAATGGCTGACCTTTTTTTCCCCCCAGAGTTATCAATAGACTAGTGAAAGAAGACTGATAAAAATGAAAAATGCATGTAAATAAGTTTTTATTATTTAAAAATGGCCATGAACAACCCTTAATTACTTGCTTTTAAAAAATAGTAGCTGCTGACATGCTTAAGGTAGGGGAAGGACAGTTACTTCTCTATGTCCTCAGACCAAGCCTCAGACAAAATGCTGCCACATATGCAGACATGCTTAAACAAACATGCCCTAGCAGAATGGCCCAGTAACCAAACATCCATTAGCAAGCTGACACTAAGAAGTTATAACACCTGTTCTGTAAAACCGAAGAAGTCCCAGCTGTCTGGCTTTTGAGGTGCTCCTGAATATTTTAGCCAGCCCATATCTCTTAAATACCATTGATTTTACCAACGACAGCCCATTTTGAATGCCGATTATAGAAGTTACCAGTTTTGGCCGGGTGCGGGTGGCTTACGCCTGTAATCCCAACACTTTGAGAGGCCGAGGCGGGCAGATCACGAGGTCAGGAGACCGAGACCATCCTGGCTAACATGGTGAAACCCCATCTCTACTAAAAAATATAACAAATTAGCCGGGCGTGGTGGCGGGCGCCTGTAGTCCCAGCTACTTGGGAGACTGAGGCAGGAGAATGGCGTGAACCCTGGAGGCAGAGCTTGCAGTGAGCCGAGATCCGGCCACTGCACTCCAGCCTGGGCGACAGAGCGAGACTCCGACTCAAAAAAAAAAAAAAAAAAAAGAAGTTATAAGTTTCTACAGTAAAAATCTATTTCTAGTATTCATTATGCTGATTAACAAAACTACTGATGTAAATAAGAGATACGGAAAAAAACATGCCTTCAATAGTTACCTCTGAAGAGTGGTCTTTTTCATATCATGCTAGATAACTACTCCTGAAGTGTGAATTTCTATGTATAACAACTTCCTGCTGCTTTGTAGTAAAACCAGCACGTCCATTCATCTTATACTAGTTATATGTGGGTATTATAAAGTATATAACAAGCATCATAACATGAATGATGAACCATATTTAAACACTTTTCTCTTTTAAAATAATGATTTTAATAGTTGACAAATAAAATGCATTTCTTTATATAGATAAAATGCATTCAATACCCTCTTTTTACTGAATATGAGAGAATATAAAAGACATAGTTACTGATTTTTTCATACAAACATAAGAAAAACCGGTCACTCTGAGACAATTTCATACCCTGCAATATGATTGGTGTACTATTTTGAGCTGCGACTATCATGCTTGTCTTTTCAGTCAAGGAAACACAGCAGCTGGTCACCCTGCTCTCTAGTTTCTAGGTGTTTGGCTCAAACTCCAATTCCTTAAGTCTTTTGTTCTCCAGATGAGTGCTAGCAAATCCCAGAAGGCCTAAGAGTCACATGTCCACTCAGGTAGAAGGCACATGAAGCTCTAATCCTGGGCTCATCATAGTGTGGTTTATGGTCTTACCCTCTCGTGGGCCCAACCCTTTTTCTCATCTCCTTAAACCTAACCTGGAATTTATTTCCTTTCACTGGGTTTTCAAAACTTGCACCCACATTCACTCACTCACCCATTAACTCATTCACTCACTCATTCAAGGTGCGGCAAAATTGAGCACTTTATATTTCCAAATACAAAAATATAAAGACCTAAAATTTATCAGAAAGTGACCTATTTTGTCCATTCTGCCTCACAGGCAGTGGTCCTCCTGGCTGCTTGATCATCCTCTGCCCCAATGGAGTTATTGGCTTCTTGACGTATTAGTCACATTACTTTGTAGAGCGCGTTAGTTACTTTCCTTCATCATCCCTTCTTCCTTGCCCCCAATGCTTTCAAAAATTGCGCAATTGGATGATTTCATTTTTTCCAGCCACACAGGCATTTCAGAATTGGGAGGAACAACAAATGGCAAAGATAATAAATATAATAACCACTTTAAAGCCTATTATATGAAAGAAAGAAAGAGCAGAAGCACTCAGATCCCAGCACCATTAGCTAAAAATTTCCAACACTTCTTTTCCAACTTTTGATTTCTGAGTCATTAACATATAAGAACTATTATCAGCAAGAGTCATTTCTCCATTCTTCCCTTCTAATGGAACAGTATATTATTATTTGTCCTACATCTAGTTTTGTGATATATGGCCTTTCTTCAGTTTTCTAGAGAAGAAAACATGGTTTTATTTCCTCTCTGATGGAGCTCTTATTCTCCCAGAGACAACTTTTCTCATTCTATTTGACTCTCTGAAGATGAAAAACTGACCCTTTGAGATTATAAAAATAATCCATGGATATGTTTATATTCCCCCTGAGGTCTGAATTGTAAGGTGCCAGAGAAAGAGGCTGGCATATTTATGACCAATAAGCTTCCCATGTTTGTTCCCTTTATTATTATAACAAAGATAAATCTGGAGTCCATTTTGCCCATGCAAATGCAAATTAAGGAAACGTGGGCCCCAGAGTCTCCTGATGCCTTACTACTGCCGAAACCAGAGAGCTTTAACCAGAGTGGTCAGGTATATTTGCTTTCAGAGAGTGACATGAGGAGTTTGGGAAGTGTGGATTGTCAAGGGTTGAATTTTTGACCAGGTAAGTATGTATAAGGTATGCCAAGGACAAGAAGCAGTGATATAGCAAATCCATACTTTAATGTGTAAAAAAATTGCCTGGGATTTTATTAAAATACAGTTTCTAATTCAACACATAGGGACTGAGATTCTTTGTCTCCAACGAGTTCCCAGTTGATGTCAATGCTGCTGGTGCAAGATGAGTAGCAAGACGTTGGAGACAAGCGGCGGTTATTGTATGGATTCTAGAGGACATTTCAAATACAAGATATTTTGAATTTTAGATTCAATGTTACTTAGGACCTCTAAATTATATATTTTTAGAGTGCTGAATAAAGTCATGTCATTTTAAATTTCTTTTTTTGAAGTATATAGTACACATGAAAACTGAGTAAATCATGCTTCATAGATTTTTCACAAAGCCATTTAGCCACCTAAGAAAGTAGACTAAGAAATAGAATATTACCAGCATCACAGAAGCCTCCTCACTCCTGTTCTAAATTACTATGCTTTTCTGTCGCTTTCTTAAAGGCAACCACTGTGCAGACTCCTGTAAGCAGAAATTAGTTTTTCCCTGTTAAAAATTGGCATTTGTTTTGTTTCTGGTTTCCTTTATTGTTGTGTTTTCTGATATTCAGCCACATTATTGTGGGTACCAGTCATTTGTTTTTTACTCCTCTATAGCAAAAGTTACCAAACTTTTTCTTTAAAGAGCAAGATAGTAAATATTTCCAGCTTTGGATGCCATAAGGACTCTGTGGCAACTACTCAACTTAGCTCACATAGTTGAAAGCAGCCACAGACAATACATAAATGAATAGTCATGGCTCTGTTCCAATAAATCTTTATTTACAAAAGCAAGTGTAGGTCAAAGTGTAGGTCAAACTGTGAGCCATAGTTTGCTGACTTCTGTTCCACAGTAGTGCATTATAAAGATGTATCATAATTTGCTTGTCCATTTTACTTTTAATAAGCATATTTGTTTTCTATTACTGCCGTAACAAATTACCACAATTTTAATAGCTACAAACAACACACATTTATTATCTCACAACTCTGCAGGCCAGAAGTCTGGGTAGGCTCAACTAGTTTCTCTACTCTGGGTCTCACAAGGCTGAAATCAGTGTTAACTGTCTTGGGATTTTATCCAGAGGCTTTGGGAAAGAAATTGCTTCCTGGCTCGTTCTGGTAACTGGCAGAAGTTAGTTCCTTGTGGTTGTGGGACTGAACGTTCTATTTCTTTGCTGGCTGTCAACTGGAGGCTGCCTTTAGCTCACAGAGGTCTTTCTTGGTTCTTATATATGGTTCCTTCCATCTTAGAGCCAGCAAAGGCACATCAAATCCCTCTCACACTTGGAATCTGTCTTCTAGAAGTGTCATTGTTTTACATTTAAATATACAGTCCTCCTCAAGTGATTCAGGGTATGGTTAAAGGGAAAGATGAAACATCATTCTTTTTTCTTTTTTTTTTTTTTTTCTTTTCTTTTGAGATGGAGTCTCACTCTGTCACCCAGGCTGTAGTGCAATGGTGCAATCTTGGCTCACTGAAACCTCTGCCTCCCAGATTCAAGTGATTCTCCCACCTCAGCCTCCAAGTAGCTGGGATTACAGGCACCCACCATCATGCCCGGCTAATTTTTGTATTTTTAGTAGAGACGGGGTTTCGCTATGTTGGCCAGGCTGGTCTCGAACTCCTGACCTCAGGTAATCCACCTGCCTCAGCCTCCCAAAGTACTAGGATTACAGGCGTGAGCCACCGTGCCTGGCCTATTCTTTTTCCATGCAAATATTCAATTGACCCAGCACTGTTCATTAAGGTCAGTTTTTCTCTACTATGCAGTGTCAAATTGTCACCAATCAGTATGAGATATATATGTGTGTATACACACACACACATACACACACATGGGTTTATGTTTGGACTCTACTTATTCCATTGGCCTAGTTCTCTACTTTTACGTATTTTACTAATAATGACTACAGCTCTATTATAAGCCGTCTGATAGTGTAAGTCTTTGAATTTTCCTCTTTAAGATTGTGAGTCTGGCAGAGTTTGACCTGAGATCAATTTTGAATGTGATGCATCACATGGTAGGGAGGTTACAAGAATGGAAAATATAGCTTCCATCTGCCTCTAGCTACTGAAACTATGAATGCTCTTTAAAAAAAAAAAAAAAAAAAAATTCCAGTCTCACTGAATGACTCAATTGGCTAAGGTCAGTTTGCTATGTATTGCTAAATAATTTTGAACTTTATCCTGAAGGGAAATAGGAGATGTTGAAACAATTTAAGCCAGCAACTAAATTTTTGTATCCATTTTCAATGAAGAAACCAGGTGGCAACAACATAAACAAGTTTTATGGTTAAATCTTGTTTTAAACCAACATATCACAATCATGAAGAAATGAGTTGTATATCTGGAGTTTATTGAGGTGGTCAAGGCTAGAGATGGCAGTGCCTTGAGATAGACCTGTGATGATGGAGTTGTAGAACAGGCGGTAGATTTGAGAAAGATTTAATGGACGCTACTTGGAGATTGATTATACCTGGAGTCAGTGATGAGTGGCTTAATATCTAGCATGGCTACTGATGAAGAATTCAGGAGGAGTTAAGTGTAAAGATGATGAGTTCACTATTGAGATTAAGGTGCCTGCAACCTATCTAATTGGAAATGTTAATCAGAAAGATAGAGGTAGAGACTGGTGCTCAGCAGAGGTATCAGTGGTATAGATAGATCTGGAGGAGTTTTCTGTAAATAGATAATGGCAGCTATGACTGGATCTGTTCATTCAGGGAATGTGTACAAAGCAAGAAGAAGAGTACTAGTGATAGAATCTTGGTGAATTTCACAAAGATATGCGAAAGAGAGAGAGAAAAAGAGAGAGAGAGAGAGAGAAAGAGAGAGCGAGAGAGAATAAAGAGAATGACTTGTTGTAGCAATAGGAAAGGAACAAGGGACAAACAATAATCTTTCTTAGATCTACCTCAGGCTATAATTTACTCTGCAATAATAGAATTGTTACTACCCCCAAATAGCATTTGCTCTACTTAAAATATATAATGTTGCACAGAAAAAAAATATTTACCTTGTCTTTGTCCTTTTCTATAAGAATCCATCAAAATTGTCTTTTCTATAGTTGAAGCATTACTTATAACGATAATCAAAAGATATGGCCACACCAGAGATTGAAGTAATAAGAAAGGCCTTCATAAATGATAATTTTCATGATGCAGTGAGGTAGCCTCATTTTATTTTAATTAAAAACAGGTAATGACAGAGAAGTGGAAAGGAGAACCTCTCAGCTAGAATCACGTGCTCAGGATTATGAAGAATAAGGAGAACTTTCCTTGCAGCATGGAGATGGTTATGGTGAAGCGGTTAGATTGAGAGGAAGCTGGTGTATCTCCATCTTTAATCCGGGATTCCATTTGTGTGTGTTGGTAGTTGCTGGATATTACCAGCTTCTGATGGCAAGGTTGGGAAGTCCTAGTGATCTTTCTGCAATTTTCTAGCAGGGTCCATACAGTGAAATGCCTTCAATGTGGATAAAAGTGAAAAGCAAGGCACACTGGGACAGGAAAGCTTGGATCCACTGTCAGCCCAGCTGTCCTCATCCTGTGAAGAGCCTGTTGCCCTCTGGGCTCTTGAACACAACAACCAAAAGCCATCCGTTCATGGCTTCCATGTTCATTTCATCCAGTAAGAGAGTTGCTTCATCCACAGGGCAGCAAAACAATATAAAATTAGAGGCGGGAATCAAATCAATAGCCAGTCCAGCAGGAGACAGTGTGTGTTCTCCTTTGAGCTGTTAGCAGGTGCACTGGGTGAATACAGATAAGTTGATAAATGGCTGATTCGATAGACTGGTAGCAAACACATGCTTTGCCAGAGATGACTTTTTAAGTCACCATACATCAAACAGACAGTGTCAGCCTTTGAGGATAAACCTGTGAAGCCTTGTTGTGCTCTTTGAACTACCTCTGAGACCCAGAGACTGAAAAGGGGCCTGAGTGTTCCTCTGAATCCATTGGGAGGACTGAAAGCTTCAAAGAGGAGCGCTATCATATCCAAGGGGAAATACATTGATTGAAGGAACCAGTGTGAAATAGTCTTTAATAATTACCAGAAAGCTGGAATCGACTGGTGTTTTGCTGAGCTATATTTTATCTTTATTGGATTAACTGTGACACAGTAGGTTATGTCAAAGGGAATCTGCATGAATATTAAAAGTAAATGTGGTGTGAATAATAGATAACTTACATTAGATGCACCAGCATGCAGTAATTTTTATTCACCTACATAATTAGATTAAAACAAATCTGCTGAATAAAATACATTGTCTTATTATAATCTGGTTTGAAAACACCCAAAAGTTATGGCCACAAGGGTGTTTGCTGGTGCTTTACATATAAATACATAATTCACCCTAAGAAATGTTTTCCAGCAGGTTTCTGGTAGTTACAAGAGAGGATGATTATGAATATTAACAGCCCAAAGCCAGTAGGAAATAGCCTTAAGGTCAAATAAGACCCTACAATGTTGATACCATCAACATGTAACTTTTATGTTCAACTCATGGAAATTATGAGGGACAGTGAATGACCTAGGGAAAACTTACCCACAACCTGAAAGCACACGTGATTCTTTTCATGTGTCTATTTTCTTTTGTCTATTTCAGTTCTACAAAATAAACTCACTTTTAAGATAAGCTATATTGCTCTTTTAGGCTGGGAAGATCTCAAAGCCTCTCTGTCTTTAAACTAGTATCTTCCCACCTCCCACCATCACCTCCCCAGCTGCTGCTGTTTCCCATTGCTGAAGAAATTCAGCTAGAATCTGTGACATCAGGAGGTGGGTTCCAACACAGTCTAATTCCATCCAAGTGTGGATGCTGGGGACTCCCCCATCCATATGTCTCTCTCCTCCTGGAGGCTTCTGAATGTCCTGGGCCATTGACAGAATGTCCATGTGGGGAAATTTGAATGTGGCTCAGCAAAGTCTATGGGACGAGTGGCCACCATGACTGCTAGATGAATCACAGGCAATATGCTGGCAGATACAGGTGGATGGCTCTCCCCAGAGGGCTACATGGCTCATCAGGCAGGTGACAAGTGGGGTTAACTCTAGTGTTGATGGATGCCCTGCTGGTCCTTTGTGGTCTCCCACAGCCCTCTGGTGCTGGCAAGAGATGGTGCTGGGCCTGGGCTCTTTCTACTGATCCTGCTGTCCTCCAAGTCGTGCTCCAGATTTCATTCCCCCACCACATCCAGCTCCTGTTCCCGTTTCCCAGCCCAATGCACCTTGACTAGATGGCCACATGTCCTAATGTGCCTAGGTCAGTCCTATTCTGTCTGTTTGGACCCAGTAAAATGATGTATAATGGCCGCTTTTACTCTCAAGAGTGGCCCATTTGGACCTTAGGCTCTGTTGTCACCCTAATCTTGTCTGTCCATTCTTGGCAGGCAGGGCATTGTCTGAATCTCCCAGTCTTCTTTTGTAATCTGTTGCTGCAGCACAAACTTGCCGCCTTCTCCCCTAGAGGGCTTTATGCTTGGATTCTCAAGAGCACTCCCCTTTTTTTCCTCCACAAAGTCACTCTTGCAAATGAAAAGTTTTGGCTATCAAAGCTGGTTTGCTAGTTTCTGAGGCTGGCATCCCAAGCTTATTTTGGAAGCCCAAGATGGAACATTAGCTGCTTTGCTCTCTCACCTTATGTCTCTGCCTGTCCTCAGGGCAGTGTAGATGACTGATCTATGGAAGGTATCCTGTACAGTGATGTCTAAAGTAACCCCAAGGATTTGTATTCAATGCCATTTCCTCACCATTCTCTCACTTTCAAGTCCCCATCTGCAACTTGCAAATCTCAAGACATTGTCTTCACACCTTCTGTGCCTAGTGTAAGTTTTGTAGAAGGAAAAATGATTGCTATTAATCATTGTTATTTAGTGGCACACAGGTTATCTCCTATATCCTTCATTCTCCACAGTTAGCAGATATGGTTCTGGATGCATAGAGAAGTTAACTCACCTGTACAAGATTACAAAAAGTGCCTGAGCCAGAATTTGACTCCAGAGTTCCTGTACATAAAACAAAAACAGCTCCTAAAGACACAAAGCTTGCAGATCTGTAATTTGGCAGAATAATCAAAATGCAGTAGAAATTTTGTCCCGAGAGAGTGGAAGGTATGGTAAATCCAATCAGAAATGTTTCATCATGTCTGTAGTTTTCTTCAAATGACTCCAGATCTTCCCCAAAGCAGCTTCCAAAGCACCTTTGCATCTCTCCCACTGACAGGATGGGCCTAAAGCCTCCTCTCAAGAATAGCTCTGTCTTCATACTTATTCACATCTGCCTGAGTTTCAACACCCAGGCAAGTTCTCTGCATAGAAAGGATCGCCTAAAAGCAGCCCCACATCCTTCTAAACGGCAGAGTGTGAAGCAGTACCTGAGCTCCACCTACCGTGCTCCTCGAGGTTGCTTTAAATCAGGGAGCCCAGCTGGCCCAGAACCCAGATTGCTCTCCACTCCCCGTGTGGCAGCCATCAGCTCTGAGACCCCAGCTCAGTGACCAGGCCATCAAAGAGGTTGCCAAGATCAGACAGGCTGTATTCTCTCACAGCTCTACACAGGAAGCAAAGGAGTTAAAGGGAATAATGACGGAGGTAGCCTGCAAATGTAACCAGAGGTATGTATTTTAAAGGATGAATAAAAACAAATGACTATGTTATAGAAATCTATTTCAGCATGTATGTGCATCAGAGTAGAAATCATTTATTTTCCTGGTCTCTCATGAGAGTTGATATTACAGTGCCTACATAGAATAACTAGCCATTATAAATGGAGAGTGCTTTAGGACTGTCAAAGCAATCACACCGAAATTACCCCAGTGATATCTAATCTCCGTCATGTACTCAATATGTGCGTGGACCTATACTGATAAGATGGAATTAATATCTCAAAGGCAAGAAATTTTTGTCCCTGATGGAGTCAGGTGTTTTGCAGTGATGGATGAGGTCAAACAGAATTTGTCAGAATTAACACAGATGTTTCCGCATGTGGTGTTTGTGTTGCAATTCTCATTCCTGGCTTTTATTGTTCCCTTCTCCACATTTCAGCGCAATGGCAGATGTTTCCTAAGTGTATACCGCTCATGTAACTTTACATCCCCTTGCAGGATGATACTGGGCCATGTCCTCCCATGGGGTTACAGCTAGTGAATCTTGTATAAAATATTTTTCCTTGATCAATGTAATGTATGCATGTGGTAGAAAATCAAATAGAATAGACTGGCTTATAAAATAAAGTGAGAGTCTGTCACCTCCCCACTTTCTAATCTCCAAGGGCAATCATGTTTAACTATTTCTGTGTCTAGATTTTTTGAGTGTTAGATACAGATCTGGGTGATCCATTTTTAGGGCTAATATATAGGCTTTAGCGATTCTCAGTTTAATGTCTTGCTGATTGAAAATAATGCTTTTTAATATCTTCTTGCTCTCTTCTCAATTTTTGATGGCTATATCACTATTTTTTTTTTTTGCCTCAAGTAGTTACTTTTGTAACTAAAAGTGAAATCCATAAGCCCTCATTTTGTGTTCCATACATTTTTAAAAATATAGACTGAATTCCCAACTTGTAAAACAAGAATTTTAAGCACATCTATCCTTCCATTTCCCTCCCATCTTCCAATCTATTTTAAACATTTAAGTGTGGCTCTTGTTTTAACTACATGCTGATTATAAAGGCTGACATACACTAAATATCTTAGCAGGATTATAACTATATAAATATTGCTCATTGGGAAGTCAAAGACTACATCACAGTCACATTTCATTGTCTGCGGTTCCCATACCACCACCCTTCCTTCTGTCATTTAAATCACAATGTTCCTAGTGTCAGTTACTGTCTCTAGTAAAAATTACAGTCCCTGATGAAATTGCTTTTTTCTTTCCCTGTACATGCATTAAAATCGTTCCATATTTTGGTTTGGTTTGTATTTGGGCCATGACTGTATATTTGTTTCCTGGAATTTCTTACTTTCTTTTCTTACAGTTGAAAGAGTTATAACCTTTCATGGTATATCATGGTATGCCTAATGCTTCTGCAGGCTCTTCTGATTCTCTTTTACTTAACAAACATCTCCATCTTTTGAACATATTTTACTCGCATCCCACTAACCTCACATTCTAATTCGGACTCGTTTTGTGAGCCTACCGCTTAGCTGCTGTTTGGGGATTTCATCTTATGGATTCATAATTTCCACGTTTCCCCCTTTTAGTGATGGACTATATGCTTGAGTAATATCCTCAGAAAGAGTGAATAGGAAGTAAGCTTCCCAAATTTTGTTTGAATTTGGTTTGCTCAAAATATGACTCTGTGCATGTGTGTGTTCATGGGTGCATGTGTGTATGTTTCTTAAATTCATCCTTAGTTCTTATTGATTTTTTTTTTTTTTTTTGGACAGAGTTTTGCTCTTGTTGCCCAGGCTGGAGTGCAATGGGGTGATCTTGGCTCACTGCAACCTCCACTTCCCAGGTTCAAGCGATTCTCCTGCCTCAGCCTCCTGAGTAGCTGTGATTACAGGCGTGTGCCACCACACCCAGCTAATTTTGTATTTTTAGTAGAGACAAGGTTTCAACATGCTGGCCAGGCTGGTTTCAAACTCCTGACCTCAGATGATCCACCCATCTCAGTCTCCCAAAGTGTTGGGATTACAGGAGTGAGCCACTGCGCCTAGCATTGGGGTTTTGATCCTGTTATTTATTTCTCTAATAGTTTCCTCCTCTACATTCTCTTTGCTTGCTCTCTCTCTGGACTGATCTTCTATATTTTTTTCATTTTTTTCCTAGTATTTTCTTTACCTTTATTTTTACTCCACATTCTGAAATTTACCAAACCTTTAAATATTGTTATAGCAATCATGTTTTCAGATTCTAAGAATATTTATGTCTTGTCTGTTCATTTCTTAACAATCTGTTCTTGTTTTATAGGTGATATACCCCTTTGGCTTTCCGAGAATCCCAATCACATTCTTTTCAATAACTTTTAAAAATTAAGATGTTTGGAAATAATTTGGATTCATCTGCAATTGTAAGAAATGACACAAAGAGATCCTGAGCACCTTTCCCCCCAAAATATTTGCAAAACTATAGTTTAATATCACAACCAGGACACTGACAATTCACTCATCCATATTTTCTCCATTTTAAGTGAACGTATGCATGTATCTTTAGTGTGCCTTTAGTTCTGCGCAATTTTATCACACATGTGGGTTTGTGTATCCACTACTACAGTCACGTACTGAATCACCACAAGGATCCCTCATGGTGCCCTTTTACAATATCCTACCTTCGTCCAAATGCCTTCCAGCCCTACCTGACAACCACTATCTGTTCTCCATTTTTTATAATTTTGTCATTTTAAAATGTTACGTGAACAAAACTGTACATTTGTACATCATGTTACATTTTTGGATTTGTTATTTTTTCCCACTCAGTATAAATTTTCTAGGAATGTATTCAAATTGTAATGTATGTTAATATTTTGTTCCTTCTTATTGTCTAGTGGTATTCCATGGTATGGATGGAACAGTGTGTTCCTTTTTATTGCTGAGTACTATTCCACAATCTGTATGTAGCACAGTTTATTTATCCATTCAGCAGCTGAAGAACATCTAGGCTGTTTCCCATTTTTGTTATTGTGAGTAAAGCTGGTATGAACATTCATGTACAGGTTTTGTGTGAGCGTGTTTATTTCTGGAACAGACACCCAAGAGTGCAATTGCTGGGTCATGTGGTAATTTCATGTTTAGTTCTATAAGAAACTGCCAAACTATTATGAGTGATCTGGTTTCTTCACATCCTCATCAGCATTCTGTGTTATTACTATTTTTTTTTATAGCTGTGCCGTAATATCTCATTGTACTTTTTTTTTTTTTTTTTTTTTTTGAGACGGAGTCTAGCTCTGTCGCCCAGGCTGGAGTGCAGTGGCCGGATCTCAGCTCACTGCAAGCTCCGCCTCCCAGCTTCACGCCGTTCTCCTGCCTCAGCCTCCCGAGTAGCTGGCACTACAGGCACCCACCACCGCGCTAGGCTATTTTTTTTTTTTTTTCGTATTTTTAGTAGAGACGTGGTTTCACCATATCAGCCAGGATGCTCTCGATCTCCTGACCTTGTGATCGGCCCGCCTTGGCCTCCCAAAGTGCTGAGATTACAAGCGTAAGCTGCCGCGCCCGGCCCATTGTACTTTTTTTTTTTTTTTTTTTTTAATTAATTTATTATTATTATACTTTAAGTTGTAGGGTACATGTGCATAACGTGCAGGTTTGTTACATATGTATACTTGTGCCATGTTGGTGTGCTATACCCATCAACTCGTCATTTACATCAGGTATAACTCCCAATGCAATCCCTCCCCCCTCCCACCTCCCCATGATAGGCCCCGGTGTGTGATGTTCCCCTTCCTGAGTCCAAGTGATCTCATTGTTCAGTTCCCACCTATGAGTGAGAACATGCGGTGTTTGGTTTTCTGTTCTTGTGATAGTTTGCTAAGAATGATGGTTTCCAGCTGCATCCATGTCCCTACAAAGGATGCAAACTCATCCTTTTTTATGGCTGCATAGTATTCCGTGGTGTATATGTGCCACATTTTCTTAATCCAATCTGTCACTGATGGACATTTGGGTTGATTCCAAGTCTTTGCTATTGTGAATAGTGCTGCAATAAACATACGTGTGCATGTGTCTTTATAGGAGCATAATTTATAATCCTTTGGGTATATCCCCAGTAATGGGATGGCTGGGTCATATGGTACATCTAGTTCTAGATCCTTGAGGAATCGCCATACTGTTTTCCATAATGGTTGAACTAGTTTACAATCCCACCAACAGTGTAAAAGCGTTCCTATTTCTCCACATCCTCTCCAGCACCTGTTGTTTCTTGACTTTTTAATGATCGCCATTCTAACTGGTGTGAGATGGTATCTCATTGCGGTTTTGATTTGCATTTCTCTGATGGCCAGTGATGATGAGCATTTTTTCATATGTCTGTTGGCTGTATGAATGTCTTCTTTTGAGAAATGTCTGTTCATATCCTTTGCCCACTTTTTGATGGGGTTGTTTGTTTTTTTCTTGTAAATTTGTTTGAGTTCTTTGTAGGTTCTGGATATTAGCCCTTTGTCAGATGAGTAGATTGCAAAAATTTTCTCCCATTCTGTAGGTTGCCTGTTCACTCTGATGGTAGTTTCTTTTGCTGTGCAGAAGCTCTTTAGTTTAATTAGATCCCATTTGTCAATTTTAGCTTTTGCTGCCGTTCTACAGCCATCTGATCTTTGACAAACCTGAGAAAAACAAGAAATGGGGAAAGGATTCCCTATTTAATAAATGGTGCTGGGAAAATTGGCTAGCCATAAGTAGAAAGCTGAAACTGGATCCTTTCCTTACTCCTTATACGAAAATTAATTCAAGATGGATTAGAGACTTAAATGTTAGACCTAATACCATAAAAATCCTAGAGGAAAACCTAGGTAGTACCATTCAGGACATAGGCATGGGCAAAGACTTCATGTCTAAAACACCAAAAGCAACGGCAGCAAAAACCATTGTACTTTTAATTTGCATTTCCTTTGTGTCTAAAATGATGCTGAACATCTTTTCTTGTGCATATTTGTCATCTGCATATCTTCTTTGGCAAAATGTCTCTACATGATTTTTGCTCATTTTCTAATTGGATTGTTGGTTTTTAACTGCTGAGTTTGAGAGTTCTTTAGATTTTCTAGATATTAGTCTTTTATTGGATAGGTGGTTTGCAAATGTTTTCTCCCAGTTGGCAGCTTTCCTTTTAGCCTCTTTCTAGGGGCTTTAGAGAGCAAAGGTTTAAATACTGATAAAGTCCAAATTATTAGTTTTTTTTCTTTTTTCCTTTTAATTCATGCTTTTGGTGTCAAGTCTAAGAAATTATTGCTAGCCATAGGTCTGGAAGACTTTCTCCTATGTTTTTATTTTCTGAGAGTTGTATATGTCTACATTTTACATTTAAATCCACCATCCATTTCGAGTTAATTTTTGTTTAATGTGTGAGGTTTCAGTTGAGGCGCTTTTTTTTTTTTTTTTTTTTTTTTTTGCCTATGAATGTCCAGTTGCTCCAGTACCAATTGTGGGAAAGACCATACTTCTTTTAGTGCATTGCTTTTGGACCTTTGCCAAAGTCAGTTGGACATTATTTCCGGGTACTCTATTCTGTCTGACTCATCTATGGGTCTCTCCCTCGGCCAATGTAATACTGTCTTGATTACTGTAGCTGTATAGTAAACTTTAATATGTGGTAGAGTGACTCCTCCTACTTTATTCTTTTTTGTTAAGGTTGTTTTAATTATTCTAGGGCTTGTACCTTTCCATATAAATTTTAGAATAAGCTCGTCTATGTCCATAGAAATCCTTGCTTGGATTTTGCTAGCAATTACATTAAACATATAGACCACTACAGGGGAGAACTGACATCTGTACTGTAACTAGTCTACCAATTCATGCACACCACATGTATCTCCATTTATCTAGGTCTTCCTTGATTTCTTTTATCAGCATTTTGTAATTGTCAGCATACATATCCTATATGTGTTTTGTTAAGTGTATTTCATTTTCTTTGGAGTGATTGTAAATGGTATTGTACTCTCCATTTTGATTCCCACATGTTCATTGTTAGAATATAGAAATATCTTTGTTTTTTTGTGTGTTTGTTTTGTATACTATGACCTTACTGAACTTACTAGTTCTAGGTATTCTTTTGTGGATTCCTTGGAATTTTATACATAGACAATCATGTCATCTGTAAATAGGGACAGTTTTACTGCTTCCTTTCCAATCTGTATGTCTTTTACTTCATTTTCTTGATTCATTTCATTATCTAGAACTGTCAACACTATTTTGAATAAGAGTGGTGAAAATGAACATTCTCGCCTTATACATGATGTTGGAGTAAAGCATTTAGTCTCTTGCCATTAAGTCTGATGTTAGTTGTAGGATTTTGGTAGATGTTATTTTTCAAGATGAGGAAATTCCCCTCCGCTCTTAACTTACTGAATTTTTTTTAAATATCATTACTCTGTTGGATTTTGTCTGATAATTTTCTGCCTCAATTGGTATGATCATATACCTTTTCTTTTCTAGCTTATTGATATGGTAAATTACACTGATTAATTTTTTAATGTTGAACAAGCTATGCATACCTTCAATTGAAAGTATTAGAATAAATTCAATCTTCAATTGAATGAGTTCATGTTGGTCATGGTGTACAATTCTTATTATATATATTGTTGGATTCAGTTTGTTAAGTTTTTCTCTTTATAGAGAGATTGAGAAGCATGTTCCTTCTTTTTAAAAATTTATTATTATTGTTTTTATTATTTAAATAAAGATGAGTTCTTGCCATGTTGCCCAGGCTAGTCTCAAGCTCCTGGGGTCAAGTAGTTCTCACACCTTGGCCTCCCAAAGTACTGGGATTACAAGTGTGAGCTACTGCTCTCAGCCTTCCTTCTTTTTAAAGCACTAATTGGTAAACTCTTCTACTACTTCATTTATAAACAACATGACACTTAAAACTTTACCTTTATCAACATCCGTGCACAACTACACCAGGATTCTGTGTTCACAATTCCTAGGGAAATTTGGGAAATTTACAGTAGGGGGATTTGTGGGATAAACTACAGGATATGGTAGTCCTAAAAGGTCCTGATTAAACTACCAGGACCCAAGACCCAAAACCATAGTTGGACCCAAGACTGTGGTTGATATTGTTATTTCCATTCCCTATCACCTATTCTAGGTTTCTCTCTTGGCTCAGGCTTCAGCTGTTCTAGCTCACCTTTTTTGGTGGGATGATCCAGCTGTTCATCACTGAGGGGGTCTCAGGCCCTTAAAGGCCATGGTTTCTACACTTGACCATTTACAGTTAAAAGTACACATAGTAGTACCAAGAGATGGCCTAGTTGATTATTTTAATGCCAAACATATTCTTCTCTGCCCCATTATTTAGCAGCATGTCTACTACTTATGCTAATCAGAGACAATAATCCCTGCCTATGTGGTAACTCTTTTCTGTGTCTCCTAGCACCATGACCTCATAGTGAACAAGCAGCAGATTTCATTTTAAATTGAGTTAGACTCTGACTGTGTCCTCTGGTAGAAGTGTCTCCCCATCTGGGAAGTGGCACCATCAGACTGACAGTCTGTAAGTTCTGAGAATGAGAAGCACAAATTCCCCCCAAAAAGGTCTCTTGAAATCATAAAGAGCAGGACGACTTCTACTTCCACTCTTTGGTTCACGAACTCGCATAATCTATCTACTTGGGACTCAGATCCACGTAGGAGCCCCCTCCATCTGTGCTTTGACATTCTGAGAGGCAATGGAACGCAGATGCAGTGCTGGGGAAATTGGGAGTGAGTGCCTTGGGCTGGTCCCTGAGATAAGGATCTGAGTGTAAGAGGCTTATGTAGGTGGCAATTACAGGAAGCTCTCATAGAGGAGAGGGGGAATGAAACAGGGAAGAAGAGGAAACCAATACGCAGGCATTAATGAACAGGTTCATGCTGTGGGCAACTTTCAACCAATCCCAATAAGGACCTATGGAGAAAATGTGGATATACCTTGGAGTTTCCCACCTGAGGGGCCAGTAAACTGGAGTATTTAATGCCCAATCCCACCCAAAATTTGTTGAGGGCTATTCTTTAGCACCTCCATTTTGCCCTGCATGAAGGTGAGAGAGAGCAAGCCCTCAGGTAGAGTTGTAGAAGTTGGCCGTAAGACACTGTTGGTAGATGTGGGCATGGTGAATGCCAAGGGGATATGGTGGAGGCACTTGCAGCACCTACTATAGGTAGGTACTGTAACTGCAATGAAATTATGTTTCTATCACCCTATGCAACAGGAGCTTGTAAGATATTTTGCTGGAGTTATTTAAGGAGAAAGAAAGTTATGTTTCTTATGTACTGAAGTTTGTGGATGGATATTTATATACCTTACATTGCATTCGTAGTTCACTTCCCATTTTCATCTGGGAAAATCAGTTCAGAACGTTGCTATGTACACCACCAGAGCCATGCAGAGAACAACTGGTCTGGTGTTGAAGAGCCACAATACAGCTCCCAGTGAGCCTCGTTTTCCTTCTTGGTAAAAAGGCAAATACCTAATTCCAAGTTCAGTTTCTGTGAAAAGCATTAAAGTTCTAGGGTAAGAGGAACTATAAAATGACACCGTAAAAGTTGACAGATCTCAGTTTACCGGTAAAGAAGGACAAATGGCACCTATCAGAACAGTATTAGCTAAGATCATATAATTACAGATATCTAATAAAATTAATTTAATGACCAATAATTTGAAATGTTAAAAGCACATGCGAGGATCAAATAAAATGGAATAAATTCAAAGAGTGTTTTAGACTTTTAAGGAAATTACGGACAAATGATTTCTGCAGCAACCATGCACCAAACAACCCCAGACCTCATAAACACTCTAAACTGAGTGTGAAACTCTAAGGCAAACCAGACACGGAATATTCCATGTTTAAGGGCACAATAGTAATTTTAGTTTACTTATTTTAGAGGAATAATCACAAAGAGCTTCAACAAAGACAGTGATATAGCATAGTGAAGTGAATATAATACTTAGAAGATCTGGGGTTTTGGTCCTATCTTCAGCACTTACATAGCTGGGAAAACTTGAGGAGGTTTCCAAATCACTGAACCTATTTCCTGAAAATAACAGTGATACTTTTCTTCATACACATGTTAGTCCATTCTTGCATTGTTATAAAGAAATACCCAAGCCTAGTGCAGTGGATGGTTCATGCCTGTAATCGTAGCATTTTGGGAGGCAGAGGTGGGCGGATCACTAGAGGTCAGGAGCTCAAGATCAGCCTGGCCAACACAGTGAGACCCCATCTCTATAAAAAAATATAAAAACTAGCTGAACGTGGTGATGGGTCCCTGTAGTCTCAGCTACTTGGGAGGCTGAAGCAGGAGAATTGCTTGAGCCTAGGAGGCGGAGGTTGTGGAGATTGCACCACGGCACTCCAGCCTGGGCAACAGAGCAAGATTCAATATCAAAGAAAAAAAGAGGTTTAATCAGTTCATGGGTCTGTAGGCTTTGCAGGAAGCATAGCAGCATCTGCTCCTTGGGTGGGGGGGTGGACAGGAAGTTTACAATCATGGCAGAAGATAAACAGGGATCAGGCACATCACATGGAGAAAGCAAGAGCAAGAGAATGAGGCGGGGAGGTGCTATATACTTTTAAAAGACCAGATCTCATGAGAACTCACTCACTATCATGAGGATGGTACCAAGTGGAATGGTGCTAGACCATTCATGAGAAACCTACCTCCATAATCCAATCATCTCCCACCAGGCCCCACCTCCAACATTGGGGATTACATTGTAATATGAGATTTGGGCTGGAAATCTCCAAACTTATCAATGCATTCTTGCAAAGTTATATAAACTGAGATAATATATGTAATAGTACTTCATAAACCATGTACATTCAACATGATTAAAGCCTGTTTATGTTTCAACGATAAAAGTATGAAGTGGAGAAAATTCACCCAGAAACAACAAATGAAATTTTATATCATGCAATTAGAAAGCAAAGATGGGTTCTAAGTAGTAAAGGCAATTTTATGTAGACTATTAATAAAAGGAAGTTTTGTCTGAATCACTGTGGTAGAGACTTCCAGTGCTTACATTTATCCTGTCTCTTCTTCTTCTAGCCACGTGGGAAGATTACATTCCTCTGGTATCTTGGGATTGAACTGAGCTATGTGGCTAGTTATAGGCCAATAGGCTGTTAGCAGATGTGACATCTAACACAACTAGGCTGCAGTTTGAAATACCAGTGTACAGCCTCCAGAATTCCTCCCCTACTAAGGTGACTGAGAAGACCTCAGCTGAGATGGTGGGGTGAAAAAAAAGATTCAAGCAGCTTTGATAACTGAGTTCCTAAATAGAAGAAAATTGCCCCAGAGAGTCATTTGAAACCACAATAGATTCACATGATCAGAAAATAAACCTCCAAAATAAACCCTGAGTTTATTTTGTTTTTTGATTTTGTTACTGCAGCATAACTCAACCTACCCTAACTAGTATAGTCACGGAGATTATCATCAGGATCTCCCATGCTCCTACATATGACACAGCCACAGACTTCTGCAGACATTTAACTTTGGGCATCCAAATATCATAAATGCTGCTAATCAACATGACTTTTTTTTGTATTATTCAATTCAATCAATTCACTAGCTTGTCTTTAGGCTATATCTTCACAATGCTAGAAAAATCGGTCGGTTTAGTCAATTCATTAAACAAGAAAAAAAGTTACTTTTCTTCACTCCCTCATGTGCTTCCACAGATGCATTCACAGTCACTACCAAATGTTTCCACTTTCCAAAATTTATTTTAAATTATTTATTAAATATGTATGCGGTAAAATGCACCTGGCTAAATTGCGGTGTGGTTTTCCAAGACAAGATGGCAATGACTTTGTCATTATTTATTTATGATCCCATGTTCTTCCAAAAGAATTTGGAACACAAATGATGAATTATCCTCCAATTTCCTTAGCTGGTCTTATTCCACAGCAAACCACATTGCTATGAAACCATCACGAAAATATGGGAGTTAAGTATAATACATTGGATCGGTCCTTTTATAAATATTATAACATAGTGAATTATATGTCAGTGGAATAAGCACCCAGAAAGGTATCTCTACCATTATCACAAAATATCCATGACTTTGGGCAGATTGTTTACATTCTATGAACATTTCTGTATCTTTATCATTGGGAATGTGTTGGTCATTTCAAGCATACTGTATTGGGAAAGACAGGTAGCACCGGGAAAGGGGAATTTATACAGGGATCCTAAAAAACCCCGAAGGGCATTAAGCTCATTAGAAAAAAGAAAATAGAGACTTGCAAAATGAAATAAAGACTATATCATTTTTAAATTGCACTGGTGCATCAAAAATCTACACTTGATTTTTAATATATTACCTTTTCAAAGAACTGACTCAGAAAGAATAACCACCGTGTGGAGAGAGTTCACCTGGTCGGTATCTGAAGGGGACACTGTTTCCTGTATGGCTTTGGATCCCCTCTTTTAAATAGAAAGCGCTATCACTAACTTTTGAGACACAGGTCTGTGGTTTGGAGTTTTGTTTTTGATCCCTGTTCGCAATAAGGACTAAGGGAGTTGTCAAAATGTGGTACCCACACCACCAGCAGCAGCATCACCTGGGAACGTTTTAGAAACATAAACTCAGTCCTCTCTGGCCTATTGAATCAGAAACTTGGGGTGGAGCAAGGCACGAGGCCATCTGTCACAACAAGCCCTGCCTGCTGTCTTAACACATGCTAAAGTTTGAGAAATACTAGACAAACACTCTTGCCTTAGAAATCTGCAAAAAAAAAAATAATAATAACAAACAAAGAACAGAAACAAAAACACCACCACCTTGATCCATTAAAATGTAAACTTAACATTCAAAGATCGGATATAAACAGAACACTTGCAAGACCTTTCCTAACATTGAAAATTTATATTTTCTGACTCTCTTAGATTGAGATGACACCCTAAGTTTCAAAATGGAGCCAGTTTTTATATGCAAGTAATAAACCCTTGAAAATATGCAATTTGTATTGAAAGTGCTGGCACAATCTTAACGATAGCATTGCAAATGGCGATGCTATAATTAAGCTTCGATCTCCTTTGGAAAAAAAGGGAGAGAGAACGTGAAGAAGGAGGTTACTGTTCAATGAACTGCTCTGTCATTTGCCGCGGTGATTCTTAATTGTGTCTCATTACAGCAAGATGATCATTACTCTACTTGTCTGTCTGATTTAGAGACCACTAAAAGTGTCTTGTAACACACAGCCGTCTCCCTTGCAACAGTCCTTTGGCTCTCACCCTCATTACTCAGAATCTGTCCAATTATTTGTCATTAAAGTAATAAAAAGGACTGCAGCAGAAAATGTGGGAGGTAACTGTTGGAGGTCTGCCCGGAGAGGAAAAAAAAAAAAAAGCAAACTGTTTTCAAGGCACTGGGAAGGTGACATCGTTAATTAAGTGTTAGGGAATATGCAAATCAGTCCCACTCTCAAGAGACTGTAATAAAACTGAGAAAACATTATTATCAGTGCAAGTAAGAGAAGGCCACATTACCCCATCTGGAAGACTGTGTCATTTTCTGGTGGTGACTTCAGCAAGGAGGGGAGGGAGCTGGGAAAGAGATAAAGAAGGTGGAGTTTTTCAGGGCCATTGAGTGTGCTCAGGCTGTTAGGAGTTCAGAATTAAGGTGTCAACATGGAGGGCCAATGGATTACTACTTTTAATGAGGGATGTTTGTCTAATCTCAGGATTTGCACACCCAATTTCCTCTGCAAATGCCTTACAACTCATCAGCAGGCAGTGTTTTCGTAGGTTAAAGGAAGGGGAGAGGAAATAAGGGGGAGGCTGGCAGCTGTCATAGTAGGCATCTTGGGTGTTGTTTTAAAGGCGGTAATGAAGCAAAGCACTTAGAGGGACGTGGACGCTTGTTTATTGATTACAAATGTCCCAAGCACAAACAGAGACCTCTAGGTCTTTGCTCAAGCTAAAACTTCTGCATGGAATGCCTTTCCCCAGTCCTTCTCTATCTCGTCAACCTGACCAACTCATTTCTCATCTTTTGAAGTTTATAGTGTCAATTCCTCATTAAAACTATCCCCGATTCCCACCCCAGATAAGTATATCAGAAGAAAAATAGTGTGCTTTCTATACAAACTCAGTTTCAAAGCTTCTTATTCTATCTAGGTTGCAGATATTTATACATAACCTTCCTACATAAAAATAGTGAAGCCATACCCAATCCTGAAGTTTCTCAGACAGACTTTCTCTTGATCACAAGAAAATTAGTCTTCCTCAATAACCTGCAGAAAAAGTCATCTTGCATACTGCATCAGCTAACGACTGGTACTAAGCAAACTTCCCAGGAGCTAGATCCTCAAAATAATAGGGATTTATTATTACCCAGGAGTCCGTTTGTTCACTGGGCTTGCCTATGAACTTTGGTCACCTAGAGGTAAGCTTAGGTAACTCTGCTATTGGGTAGGCTGGGCTTGGGCACATATTTGGGTTTCTACTGGCTCACAGATGGCCTGGGAAGGCCTTGGTTTGTACATCTGGGCTTTCCTTCATGGGGTCTTAAGTTCTCCAGTAGGCTAGCGTAGGCTTGTGCACGGGCTAGTGACAGGGTTCTAAGAGAGAATGGAAGCATGTAAATCCTTTTAAGACAACTTTTACAAACAGGATATGCTGAGAACTTTCCAAACCATTGATTGCTGGTTTCTTTTTGCTTAAGTTTCCTTCTCAATTCTTTTCCCTCTTGTAATTTACTATAAGAAGCAAGAAGAAACCAGGCCACACTTTAGCACTTTGCTTGGAAACCTCCTCAGCTAAGCATCCAAATTCATTGCTTAAAAGTTCTATATTTCACACAACTGTAGAACATAATTCAGCCATGTTTTCTGTTACTATGTAACAAGCATTTCCTTTTTTCCAGTTTCCAATACCACATTTCTCATTTCCCTCTGAGACCTCACTAACGGAGTCTTGACATCCAGATGTCTACCAACAGCCTATTCAAGACAATCTAGGCATTTTTCTGTCATGTATCTCCAAATTTTTCCAGCTTCTACCATTATCCGATTCCAAAGTCACTTTTGCACTTTTTGGTATTTGCTGTAGCATGACCCCACTTCCAGTACCAAAATCTGTATTAGTTTCCTGAGGCTGCACTAACAAATCAGCACACACTCCGTGGTTTAAAACAACAGAAGTTTACTTTCTCACTGTTCCGGAGGTGAGAAGTTCAGAATCTAGCAGGGCCATGCTCCCTCTGTGGCCTTTTGGGAAGAACTCATTCTTTGTGGCTTTGAGCTTCTGGTGGCTCCAGGCATCTCTTAGCTTGAGGTCACATCACTCCAATCTCTGCCTCCATGATCACAATGCCTCCTCTTCTTTGCCTTGTAAGGACACTTGTCATTGGATTTAGGGCCTACCCAGATAATCCAGGATGAAATCCTCATCTCCAGATCTTAGCTTAATTACATTTGCAAAGACTTTTTTTTTTTTTTTTTTTTCCCAAATAAGATGACATTCATGGGTTCTGGGGATTAGGATGTGGAAATATCTTTTTTAGGGCCATCATTTATCCCAAAACAGTCGCCATCACCTCATGGTTGTAGCTGACTCAGCTGTTATGCTAGTAATAGCTCTGATCCTCCCTTTATGCAGATGGAAAAGCATAAGCCTGGGAGAATGATAAATGGCAGGACTCCAAACCAGGACTGCAAAGCATAGCAGCTTGGTTGCTCATTTCTTGCTCTCTCCCATTCCTGCCCTACTTCAGTCAATGGCTTGAACTGGGAAAGTGTATAAGAAAGCTGCACTTCACTGCAGTGTTCTGAGAATTCAAAAAATATGGGCAGTGAGTGACTTTGAAATCATTAAATCTTGTCCCACATGGCCCGGCCCACACTAATTCATGCAACTTCCTGTTTAGTTATCTTCTGTTGCATAACAAAGCAAACCAAAACTTAATGTCTTAAACAACAATTTATTATTTCCCACAAATTGTTGACTATGCATTCTTCTATTGCACTTGGTATCAATAGGCTGGCAGTTGACACTGGGTGCTCTCTGGGAGCTCAACTAGGGCTATGGCTGGTGGCCACAGTTCTTCCTTTGGTGGGCGTCTTCTTGTAGCTTCCTTACAGCAGAGTGACTTGGTTGCAAGAAGGAGCATCTCAAGAGGAAGAAAGTAGAAGCTGATGGTTCTATTAAGGCCTGGCTTAGACATATTAGACTATTAGTTCACAGCATTCTATAGGTCAAAATGGTCAGAAGACCAACCCAGATTTAAAGAGAGGAGAAGTAAACTAACTCCAATTCTCAGCAGAATAACAATATGAATATATAGAGATTGGAAGAATTGTTGACAGGTATCTTTGAAGGCCATTTGCCACAGGTTTCCTATCTCTACTCTACCAGTAGAGTTACTGTTATGGCTGCACAAGGATATATGGCTGGTTGAAATCCAGCTCATGCTCCACTTACAAGCCATTTGTTTGACTGGGGCAGGAGTGGTTCTATTCAGAGGAAGGAATGCCTTTTCCACATTTTCCCTGTGGAGTCGTCGTAGCTCTGTCTACCAGTAGACCCATAAGTTGGCACTGCAGCATCCACTATTGTCATTCAATGAAACCGAGATTGCTAGCACAAGGAATTTGTAAAAGGGATGCTGGCCTTGAGTCCAGAACTCCTTTGTTTCAGACCTTCATGTACTACTTAATAGCCAAGGAGATCTGGGTAACTCACTTAACTCTTTGCAATGGAATTTATTCAACTATAGAATAGAGAATAATTATTGCCCATTATCACTCCCACAGTATGGTGAGGGTCAAATTAAATACATGTAAGACTACTGTGTAAGATATAGGGTACCATAGAAATGTGAGTCTTTATCTATAAAATATGCTCACTCCCACCTTCTTTTGCTGGTGCCGGCTCCTATCTTCACTTGGGAACTGAAGCACAGATCAAGGCCCATGACACATTGGCCCAAAGAAATCTCCCTGCCAGGAACTACTCTACTAGAGGAAATTAGTAAGAATAAGGCATCTTTTTGTGATGACAAGAACTTCAAGTTGAAATAAAGATCATAAGACACTATTACATCTGTACCACATTTACTGGGTCCTCTTAACTATCAAACATGAGGAGTTAAGAATCTGTTCTTGTTCCTACGCTATTCTATATTTATTTTCCAAAGCTCTCCAGGGGGAAGAATATCACCTGCCCACTCCAAATGACTGCAATGCATGTTGAAAACACAAGGCACAGGGTAAATGACAGATAATTACCAAGTGCACATTGACATTCTGGCATATTTTGGTGCTACACTCTGGCATCTTTTTTTGTGCTACAGTCCATTGAACTGCATCACTCTGATGAACAAATAATGAATTACAGTCCATTTATGAAAGCATCATGTGTTTAATGCTAACCTCCTACATCTTCTCAACACCCTGACCATGACAACATGTGCAAGCCAAGGTGGGGCTGAATAAATACAATTTCCCATTTTTATAGCTAATAAATATGCTTTGTAGAATGATGCCTCCAAGAATAGTTTTATAACTTTATTTTTCCATGCAAAAATAATTCATCAGCAGAGTGGCCTTGTCATGCATTTGTGTGGTAGAGAATGAACATAGGTGCCAACAGAGAGCTACGTTTACCCTTGTGGAGTAGGCATAGAATCTATTGTTCAGCATCACATTAATGCAACATGATAGGACCTGAAATACTGCAGTATTGTACTTATTGCCTTTTGTTATTAATAATAAGGTGCTACTTACTATTTGCCAGAACTTGTGACAGGTGCCCTCTATTTATTTATTTATTTATTTAATCCTCACCTTAGCCCCTACAAGGTAGTTATTTCCATACCTGTTTGATAGATGAGAAATTTAAGGCTAGAGAGGACACCTAGCCTATCTAATGTGACTCAGAAAATAAGTGCTGGAACTCAGGTCAAACTATCTCCAAATCACATGCTCTTATATAGCTCATTATATAGTATTGGCTTCTGGAAAAACAATGTCAGTTGTTCCAGTAAGCTTTTTTATGGATTTGCAAACTCCATGATCTTTGGGCCAAAGGAAGTAACAAATCCCATCAGTCCTATCACTCTGCACTCCATCTCCAGAGGAGTTCTGGCTTTTACCTCTCATCTGAATTTCAGTAAGTAAGCACCTGTGACTTAGACTTTCCAATCTCAAAAGTGCGGAAAATTATTCAGAGAAGTGGCAGATGTCTAAAATGTGCCAGCCCATTGGAGTTGTCTTTGTTTAGACCACTCAAGCCCACTTTCAAACAGATTCTGTAGTATGTAATATACCAGAATACACCAGAACAAGCAAATACAACTCCAAAAGTATAAGCAAGTTGATGCTAATTTTACTAATTTTTGTGGTGATGTAAAATTCACATCACACACCAGATGGCAATAACACAAAAAAATTATTAGACATCTTTGTTTCCTCCTTATCATCCAATTTATGCCTACCTGCTCTTTTCTCCTCTATAATCTCTTCATATACTCTTTATCAAGTTGATTCTTCTCACAGTTTGAATACCCAGCTCAGTAAAACAAGACTTCATTAGAAAGGAGAGCTGGCTAATAAATAACAATTTTGATTTGTTCTCTCATATAAGTTAGTGAAAGTCTCAAAGAGTTCCAGAAGGCACATTCATATTTATTGAGTGAGTGCTACATGTGTAGATGCTTTTGTATAAATCAACAACTAAAAACTAAGACACAAGATCAATATTGTATTACTAGCCTCATTTTTACGTGGGATGAAATTGAATCTCACAGAAGTTAATTTGTCCATGTTGACACAGTTAATCAGTTGCAAAACCAGACTAGGCTCCATCAACATACATTTTTGGGTTAGCACAAAGTCCCCTATAGATAATCAAAATATTTATTGACTAAATTTATACTTGTTACAAATGAAGTTAAATCTGTGATAGAGTATTGCAATCAAGATCATCATCTCAGTAACTAGGTGAGTACTTAAGGATAATTTAAAAAACTGCAGTTGGGCTGGTTGCAGTGGTTCATGCCTATAATCCCAGCACTTTGGGAGGCTGAGACAGGCAGATTACCTGAAGTCAGGAGTTCTAGACCAGCCTGGCCAACATAGCAAAATCTTGTCTCTACTAAAAATACAAAAAATAAAATAAAATAGCCAGGCGTGGTGGCACACGCTTGTAATCAGTTACTCAGGAGGCTGAGACATGAGAATCACTTGAACCCAGGAGGCAGAGGTTGCAGTGAGCCAAGATTGCGCCACTGCACTCCAGCCTGGGTGACGGAGCAAGACTCTGTCTCAATACATACATACATACACACACACACACAAAGAAAAACTGCAATCGTAAGGGATAAGTTGTATAATATTTGGTAAATGTAAACTCCTTTAAAAGAATTTGGAGGCAAAAATTTCAAAGGGAAAGAAGTAGAGCAAGTTTTACACGTGCAGAATAAAGTAAAAACCATAGCCCTAGTTTTGAACATTTTGAGTCACAGTAGTTATCTTTGGCCTTTCCTCATCACTGACAAAAGGGACAAGTTCTGTTTCCCTTCTGACGACACTGCTGTAAAGAACTGCCTGGGCCTGGCGCAGTGGCTCACTCCTGTAATCCCAGCACTTTGGGAGGCTGAGGTGTGCAGATCATGAGGTCAAGAGATTGAGAACATCCTGGCCATCATGGTGAAACCCCATCTCTACTAAAAATACAAAACTTAGCCGGTGTGGTGGCACATGCCTGTAGTCCCAGCTACTGGGAAACTGAGGCAGGAGAATTGCTTGAACTTGGAAGGTGGAGGTTGCAGTGAGCCGAGATCGCACCACTGCACTCCAGCCTGGCAACAGAATGAGGCTCCATCTCAAAAAAAAACCAAAAAAAACCAAAGAACTGCCTGAGACTGGGTAATTTATAAAAAAAAAAAAAAAAAAAAAAAAAAAAGAGCTTTAATTGACTCACAGTTCTGCATGGCTGGGAAGGCCTCAGGAAACTTTCAATCATGGCAGAAGAGGAAGCAGGCACATCTTATATGGTGGCAACTGAGAAAGAAAGAGTGCATGAAGAAGGGATATCTCCACATTTATCCAACCACCAGATCTCATGAGAATTCACTCACTAGCAGGAGAACAACATGGAACCACCCCTATGATCCAATCCCCTCCCACCAGGTCCCCTCGACACATGAGGATTATGGGGATTGCAATTTGACATGAGATTTGGGTGGGGACACGCAGCCAAATCTTATCCCTCCTCCATCCCTGTTTCCTTTTCTTTATGTCTGTAAAACTAGGCAGTAGTTCTCAGACTCTCACACGATTGGTAGAGGGCAGCAGTGATATCTGCCACTTCTGGGTCTGCCCCATTGACATCTCCCATTCAGTCCTTCACACCTTCTCACCACACTCGCACCTTCTCACGGAGGATTTAGAGGATCGAAAAGCAGTAAGATGGAGAGAACCTGTATCTCTGGATATCTTAGCTTAGGTTCCCTGAAAGCATAGCCTCTGAAAGGGACTTTGGTACAGGTTGTTTGAACAGTGATTTATTTCAGCGAGCAGAATGAGGAAGCAGAGATGGTTAGCATGTGGATGAAGGAAGCTACTATTAGGGTGAGTTATTCAAGTTGCTGCTGTGAGCTAGGAAAGCATAGTGCCTGAAATTCCCTGAGAGGCATGATGAATACCCCGGGAGGGTCGTCCTAAAGATGGAAAAGGTCTGAGCATCTGTGCATCAGCTGTCATTAGCAAAGGGCTGCCTTCAAGGGTGTTAATCCTCCTGTCCTTCTAAGCTACACAAGCACTAGGATTGCATGGACACCACCCATGCCTCCCTGAAGGACTGTGGAGTCCAAGGTGACCCAGGGGGAGAACAAGGAAGAGGAGCACTGTGTGGCCGAAGGTGAGATGCTGCCAGCAAGAATTGTTTATACCTGTCGTAGTTGGAAATCAGAGACCAGGTCCAAAGGATGTGGATTAGGACCTACAATGTGTCTGCTGAAAAACAGTGTGAGCAGAGCTCTCCACTCACCGCCTACTCACCAACCGAACCCACAATGGACCATGACATGAGTGAAAAACAAGCTTTTATAGCAGCTAGTCAGAATTTTAGGGCTGTTGTTTTGTCTTGCTATTGAAATGTCTAAGTTAGCCTGATTAATGTTAATGGAAGAGTCGACAACCCAGAACCTATACAGTTTTTTTGTTTTTGTCTTAACCATGATAGATGTTTAATGATCATCATTAGTTGGATATTAGCTATTCAGAACCTTAGAGGTAAACTATGATAAAGTAAAAATTATTTTTCTAAACTCATTGGCAAATTGTAAATACAATATAAATTTCAATTATGCTGAAATTTTTATTTTTAAAATAACCAAGATTTTAAAAGACGAATAATATTCATGATACTGAAAGAAGGATGACAAAGTAGTTGTATACAACAAATGTTATGGGAAGGATAAACTGGTAAACTTTTCTATAAATTAATTTGGAAATATATGTCAAAAAATTCTAAAAAATCATGTTGATATTCTTAGATTCTGAAGATACTCAATCTATTTAAGTCTTGTGTTAGCCAGGAAAGTATTCAAAATTACTCCTTTGAGCCTTTCAGTAAGCATTTCCTAAGAAAATAGTCATAAATCAGGCAAAGATTAAGGCATAAGGAAATAATGCACCATTATTTATAATAGTATACAACTGGAAATGAACTAAATGTCCCACAATTGGAGATTCATTAAATTATAGCACATCCATATAACAGACTATTATGGGCTCATCATAATTCATGACTTCAAAAATACTTAATGTCCTTGGGAAGTGTTCATGCATAATGTTAAATGAAAAAAGACACAAATTTGCATATGCAATACAGTATGTAATGCAAAATATATATACAAAAATTAACAATTGGAGAAAAATGTAATAAAACATTAACACTATATCAACATTGTAACAATATACCTGCTAGCAATAGAATTAAGGCTAATTTTAATTTTATTGGTTTACTTTATTTTCTAAAGTTGCTATTGTTAGTATATATTTCCATTACTATTATAAAATTATTAAAATGTTTTAAATTGCATTTCCTAAACATATTTTATATGTAATGATGGATCTACTTTGGGTATAAGTTAGGTGTGTTAAAAGAGTGTGCCTGAGACACCTGGAACTTTTTGCTAGCAAAGCTTGCCACTGGGGTACAAGGTTGTTTAGGCCTCCTCTCCAGCCACAGTGATTCTCTGGCGGTTTTATGCATGCATAGCACTACCTCCTTGCCTTCAGACAGCTGTTTCCTGTGCTTAGAAGGGAACAGGAGTAAGTGAGCAAGAAGCATGAGAGAAAGGAGGAAGAAAAGCCAACATCTGGGTGCCTCATCGTTACTGTCCTAAGCCAAGACAGTTGGTCCCCGGGGACCTCCTGGGAAGCCTGCAGGAGGTCCCCCAGATTTCTCTACCCAAAGGACAAGAGTCAAGAGCATTTAGCCTTCATTCTCCATCTTCTATACTCCCTTGCATGTCTAAAGTGCACACCCACTGGAGCTGCCTCCCTTCCCTCTGAATCCCCTGAACTTATTCCTATTTACCATCCAGGATTCACTTCATTGTTTCCTTGGGAAGATTCCCCTGATCATCCTTCACACCACCCTCCAAACACTCTCTTAGGTACCCCTATTCCAAACACCCTTAGCATAATGCCCTCCTGTAATAAAAATAGCATTGATCACTCATCCTGTAAGTACTGGTTTCCTAAGCTTTCTCTCCCACTATCAGCACTGCAAAGGAAGGGAATAGGTCTTTGGTGTTTGTTCGTTTGTTGGTTTCTTTTTTCATTTCTGTATTCATGACTGTATTCTGTATCCACATAGGACCTGGCAATGATACGCACTTAATAGATAAATGTCAGTTGAATGAATGCAGCAGGCAGTGATATTCTTTTAACTAAACATAAACATTATGTCAATATCCCTTATATTGTCTTCAGATGGCTGACTGAGTCATTGCTGTCCTCCTGAGCCACGTCTTTACAACCTCTACTCCCACGCGACATCTCGTTGAAGTGTCAGATAAGCTGCAGAAAGCAGAACTATATGAAAGCCTGTGTCATCTGTTATTTCTGTGCCAAGGTGGACCAAACCCTAAAGAGAACTTAAGCAGTAGAGCATATAATTACTATAAATTCATTGCAAATCTGCCCCTCTTCTTTGCTTTACAATTGTACATATATATGTGAGATATATATATGTGTGTGTGTGTATATATATACACATACATACATACATCCTTCTTTTTACCAGCGTAAATTTGCTCTCCGTCAGTCCTGCTCTCTGACCTCATCAGTAATAATCCTTTTGGATCCCCAACTCCTCAATTCTGACTTCTAAAAGCGACTTTTTTCTTTTTTCTGACCTGCTGGCCCTCCCTAAAAACCCCTACTCAAAACAGTCTAAGATTCACTTTTACTTTCTCAATATGCTTTACATATTTTTTTAATTAAAAATCCGAAAAGGTATTTTTCAAAGTCATATCAATTTTTATTTGTACAATGACAGAAAGACAACAGTATACTTGATGTTCTTGATTTTTACCCACAGTTATTCCGTCATATTCATAGCAAAATTTGTTAAGTATCTTTCAAGAATTCTTAACAGGGTCCTCCTGTTCTCCTCCTCTGCCACATGGTACTCATTCTCTCTGCACAAAACACATTGAAAACATAGCTAAAGAATATTAATTTGAAAAGACAACAGATTCTTAGCTTTTTCAGAATACCCACAGTTGTAGGTCTGACAGAACAGTCTAGCTATACTACGTTTTGATTATGTTTTCAGTTTGTTTCTGCTTCCTCTACATAGACAGAGGCATGACCAGCTATCCTTGCAATCTCAGACATCTTATCGGTAGTCAGTTATGACTTACAGAGAGACAATTGTGAGTATCCAATGGCTTCAGATCTTTGAGAAAATCAGACCAGTATTGGAACCATTGAACGCTAATGATTTTCTTAATCCACTAAACATTCTTTGCTCATAAACACACTACTACAAGTGACGTTCTATAGTCTAGAACAGGGGTCAGCAAAGTTTTTCTGTAAAGGGTCAGACAGTAAATATTTCAAGCTTTGTGGGCCATAGAGTCTGTTGTAACTACTCAACTTCGCTGTTGTAGTGCAAAAGCTACCACAACAAATGAAAGGGTCTGTGTTTCAATAAAACTTTATTTACAAAAAAGATAGTGGGCTGAATTTGGTCCATAGACTACAGTTTGCCAATGCCTAGTCTAGACAAATAACTATTATTCTAAAAAAACCTAAAAGTTCAAAGCAAGACTGTACTGTTTTCAATAATTAAACTTATTTACAAGGATGATACTAGCATGGCTATTTCTTTCATCAAAGCCACTGTATTGAATTAACTTGACCTCCTGCTCTAATACAGAAAGGCCATCAAAATGCAGCATCCAGGCTGCTTGGCTCTACTGCAGTTTTACTGATAGAGCTCCAGGGGTTTTGTGTGTGTGTGTGTGTGTGTGTGTGTGTGTGTGTGTGTGTGTGTGTGTGTGTTTTCCAGCAAAACCCAGCAACCCACAGCAAAATTTATGCTAAGTGAGGAAATCTAATTATGTTCAAATAATCAGAATCTGTATATTTTGATTAAAAGTAACAGGAAAAACTAATTTGATTTCCTAATGTGATACACAAAGACAAACTTCCTGTGTCAGGGACTCCGTAGTAATCCTGTTGAAAGGCTGAGCCACTCCAAGTTGGCATCTGCTTAAAGTAGAAGGAAATGATCCTCCTGGAAAAATACAGCCAGCAGATTGTATAAGTATCTGCCCACCTGCACCTTCTCTTGTTCAGGTCATTTCTTGCTGAAACTGGATTTGTACTGATTAGAGGATTATAGGATTATATGTTATAGTTTTCAGAGAAATCAGGATAGAGGCTACTATGCAACCTTACAGGGAAAAAAGCTATTTCTTATTCAGGGTTTAGTTTCACTCAAAGAAAAGAAAATGCAACTATGGCTCAGAGGAACTTGAGTGCATGAAAAAAAAAATATACCAAAAGATGGTAGACCTAGGGTAACAAAGTGTTTGAAGACTTAGTTACTCAGAAGTCAACCCCAATCATGACAGGTGGGCTCCCCTACGCCAGGTGCTTTCACCTGTCAAAATTCATTGAAATCAGTCCTATTGACACTCTTTTCCAAACAGTGGTAAGGTAGAATTAATCTTTTATATCAACTCACACTGATAACCAGTTTGCAAGCATAGTTTACTTTAAACAGAAGTAATGCATCTGATTCTATTAGGGTAATTCAATTTTGGATTTGCATTCTAAGTTAGAGGTTTTTAACCTTATTAGTAGTCTGATGATGACTGTGGATCCTTATCAGAATAAGGTTTTTAAATTCATAAAGTAAAATACATTAAAAAATACATGTGAATACAAAGGGAACCAAATTTACTGAAATTCTAAGTGTGTTAGCATCTTTTTTCCACTCTGCTATCTCCAGTTCTTCATCTCTACTTTTTCACTCTTTGTCACTCATTGTTCTCTAATTAAATAGAGATTGGATAACTAAAAATAATCTTTTAAAGAAACCAAGAGCCTTTGCCTTTCTATGATTCCAAGTAGCTTTGAAGTAAAACTGCCAGTAACAGAAGAATGCTAATGAGGCGAGTCCATGTTTTACCTAGAACTAGATTAGGTGGAAGACATTTAGCATTTTCTCACCTCACATTCTTGGCATAGGATGCATCTCTCTAGTGTAGACTGGTATGTATTATTTTCTGATTCTTCCAACCAACACACCGTACCTGAGGACCCCTGCCCACAATTTGCATCCCAGCTCAGATAATTCAACACTTCTTCTGGGAACCATCACTGGCTCCTAGGATTTTGGGCAAGATTGCCATCCTCTGTATGCCAATTGTACATTGAACATCAGAGAACTCTTCAGGCTTTATAGTAATTCCCTATTTGCATGTAAACCTGTCTACCCCCATACATGGTTTTCTCCCAAATCCTTAACATGTGCCAAAACCTTGAACAAAAAAACTATTTGTTGAAAAAAAAATTCTAAAAAGGCAGCCCCCAGCCACCGCCACCTCTTCATTATCATTCCTTGCTGTTATATCAAACCTGGATATTCCTCCCAAAACTCTGCAAGGTGGGTGGTATAAGATGTCTTTTTTTAGGATGAGAAAGAATTCAGATTAATGACTAAAATTACGACTTGAAGCCCCAAGATTTTCTTTTATAGTATCTTATTATAACGTACTTGGCCTTATACTAGAGCTGGAGTATAAGACAGATTTCAAGCACCCAACAATTCATGACCCCATGAATATTCATGTCAGCAGAACTCATAATACCTCCAAACTAGACACTGTCTAAATGTCCAGTGAAAATAGAATGTGTGAATAGATTATAATACATTCATTTAGCAGAATACTAGAGAGCCATGAGAATAAAGAAATTACTTGCAAAGATATGGATGAATGTCACAATAACATTTGAGTGTAAAAAGATAGCAAAATATATACATGCTAGATGAGTTAATTAAAAATAAGTGGGAAAGAATAGTTTTTCCAACAAATGGTGCTCAGATTACTGAATATTTACATGCAAAAATGTAAAATAAAATAAATTTGGACTCCTGCCTCACACCATATGCAAAAATTACAATGAAATGAACCACAGATCAAAATATAGGTATAAATATTTATGACCTTGGATTAGGTGATTTTTATGTGATACCAAAAACACACACACAAAAAAATAGATCAACTGGACATTATCAAAATTGTTTCAAAGAAAACCATCAAAAAAGTGAAAAGACAATCCAAAGAATGGAATTTTGCAAATTATGTATCTGATAAAATACTTGCATCTAGAACACACAACAAATTATTGCAATTCAATAATAAAATGGCAAATAATCCAAATTAGAAGTGGACAAAGTATCTGAATAGATGGTTTTCCAAAGAAGATATACAAATTGCCAACAAGCACATGAAAGTATGTTCCACATCTTTTCATTAGCCATCAGGGAAATGCAAATAAAAACCACAATGAGATACCACTTCACACCCACTAAGATGGCTATAATTAAAAAGACAGACAATAATAAGTGTGGACAAGGATGTGGAGAAATCTAAATTTTTATACACTTCTGGTTGAAATATAAAATGGTGCCATTGCTTTGGAAAACATTTTGGAAGTTCTTCAAACATTTACACATATAGCAACTATATGATCAGCAACTATATGATTCTACTCCTAGGAATATGCCTAAGAGAAATGAAGACAACAAGAAAATACATGTCCACAAAATTTATTAATGGGTATTTATAGCAGCACTATTCATAAAATTCAAAATGTGAGAACAGCCCAAATATTCATTGATAGATGAATGTCTAAATAAAAATGATATCCCCATACAATGCAATATTATTCAGCAACAAAAATAACTGAAGCATGCTATGACATGAATGAACCTTGAAAATACTATGCTAAGTAAAAGATGCCAGTCATAAACAGCACATATTTTATTATCTTATTTATATGAATTGTCGTAGGCAACTATGATATAGAACAGGCAACTAAATAGAAAATGGAGAAGAGATAAGTGGTAACCTAGGGCTGAATGTAGGGTGGAAGAAGGGGTTGAAGAGTAATGGCTAAGGGGTATGCGGTTTTTGTGGGGATAACGAAAATGTAAAATTGATTGCATTGATGATTGTGTAACTCTTTGAATGTACTAAAAGCCATTGGATTGTACACCTTAAATTGGTAAATTGCATACTATGCAAATTTTACATCAATAAAGCTGTTTTTTTTAAATGGTTGAAACTAATCCATATGTTAAAAGTCAAGAGAGTGGTTACCCTTTAAGGAGGGCAGTGGTGACTTGAAGGAAGCTCAAGAGAGATTTCTGGGATGACAGTGATGTTCTGTTTCTTGAACTGAGTTCTTGTTTAAAAGTACATGAGTATGTTCACTTTGTGAAAATCCGTTGATCTGTACCCTTACCACTTGTGTACCTTTTAACGTCGGTGTTTTCACTCAACATTGTTTTAATCTGAAAAAATCTAGCCAGATGCGGCAGCCAGGAAAAGAGTCCCCCAAACTGTCCACCTCCTAATCTCAGGAACATGTGACTCTGTTATCTTATATGGCAAAGAAAAATTTAGGTTGTTGATGGAGTTAACGTTGTTAATGAGCTGATATTGAAATAGACAAAGATCCTGGATTATTTGTATGATTCCTGTGTAATCACAAGATTCATGAAAGTAAAAGAGGAAATCAAAAGAGAGATGAGAGTGACATGATGTGATGTAAGAAGTACTAAACCTACCACTGCTGGCTTTGAGAATGGAGGAAGGTGCCACAAGAGAGGAATACGGCAGCCTCTGGAAGCCGGAAAGGCAAGCAAACAATCCTCTCCAGAGCCTACAGAAAGGAACGCATCCCTGCCAACACCTGACACCTTGATTGTAGCCCAAAGAGACCCAAGTTAGAGTTCAGGTAAGCGAATAAATTTGTGTTGTGAAAGCCACTAAGTTTCCGGTAATGTGTGAGGGCAGCCACGTATGCACTGGTAGACATCAATTTCTGAATACCTATTAAACCAGAATGGGGTAGAACTAAAAAAAATAGACTTTAAGCAATATAGAAGAATTGCAGACAAAAATCATATCCCCTAACTATGCAGAATAAGCATGCAAATGGGCACAGACCCAGCACTGATGCAGAACTCTCATGTGTCCAATCCATGATCAGTGACAGCAGATCCCACTAAAGCAAAGAGGCAATGGCTAATGTGTCCCCAGATGACCCAAACCTTGGCAGGTGGTCAGCTTAACGAGGTGTTAATGAGTAGGCAGATAAATCTGGAGAGCTATAAAAAGAAGGAATGGCAGTGAGAAAGGCAAATGAATGCAAAACTCTTGAAAGTTCTTGAACTCACAGCTTATGACAATGGGTTGCTTGTGTTCTCTAACTTCGTTCAAAATTTCAAAGCTGAAATCGCTGGAGTGATCTTTAAGCAATAGCCAGACTCTGGTCCACAACACAAAAGGAAAATTGGAGGTACGATTCTTTGGGTATAAGTATATTGAAACCTTGACCCTATTTCCACTTTACATATGCGAAGATAGTGACTTGAATACAAAATGAGCCTGAAAACATGGTAAGAAAAGATAGTAAAAGGACAGTTATGAAAAATGAAAATGATTCTGTGACCACAATTTTAAGTGTATCAAACAATGCTCCTAAAATCTGAAGGTTTAGAAAATCCTAAGACTCACCTCTGCATCATTTTCCTTTCTCTTTAAATAGGAAATATTCAAGTTATCCAATAAAGTAGAACTCCTCTCATTCTCTCTCACCCACAAAACTCGAAAAGGAAATGTGTGAGTGCATTCATGGGCACAGTCTCCTCCTTGATCTTAATGTCTAACATTATACCTAGAAATTAAATAGGATCTCTTATCATATACTCACTATTAGGAGTAACATTACTGTTTCTCTCCTCCTCAAATTAGAATACTCCTCTTCACATTATGAAAGTGCTCTTCTGTTTCAGAACATGGTATTCCATGGTAAAATGAATTTCTAGATACAGGGTATAAAGTTTATTCTTATCACTACCACTCTATGATTCCACAAGAGAACAATTCAGTTCCATCTTGAGACTTTTGGTGGGGACCAAAGCAAAGCCCTGGAACCATAAACGTTCCATCAGGGTCAAACCACAAAACTACAAGGGATTTGTAGAAACTACAAGGAAGAAAGGCCTCTGTGTTTTTTTCTGAAGCATGTAAGAGTCTCTTCTTGGTTGGAGGTATAAATTACCTCCCTCTGTGCACTCTTTAATTTTCTATCCTTATATATGCAGCATGAGGAGAGACTTGAGAAGGTTAACTGAAGAAGGTTAACCCACACACAATATGCATTACCCGTTGCCCTTTTCTGATTTCAAATTAAGTATATAATTAGTAAAAAAGGAAATCCATGCCTTCTGGTGATGAAAAATTAGGAAATCAATAGGTGGTTGCCTCAGTGGAGACTCCAGGGAATTTTGGGTCGTCATTTGGGGCTGCCAGTTATAATATCTAAAATGGCAACACGGGCATCTTCTTCGGGCCTCAAAGCACTGAGCACATGCCCCAGTTCTAGGCTGGCTGGCTCTGAAGATTTGCAAAGAGAAATGCAAAGATGACATTGATCTGTTAAAATGTTAGTAACAATGCAGAAGCAATAAAATTGCCTTTTTTTTTTTTACTGCCAGAAAGCTTGGTAAACAGAAGATTTTGATGCATTTTTTAAAGATTCAAATTAAGAGAATTTTTTTCTCTGATTTTTTTCTCCAACCACTACAGATGATGCATTTCTACCATTGTCTCTACTTCGTACCCCACAAGGCATGTCTAGGAAGTTGCTGTGTGGCTGCCCTCTTAGGTGTTGGAGGATATATGGCAGTTTTTACCCTTAATTGTGTGTTGCATTGATTTTTATGGCCTGCTTGCACAACCCAGCATTCTTTTAGTGCTGTTTGGGGGATGGATGCATTTATTGATGTGCAGAGCTTTCTGTGTTCATAAACTCCTACATATGGGGACTTGAATCAACCTTTTTGTGTAAATTTCTTCAGTGACGCTATCCTTTTCCAAACACTAGAAACCCACCACCAACTGAAGAAATAAACAGTTGGGTTCGTGTGTTTGTATTCAGACTATCCCCTGTGTTGTAGGTTCTGTGTAGCGTACGGTTTCAGCGCTACATAAATAAACCATTGTTGTATTCATTCTCTTAGGTTTATGAACAGCAAAATACCAGAATTGTTTTGTTTAAATCCAAGCCTCAATTATTGCTTTTAGAGAAATACACTGTTTAATTAGCACCGCTGGATTTCCTCCCCAAGATAGATGTAATGTCTCATGTAGCAATTAGTATTTTGGAATTGTGTTATAATTTGTGCTATACAATATTAACCTGGATTGAGATCACAGGTGTTCTTTTGAGGTATTTTTAACCTGATTTTTTTTTGAGTTAAACATAAACTGCTGTTCCTTTCAAAAAGCCTACCAAGAAAGTCTCCTCCTTCAACTCTAGCTGAGCGTTTAAAAGCAGCAGCTCTGGAGGAAGCAGGGCTTGGATTCTACTCCTGGTTCACTCTGTATGACTCTCTAAGCGTCAGTTTCACCACGTATAAAAGAGGCTTATTTATTCCTACATTTTAGGGTAGTTGTGAGGATTAAATATAATATCCTTTGCCAATAGACTGACTTATACTATCCCTCACATGTCAGATTTATCTAGAAGCCTTTCATGACCTTATGCATGGGCAAGGTCTCAACCTATGCACTCTCATTAGATATTCTGTTTCCTTCATCATACTGCTCTGTATTGTTTATATACATGTCTGAATCTACTGTCCACCACTTACCCTTCCCTTCCCTTCACCCCTCCACACACTACTGACCGTAAACTTGCTGAGAACAGAATGAGATCTAGATCTGGTTTGTGATAGTCATTCATGCGAGTGACCAAATGTGTCCATTTATTCACCCTTCTGAGCACATGTTGGAATTACACTCCCTGACACTTTGTGTGTGGAGTGGACCATGTGGCCATTGGACTAATGAATTGTCAACAGAAATACTAGGGCAGAGTATGTGGTTGCTGGTTTGATATATTACAAGGTCTTTTTCCTTCCATGACTGGAAACTCTCAAGATGGCAACCACTCAGCCTGAAAGATGACAATGAGCAGAGCCCTCCATGTGTGCCTGATAAATACATAAAATGAATGAGAACTACACCTATGTTGATTGAGCTACCTCAATTTTAAGATTGTTTATTACTGTAGCATATCTCAGCCCATCTTGACAGATAAACAAATATGTATCCAGTCCTTAACACAGTGACTAGCCATGGTAGATTCCTCATAAGCTATTAGTACACATTGTTCCTCATCAAACATGGTGCATCAAGCAGGGTGTACACTCATTAGCATGGTTCATGATACAACATCCTTGCTTTCTTTGTATTGCAAGTTCTCTGGAATTTAGGAGATTTTTATAGCTGCAAGAATGAAAGGCCCATCCTCCATTATTTAGGATATGGCTAGTTCTCCAGTAATCATTGTCTATAGAAAATATCTTGAGTGTCCTGTCTTTAACCTTGCAGCAACAAGTCAAATTATGCAAAAAGTGGTGCTAAGGCAGCTATGAGATGAATCCCCAACTACCTCTTGTAAAATAAACTGATATTGCCTAAACTTTATGCAGCAAAAGGGAAAACCCTAGCAATAGTTAAGAAACAAATTCACTAGTGTCTCACCACCAAAATCTGAATAATGCATTTTCTTCAAAAACCCAACCTATCAGCCAGGCATGGTGGCTCACACCTGTAATCGCAGCACTTTGGGAGGTGGAGGCAGGAGGATTGCTTGAGGCCAGGAGTTTGAGGCCAGCCTGGACAACACAGAGAGGCCCTATCTCTACAAAAAATAAAAATAAAAATAAGAAAAAATATTTAGCCAGTCCTGATGGTACATGCCTGTAGTTTCAAGTACTTGGGAGGCTGAGACAAGGAGATCTCTTGAGTTCCAGAAGTTTAGGTTGCAATAAGCCATGATTGCACCACTGCACTCTATCCTGGGTGACAGAGCTAGATTCTGTCTCAAAAAAACAAAAACAAAAACAAAAACAAAACAAAACAAAACAACAAAAAACTAACCCCTCATGATGGGTATAAAACTATTTTTTTCTCGATTGCCTGTTGTTTTGAGGACCTTCATGGGTCTTTAAGCTGCTTGAACAGTTGACATACTCAAGTATATTATTGCTAATGATAGAGACTTTAATTAACAATAATGATTTTTCTTCATCTTATTTCGAAGGTTTTATAAACCAACAGACATACAGATAGATGGAGCACTAAATCCATGCAAGAGGCCTTGGGACTGTGGTCCTGGTGGTCCTGTATAGATGACCGAAGAACAAAAGTTCAGGAAGAAGAAAAGAGAGCAAGAAAAAGAAAATAATATGATATAAGAAAAAATAATGGCTTTGGGAAACCAAAGCAGAAAACAGAAAATCTGGTGATGAAATTATTAAACAAGTGAGCAATGAGATGGAGCAGGAAATGAGCCATATCCCCTGGATCCTTAAAGTGAACTCTGTTGAAGGTATCAGTTCATGGTGGTCAAGTAGGTCAAGCGAGTACAGAAAAGAAAGCTGTACAACTGAAGGTCAAAACTCAATGATAAAGTAAATAATAAAAAGAAGGTAAGTATTGCATCCCAGTTAGAATGGTAATTAAGGCAAGAGACGAGAGATTTTTGCATGAGTTTGTATTGAGAATTTGCTTAATTATTAGGTTTTACCCATGTAAACCTATCCCAGGATATACTTATCCCCTCCTCTCTCTCTCCCTCAACACCCACAGTCATGGAATTATATGAATGTATCTCTGTTATTTTCTACTGGGGACACATTCTTTGCCTGCGAGTTTTGGACTTCTGAAGCTCAGTGCTTACTGACAGTCCCAAACTCTAACTCAGTTAAAGAATCAATTGAGAAAAAAAGAGGGAAAAAAAAAATGGCAGGATACAAGGAGGACCACATGCCTTTTTGGCTGCCAGATCTTGCTTCCCACTTCCTCCCCTTTTTAAGATCCACAGGCAGTTTTAGAAAAATAAACTGCCAGGATATTTTGGAAATTCCCAAACTCATGAAGTTCACTAGGAAAGTGAGGTGGAAGAAGAGAAACAAGACAAACTAAGGATGGTATCAGTTATGTAGATTTCCCTTGAGGTGCCCCAGCAGTGAATGCTGTTTGGCTGTGAAACAAAGACAGTTCATCTTTATGCATGACTACACCTGAACAGAGCAGAGTATTTTTCAAAATCTTTTGAAAAGCTTCAAAAAAAGGAAGAAAAGTTGTTAGAAAACTCAGTCACATTGAATCAGAAAATATATGAGACTGAGATAGAACAAAAAAAGGCTTTGATGCCACAAAAAAAGATGTTGAGAATAAAGTACTAAGCAGAGCCAGCAGTCTCAGACCCTAAATGGTAGAAGATTAGGTTGGCTCAACCATCCCCATATTTTGGTACTTTAACAAGAAATTAAGACTAAATCCGTTTCTGTTTTTTTTTTTCATAATAGTGTGTGTGTGGGCACGTATGTGTGCATGTATGTGTGTGCACGTGTGTGTGTGTATATATACACGTGTGTGTGTGTATATTTTTTATATATATATATATATATATATATGTGCAAAGTTTAGTACCCAATAGGTGCACGATAAGGTGCAAATAATTGGATTGCAAGTTTATGAAGCGGGGGAGTGGTTACAGTTATTAGCTGCATATGCAGTGAAGGACTTAAGTGTCTTCGGAAGTCTTTATTTTCTATTTTCATGATCTTCTATTAAAAAAAATTGTCATAATATCCAGTTTAAAAAGAAAAAAAATGAAGAAACAGGTAGAAGAGAAAAAGTCACCAATTCAAAATTCTCTAGTAGTGATAAAACCCAGAGGTGTGTGATATTTGTATATTTGTCCCTACCCAAATCTCATGTTGAATTGTAATCCCCAATGCTGGAGGTGGGACCTGGTGGAAGGTGTATGGATCATGGGGGCGGATCCCTCATGGCTTTGTACTGTCTTCATGATAGTGAGTTCTCATGAGATATGGTTATTTAAAGGTGTGTGGCACCTCCCCCTCCACTCTTTCTCTTGCTTCTGCTTTCACCATGTGCCATACCTGCTCCCACTTCACCTTCTGCCATGACTGTAAGCCTCCTGAGGCCTCCTAGAAGCCGAGCAGATGCCAACACCATGCTTCCTGTAAAGCCTGCAGAACCATGAGCCAATTGAACCTCTTTTCTTATAAACTACCCAGTCTTGGGTATTTCTTATGGCAGTGCAAAACAGTATAATTTGTCCTAATACAGTATAATTTCTGATCCCTGTAAGTATATTCTTTGTTCTATTCTTCTCCTGATTCTTGTTTGGCACAAGAGCAGCTTGTAACCTCACTGAACTTGACTTCTTACCTGCAAAGTAAAATCGGTGACTCCTCTTCACTTTCACCCCAGTCACCTGACAGAAATGTCAGAAGAGGGAATTAGAGGGATTGGAGCTCGGAACACAGGAATTGAGCAAGCTGATTCTACTCCATTTCCTCCAACCAAAACCTGCTAACTGAATCTCCAACAGGCTGTCAATGGTCACAGCATCCCATTACATACTAGATATTGGGAAGTAGGCACAAATTCATGGGGGAAGCAAAAGAAGGACCTCACAGAAATACCAAAAGGGAACTCTTTTTTCCACCTTTTTGGGTGAAAAGCAGAGTATTTCTGCTTTAAAGGAACAAATCAATGGGTCTAGTATAATCTCTGCAATAAAATGATAAGGGGACATCAGACTTATTTGTGAATAAAAAATTGGGGCTAGTTTGTGCCCAAGAATCAATGACAATGTGTCCCTGCATTCTTGTTAGAGAGAGATCACAGCCTGCAGGATGGGCAGGGAAAAATGAGAACAAGAATCAGGGAATCTGGGATCCATCCTGCACCTTGAAAGGTAGCCAGGCTTCTAAGATGCAGATGGGGGCTAAGGATGATATTCCTGATGGAACAGGCAGAGTAAGAAAAGGCAATACAGTGTGGGCTGCCTCTGTCACGTGTCAAAAGCGGCACGTGAATTATCCACCGGGTTAGAACTGGCAGACCTTCTGAGAATGGAGTAGGCAGATACAAGGCTAGAAAAGCAGTGTCTTATAGGGATGATATCAATGTGAAGGTGATTAATTTATTTTTAATTGGCAGAGAGAAAGTCAAGCCATGGAAAGTTCTCACAGACAAACTCCTAGTCCTTATGCCAATAACTAGACTGAGAGTAATATACCCAGGATCCGGCTAAATTAGTTTTACCTATATCATTACCTTGAACTACTCTCACATAACGGTGTGAAATTTGGAATTAACCAAAGATAATGTATGATGGCTTGATCCTGAGTGATGAAAGTAAATCCATGGACTATAATACACATACACACCATTTTTTAAATGGATTAATTTTCATTGCAAGTGCACATGTGTCATAGTACTGCCATTCATCAAAATGCCACAAGTTATTTTAATATAACGGAAACTAATTGACCCTAGTGTACTGTGCAGGTAGAAATGGGCACAGGGAGTGGCAATGGCACAGGTGTGTCATCTTCTCTTCCCCCTTGGAAGAAGGTATCATTTACACTGCTAAGTGAATGATAGGAAAGAATGAATGGCTTCTCCAGGAAGATAAACCAAATGTTAATTTTATATAGTCTAAGATGTATGAGCCCCTTAAAGTGTTTTCGTTTTCTCAAAATAGAGCTCTTAAAGTCAAATCCAGGGAGGGTGAGATCTAAAGCTGCTTAGAGCGCTGATGCCCTCATGTGGGAAAAAAAAACACAGTTAACACAAATCTCAACCTCTAAGAAGTATGCGACACCAGGGGAAATTCTACATGCTAACACTAGAGAAATAAAGGGATAGCTTATGAAACGATGATCAAATGTACATCTGGAATTTTCTTTTTTCATTAATGTTCTGTAAACACCTTTTTTGAGCAGTAAAGACTGCTAGAAATTACTGGAATTACACGGGCTGGTAATACATCCTTGTTATAATCATATGTATAAGAACGTTTCAGCTAATTTCCAGTTAACAAAAAGTATACTATATCAAAACTTTTGAAAAACAGTACTAAATGTGTACCGTGAGGTACTCTATTCATTATCTCTGCCTAATAATATCAGTTCCAAAATGCTAATTTATTGATGCAGTACTGTATGGAAGCTCAAAAGCTTTGAAAACCTCAAGCTGTGTTACAGTCTAGAGTTTCTGTAGCCTAACGCCCTGAAAGAAAATCCACCTAAAATTATGAAAATTCACCCTAAAATTCAGCCTGTTCTCTTCACTGTGCAAAAGTACTATCCCAATTTGTTTCATTGATGAATATACACATTTAGGGAGCCTGGGAAAAAAATGGGGTAGCAAGGGGGCCAAAAAAGGGGAGGTTGGAGGAGTAGAAGGAAATCCCGACTACTTTTAGTAACCCTGTTTAGTTACAGATACTCCCACCCAGTAATATGCCCCAGTGTGGAAAGACCCAGAATATCATGCTGATGTTGCAGGTAGACACTACCTTCCCTAGGCCTGCCCTCACAGATGCAGACAGGACTTTGGAACTGTCATCAGAGAGGGAGAACAGCAACTGGATGTTCTCTCTCCAGAGCCCAGGGCAGCATCTTTGTTTTGATCATAGGATTGTTCTAAAACCACACATTGAATTGTCATATATCAGTGTTGTCAGTTTCCCTGTCTTGAATTGTTTTCCTTGCTTCGTCATCTCCCTTTCTAGCCTCTTTCAGTTACGTATGCCCCTCATCATGTAAAACATACTATCCACCCATGATACACTGGTGTAAAGAGAGCAGAGGGCTTTATTTCATAGTGCAACCACTAGTCAAGTAGGAACAGATGTCAGTGGCCCTGTGTCGAGAAGGATTCTGAGGTTGCATCCAGGCTTATTTGAAAGATATACTGGAACTGAATCGTAATGCCTCTTATGAGTATACATGTGTGTGGATGTGTAGGGTAGGCCAGGGTAGGGCCTGCGGCACTGATGCAGTTCAAATTTTGTTCTTCTCCAATATGCATGCAAGGCTACACCATTCTCTGATGTTGCCATAGTCTTTCTGTTTTCTAGTAACTTCCCTTCTTTAACTGATTTTTAACCCTTCAAGACGCAGCCCAAATGCCCCTGCATCAGTTATTCCTTCCTCTTTGTTCTCATAGCATACTGTTTATATAAGTCTACTTTTGCTCAAAATTATAACTTTTGACATATTTGTACTTATATGTCTTATTAAAGTGTGCCTTATTAATGTTTTTATCTCTCGAGCTTAAAACAGTGTCTGTTGAATAATAGGCACCAAATCTTCTAGGAAGAAAGGAATAGAAAGAATGAAGAAGATACAGGTGTTCTCTCTCCCAGGAATATGTGCTACTTTGCTTGGTATCTGAGGAACCGAACTTTCATTTCCCATGAAAGGGATTCCAAACATCAGAGAAGGTGGGGTAGTTCAAGAAAGAAGCACTTTCTCGCCATGGGGTATAACTCAAGTCCCTTGATCAAAGTGATGTGGTCTGGCTCTGTGTTTCCACAAAATCTCATCTTAAATTGTAATCTAAACTGTCATACCCACAAGTTGGGGGAGGAACCTCGTGGGAGGGGATTAGATCATCGGGGTGGTTCCCCCATGCTGTTTTCATGATAGTGAGTGAGTTCTCATGAGATCTGATGGTTTTATAAGGGGCTTTTCCCCCCTTTGCTCTGCACTTCTCTCTCCTGCCACCACGTGAAGAAGGACATGTTTTCTTCCCCTTCTGCCATGATTGTAAATTTCCTGAGGCCTCCCAGGTCATGCTGAGCTATGAGTCAAACCTCTTTCCTTTATAAATTACCCAGTCTAGGGTACGTCTTTATAGCAGGGTGAAAACAAACTAATACACAAAGCAAGACTGTCTTTCGTTTTAAATTATTCTCAAAATTTTGGCGATCCTGTGTTTACATGAAATCATTGATATATATCTTATTTGCCTCTTTACCCTCAGATCATTCACTGCTTTCCCTTGCTCTGGTCGGAACTCCAGAGAGCTGACACCCATAAAATCATATTTTCAGTAGCGTTTCAGCCAGTGAGAGACACTAGCAGGAGATCAAAGAAAGAGAAAAGAAAATGCCAGATGCTATGGTCTGAATGTTTGTGTCTCCCCAAAATTCACACACTGAAATCCCAACCAAGGTGTTGGTGTTGAGAGATTGTTAGTTCATGAGGGTGGAGCCCTCATGAATGGGATTTGTAATGAAAGCAGCCAGCAGGAGCTCATTCACCCCTTCCCCCATGTCAGGACACAACAAGAAGGCACCATTCTATCAACCAGGAAATGAGACCTTAGCAGATGCTGAATCTGTGTTTATCTTGATTTTAGACTTCTCGGGCTCCAGAACTGTGAGAAATAATTTTCTTTTGCTTATAAGCTACCCAATTTAAGGAATTGTGTTGTAGCAGCCTAAATGGACTCAGACACCAGCGTATTTCTCTCTCTCCCTTTCTCTCTGCCTTGGACAGTGTATCCAGTAGTGGCTGTGGCTCCGCATGGTCCCTAATGGCTCTGAGCAATGCCCGCTGTGTGTCTACCTCTCCACGAATGGGCTTTTCCTGCCTCCTGGACTCTAATCATCCCACTTTGAGGGTTCTGTCCAGGAACCAAGGAAACAAAAAAGGAAAAGATGTAATTTTGACAGGATTAAGAGTAAGACATAAGGAAAATATGGCACTGTAAATACATAGTTATAAAAATCTTCCTGTGCTCTATAGGACAACAAGTTGGGAGAATGGGACAGAGAGAAAGGGCAGGAAAAAAAAACAACTTTATTTATGTAAAAGTTTCTCAAGACCCCATCCTCCTTCTACTTTTGAGAAGATTGGTTTATTACAACCCAAAGTGGATCAAATAGGAGAATCTCCGGAAGCATCACAGACCTTTCTCACTTCATTGCACAGTGCTCTGGTACACAAAACAAATTCCAGAAGGAAGTCCTTGATGTGTCTCAAGTTCGCCTGCTTGCCTCCAGATCTCTGGGCAGGGAGTCCCTTGGTTGGAAATGGGACAGAGACGGCACATCTTGCTGGGTAGAATTTGCATAAGGAGTGGGGGAAAACCGACTTAGAGTTTCTGCCAGCCAATTGCATCCCAATTGCGCGGTGGCTCAAGCCTGTAATCCCAGCACTTTGGGAGGCCGAGACGGGCGGATCACGAGGTCAGGAGATCGAGACCACCCTTGCTAACCCGGTGAAACCCCGTCTCTACTAAAAAATACAAAAAAACTAGCCGGGCGAGGTGGCGGGCGCCTGTAGTCCCAGCTGCTCGGGAGGCTGAGGCAGGAGAATGGCGTGAACCCGGGAGGCGGAGCTTGCAGTGAGCTGAGATCCGGCCACTGCACTCCAGCCTGGGCGACAGAGCGAGACTCCGTCTCAAAAAAAAAAAAAAAAAAAAAAAAAAAGAAAGGGAAGGAGAGAAACCCCGCAGCAGACAGCCTGAGCCCTATTTGATTGCTCACACTGGGTTTCTAGCTGAAGGGGCAGGGTCTGGGAACAAATGTAATTTGCAGCTGCATACTAGAGGTGACTGAAAGGCTCATGCATAAAATGAAAAGCTCAAAAGCTTTGGGACCTCATTCTAACTGAAATTATCATCAAAATTGCCAACCAATTCAGGAGGAATGCAACCATACAAAATTAGAATAACAGAATTTTGTTTTCTTTCGAATAAAATCTCAACATTCCATTCCATAATTTTTATTTTTCCTGTATAATAGTATTATTATTATTTCTAACATGCTTATCTGAAAATTCATTCTTTCATCTTTAAAGCAACATTTTTTCTCATTTCTTAAATTTTTTTGGGAGGGGAATTCCTTCACTGCTCCTCTTTTTCTTTTCCAGACACACCCAGTATACATATTTTGGTTTTCTGTATAGTTTGTTATAATCTATAATTTCCTCCAAAATTTCTTATATTTCTTTATTCTCTTCTGCCTCTTTTTTTCTAATTCTCTTAAGCCTGTCATCCACTTTGTTTATTTAAGGTTTTTGCCATATAGTTTCCTTACTGCTTCTAATTCATACCTAACTTCTGTCAAGCAACTATTTTCTCTTTTTTCTCTCTCTCTTTCAGTTTCCTTCATGCCTCATTTTGCTGTATTTTTGCTGTAGGAAGTTTTATATGGTCTCTTTGTTATTTTATGATTAGCCATCTTTGAAGGAATTATATTTTTCTGGACCTGCTATCTGCTATCAAAAACTTTAAGAAAATAGGAAAATGAGAATATTTATTTAAGGTGGTATACCTCAACCAGGATCCATTAACAGCAAAAATAGGGGAAGAATGTTACCACCATTATTATTTTACCTTTTTGTTTTACGATTACTAATTAGTTAAGAAAGACAAAATATTATTTAATTTTGAAAAAGACAAGGTAAGTACTGTGTTATTTTTAAATTACTTTTTTTTTTCTTTTTGAGACGGAGTCTTGCTCTGTCGCCCAGGCTGGAGTGCAGTGGCCGGATCTCAGCTCACTGCAAGCTCCACCTCCCGAGTTTATGCCATTCTCCTGCCTCAGCCTCCTGAGTAGCTGGGACTACAGGCGCCCCGCCACCTCGCCCGGCTAGTTATTTTGTATTTTTTAGTAGAGACGGGGTTTCACGGTGTTAGCCAGAATGGTCTCGATCTCCTGACCTCGTGATCCACCCGTCTCGGCCTCCCAAAGTGCTGGGATTACAGGCTTCAGCCACCAGGCCCGGCCTGGTTTCCTTTTTCTTTTATTCCCTACAGGAAACATAATCGTTCCTTTACCCACTAAACAAATTATTTGCCAGATATTTGCCTATTTGCCAGAAATTTAAAATTTGCCCTCCCTCCTTGCTCATCTCAGCCTCCCTCTCTTCTGTCTGACATCACTCCTTAAACATTTCCCCTTTCCTTCTTCTATATTCCTTCCATATATAGGAAGTTTTCAGTGAAAATTTGCTGGAGAAATTTAAACAAGGGATCTGACCTGTTTTGTTTGGATCTGATGTAAAACTAACCACTGCACTTTTCTTGTTCTTTTCTTTAACTTGAATTTTAACTTTTCTTTAACTTGGGTTCTCTGTCATTGCTCACCTTGGGTCACGGACTTATCAACAAGTCATAGTGAATGAGGGAATTCCATGTTTTAATTGGCTTTGACTTGGATTACATGCCCATCCTGAACCTGTCATCGTAGCCTTTGGGTAGAATTATCCTCTTTTGGAGTCAGGGAGCAAACCCAACCAAACCCACTCCTTCATGATGGGATAAGGTGGAAGGGATATTAAGGAGGCAACTGCAATTGAGCATGGTGATGATAGTAATGATGATTCTGATGGTCATGATGATAATGATAATATGATGAGCATGATGTTGATGTTAACAGTACCAATAGCAATGACACTGAAGTTATATTGAGTACATAACATAAGCTATTGTGCTAACAACATTTTTATCAGATTTAAATTCACTAATTTCATTTGGTTCTTGTATAAACTAAATAATAATATCCACATAAGGTGCTTTCTACCTAATAATAATAATAATGATAATAATATAACTATTATTATCACACAATATTAATAAGATAGTAGTCATAATAGGAAAAGGAATAATAGCGGCAATAATATTAGCAGCAGCAATAGTGATAATATTGGGTAGATGGGTACTTTTCTCCAAATTTTATAGATGGGGAAATTGAGAATTAAAGAGGTTATATAACTTTTTCGAGGTAAGTAGAGATTACATTAGTTTAAGACAAATAGAAGAGCTAAAATTCTAATACTGGTCTTCCTAGCTGAAAAGTCAGCTCTAAAAGAAATATACAGAATTCGGATTTAGAAAAATCAATAAACATGGCTTAGAAACAAAGGAATGCTGGAATGTATGGGAAGTTATACCTTGTACTTGAACAGGAAGACCCTATGTTTAAAAGATTAAGCAATCCTAAGTAAAAAGAGCAAAGCTGAAGGTATCACATTACCAGACTTCAAACTACACTGCAAGGCTACAGCAACCAACATATCAGAGGCATGTGAACCAGAACGACTCCATCTTGAATAGGAGCTGGGTAAAATGAGGCTGAAACCTGTTGGGCTGCATTCCCAGACAGTTAAGGCATTCTAAGTCACAGAATGAGATAGGAGGTCAGCACAAGATACGGGTTATAAAGACCATGCTGATAAAACAGGTTGCGGTAAAGAAGTGGGCTAAAACCCACCGAAACCAAGATGGCCACGAGACTGACCTCTGGTCAGCCTCACTACTACACTCTCGTCAGCGCCATGACAGTTTACAAATGCCATGGCAAGCCCAGGAAGTGACCCTATATGCTCTAAAAAGGGGAGGCATGAATAATCCACCCCTTGTTTAGCATATCATTAAGAAATAACCATAAAAATGGGCAACCAGCAGCACTCGGGGCTGCTCTGTCTATGGAGTAACCATTCTTTTGTTCCTTTACTTTCTTAATAAACTTGCTTTCACTTTGCCCTGCACACTCGCCCTGAATTCTTTCTTGCGTGAAATCCAAGAACCTTCTCTTGGGGTCTGTCTGGATCGGGACCCCTTTCCTGTAACATATTTATCTGTCTTGTAACAAAAACAGCCTGGTACTGGTGCAAAAGCAGACGCCTGAACAAAAGGAACAGAATAGAGAGCCCAGAAATAAAGCTGAATACCTCTAACTATCTGATCTTCAATAAATTTGATGAAAAAAGCAGTGGGGAAAGGACTTTCTATTCAACAAATGGTGCTGGGATAACTGGCTAGCCATATGCAGCAGATCGAATCCAGATGCCCTGCTTACACCATATACAAAAATCAACTCAAGATTAACGGAAGACTTACATGTAAAACCTAAAACTATAAAAGCCCTGGAAGATAACCTAGGAAATACCATTCTGGGCATAGGTCCTGGCAAAGATTTCATGACAAAGACACCAAAAGTAATTGCGACAACAAACAAAAATTGACAAGTAGAATCTAATTAAACTAAAGAGCTTCTGCACAGTGAAAGAAAGTATCAACAGAGTAAACAGATAACCTACAGATGGGAGAAAATATTTGCAAACCATGCATCTGACAAAGGTCTAATATCCAGAATCTATAAGGAACTTAAAGCAACAAGCAAAAAACAAACAACCTCATTAAAAAGTGGGCAAAGGACATGAACAGACCTTTTCAAAAGAAGATATACATGTGGCCAACAGCATATGAAAAAATACACAACATCACTAATCATCAGAGAAATGCAAATTAAAACCACAATGAGATAATACCTCACACCAGCCAAAATGGCTATTATTAAAAGTCAAAAATAACAGATTCTGGTGAGGCTGTGGAGAAAAGGGAATGCTTATACACTGCTAATGGGAGTGTAAATTCCTCCACTGTGGAAAGCAGTTTGGAGATTTCTCTAACAATTTAAAACAGAACTACCCTTCAACCCAGCAATCCCATTACTGGGTATGTACCTAAAGGAATATAAATCGTTCTACCATAAAGACACATGCACACGTTATGTTCATTGCAGCATTATTCACAATAGCAAAAACATGGAATCAACCTACATGCCCATCAGTGATAGATTGAATAAAGAAAAAGTGGTACATATACACCATGGAATACTACACAGCCATACAAAAGAAAAAGATCATGTCCTTTGCAAAGCATGAATGGAGCTGGAGGTCATTATCCTAAGCAAACTAATGCAGGAACAGAAAACCAAATACTGCATGTTCTCACGTAAAAGTGGGAGCCAAACATTGAGTACACATGGCCACAAAGAAAGGAACAACAGACACTGGGGCCTACTTGTGGATGGAAGCTGGGAGGAGGGTGAGGACCAAAAATCTATTTAACGGGTACACTATGCTTATTACCTAGGTTATGAAATAATTTGCACACCAAACCCCGTGACCTGAAAATTACCTATGTAACATATCTGGACACGTGCTCGTGAACCTAAAGTTAAAGTTTTTTTAAAAAAAAAACACAGTATCTAAGATAAAAATTTTAAAACTTATGATGGCCATAAAAAGGAATAGGCCCCTGGCAAAGATTTCATGACAAAGACACCAAAAGTAATTGCAACAATAAACAAAATTTGACAAGTATAACCTAATTAAACCAAAGTATTAAGTTATGCTACAACTTGGTTGAACCCTGAAGACATTATGCTAAGTAAAAGAACCTTAAAGACATTATGCTAAGTAAAGTCCACATATATGATTTTATTTATATAAAATGTCCAGTACAGGAAAATCTAGAGACAAAGTAGGCAACTGATTACTTAGGTCTGGAGGAGAGGGTGGGGGAAAATAGGAGGGTAACAGCTTAAGGGTACAAGGTTTCTTTTTGAGGTGATAAAAACATTCTAAAATTGACTCTGATGTTGCCTTCATGTACCTATGAGTATATTAAAAAATTTTATCATTCACTTGGAATGTACAAATTGTAAGGTATGTAAATTACATCTTAATATATTTTATTTAAAAATAAAAAACTTAAAGAAGATTAAGTATGATTTTGCTAAAATCACAGTGAAATTCCCAGTGGGAATGTGTGTGCACATGTACATGTGTGTTTGGTGTTTTGTTCTGGGAGTCTAGGAAGAAATAATAAATCTCCTCAAAAACACCGTTTACTCCCCTCCACTCCTAGATCCCCCGAGGTGAGGGATGAGTAGGTGACAAGTTCTAGACCTATGCCCCTCCATAAAGTAGCCACTAGCCACATGTGGTTATTTATTTTGAAAATTAAATTACTATTTTCCCCAAATTCAAAATTCATCAGTCACATTAACCACGTTCCAAGCATTCAATAGCCACACATAACAAATAGCTACCATACCGTAGAGTGCAGATTCTATTAACATTTCCATTATGGTAGACAATACCTGTGTCTCTTTAACCCACACACAGTTCTCCAGCGGCTCTCCCACTATTCTGGTGACTAGGGCACTGAGAAGGTGACATGTCCTAGGTGGTGGCGCTATAAAGTTTTGAAGCCCAGGTCAGCCTGCTGAGTAATTCTGTGGAGAAATCCTCTCTCCTGCCCCACTCACACCCACCCACATGGGGCATAGACTGTGAGAAAAAAATTAACTTCCGTTGTGTGAACCTGCTTAGATTTGGGAGTTGTTTGCTACCACAGTTTAACCTACCCGTTCATGACTAAGACAGGCAGTCAAGTGGTCAAACAGATATTATAAAGAGGTCAGGATATTTGATGAAGTGATTCAAAAACGCAAGTATAAGCATAAGAAATAATTCAGTAAAATTCTGGAAAAGAAGAATAAAGAGCAAGACTCTGATATTTTAGATCTTAAAATACACTGTAAAGTTACAATAGGAAAGAGTGGAGGAAGAGACAGACAGATCAATGAAAAAGAAGGGATGCGAGAATAAATGAAAATTTAGTGTCACATAAAGGTGCCATGTCTAAGTATCTGTGTTCCTATATGCTAACCAGAGTCTTAGAGTGTAAGATGAAGCACTTTCTCTATTCTCTCCCAGAAGACTTGCCCTGATAGAGCCATCTAGGAACTGGGTCCACCAACACAAGGCACCTTTATAATTTTGTAATCCCTTGGTCCCCTGCTCAACGAAGTCTATCTCCACCCTGTTTTCTCCTTAATTGTAATTGCCCCAGGCATTCTATTAACTTATTGTCTGTTATCATTTTAATTCCTCAGAGCGCTACCCACAAGGCCAATCCTATCTCATCAATCTCACAGTTGATAGTTTTTGAATGAAGCTGGAACTTAATGCCTCACTTAGCACACACTGAACTTGTATTTTATCTTCTTAAACCTAGATCTTCCTGTCTGTGGTTGCTCGCTTCTCTATACTGCTGAAATAGTTACCATAGTCCATAGATAACATGCTCTATAGTTTATTAATCTCGTTAACAATTTGTAAAATCTAAATTTGATCTGTTATTTCCAGCTATTTCTCATGATCACACACATCTAATAATAAATATTATATACTAATAAAGTCTCCATTACCAGGTAAAATTATGTTCACAATCCCAGTAATGATGTGGGTCTCCAATTTGCTCAGGCATAGTCTACTCAAATCTGGTATCATCTTCTAGTTTAATGATATTTTTCAGTGCAAATAATACCTGAATGTGCACAAGTCTGCTTTTCCAGTGTTCTTTGGAGATAAAACAACTAGACTTTGGGTGAAAAACTTTGAATTTTCACATTATTCAGTATGCCCAAACAAGTACTAGATATATTAATTTGAATGTTAGAAAATAATAACACTACAGTTATTAGAAGAGTAAATGAGATAAATATTTTTATAATCTAGAGAAAGATCTTCCTGTCACACTGACACTAAAAACAGTCAAGGAAAATCTTAATAAATTTGACTGTGTGCATTTAAAATATGAAGAACACCAGCAAAAACAATACAACCAAAAAACTCCATAAAGATGTAATATGTTTTAGTATATAAAAATTAAATCGTCATGAATAAAAATGAGAAAAAATTTAAATACATACGATTAAGGTTAGATATTTTGTAAAAACAAAACAAAAACTCAAAACAAGATGATAATTTCAGTAGATGTCTAGACAAAGGACATAAATAGCCAAGACACAAAAGAAGACTTATAATGACAAATATAGATAGATAGATAGATAGATAGATAGATAGATAGATAGATAGACAGATAGATAGATAGATACTCAAATACCCAAACAATCAAGGAAATGCAAATTTTTAAAATGATGAGGCATTTTTTTTCACCTTTCCACAGCACACTGTAGAATGTTAAATGGATAGGACTAAGACCTAAGGTTGAGGAGGGTTTGGTAAAAAGAACTGTCACAGTGGTAATAGGAGGGTAAAATATTACAACTTTGAAAAGGTCAGTTTTTAAAATATGTTTGAAAGTTTAAAAGAGCCTCTGAATTAATAGGATCATAATAATAGTTGAAATGTACCCCAGGGAGATAATTCCAGAAGTGTGTAGCAGTATTGTTTACACTGGCAGGAATTTGGACCCATTCTATCTGTACATCAGAAGGGGACTGAAACATTAGTGCTGAAAACTTAGAATGTACCATTTTTTCCATCACCTAACATGATGATACATGTCTATTTTCATTCACATGGAAAAATGTCCAGAACATATTATTGAGATAAAAAATGTTGGTTATATATCCACATGTATATACAAACCTCTTTATGTAAAATTATATATTGAAAGCGATGTGTGTGTGTGTGCATAGGAAGATGAATAAAGGAAGGTTAGATGAACTTATAATTATCATCTCTAGATGGTGGGAGTTCAGATGAACTTCACATTCTCCTTTCTACTTTTCTGTACTGTTTTTAAAACTCTACAATGTATCTGTATCTACTGTAATTTCACATAAATAAAAATTTTAAATGACAATGACAAATATTACTAATGTATAGCAAACTGGGAAAATATTTATAATACTTTACAGGAAAAAATCACAAAATTATTACATAGACACTATGCTTGCATCTCCAAAATAGATAGGCTTACTGGCAAGGAATGAAAAAGAACAAAAATAAAAGGAAATAGCTGATATGCTGTTGAATAGACACAGTTGATTTTTCTTTGCTTATAAAAGTGTCAGCTATTGTTCTGTTACTTGCTCAATAAACATATTTTAATGAAATGTAAGTACCTTAATAGGATAGTGTTAGAGACCAAAATATGTCACCCTAAAATATGCCACTTTGGTATCTTGATTGTCTTAAGCCAAAGGCACTTCAAAAACAGCAAATGCAGGGAGAGGCTTTCTCTGGACTTCTCTATCTGCCTAGAGACAGATCCTTCAAAAGAAATCAACTCCTCAGGAGTTTCATCAACTAGGGAAAATTAACTTGTATTACAAGAGAGGAGACTAGAAGTTGACACCACACCCAGACTTTGTCACAAACGATTACATCTCCCACTTATTCTTCTAAGGGTCAATTTCTCTTCCCTAAAAAATCATTTATTCTTCCCTAAGTGCCCTGCTTTCCTTTTCCTTTCCCTAATTAAAATGCTCTATAAGCTCTAAAACCTTATTCTTTTTGGGGGGGAGTACTCATTTTTCCCCTGTGATGTCCCTCTAAATGTACTATTAAAATTAGTAAGTTCTAATACATTTTCTCCTGTTAATCTGCCTATTGTCAGTTCACTCTATGGACCCAGATGTCAAATCTATGAGAGTAGAGGGAAAACGCTTTCCTACAACAGGTAGAACCAATAAAGGAAGAAAAGTAGAGTAAGAGCAGGAATTGGTTCGGTTGTTGAAAAGGAAAAGCTATCAGAAGAGAGTTGCAAACTTCCAGAAATTTGGAAGAAAGATGTGGCATAGTTACAAACTGTAATGCTCTCACCCCACCCCCAAATCAGTCTACAGGGAAATTTCATCCTGGGAATATTTTGAATACCACTGATATAGAGCAGAAATGGTAAAGGAAAATCCAAGTTTGTGACCGTTGTCTCAGGCTCTTAGTAGAAAATATTCCCAGTAATGGGTCAGGCACAGTGGCTCATGCCTGTAATCCCAGCCCTTTGGGAGGCTGAGATGGGTAGATCATTTGAGGTCAGAAGTTCGAGACCAACCTGGGCAACACGGTGAAACCCCATCTCTACTAAAAATACAAAAAAAATTAGCCAGACGCGGTGGCGGGCACCTGTAGTCCCAGCTACTCGGGAGGCTGAGGCAGGAGAATGGTGTGAACCTGGTAGGCGGAGCTTTCAGTGAGCCGAGATCGGGCCACTGCACTCCAGCCTAGGCGACAGAGCGAGACTCTGTCTCAAAAAAAAAAAAAAAATACAAAAATTAGCTTGGCGTGGTGACACATGCCTGTAATCCCAGCTACTCAGGAGGTTGAGGCAGGAGAATCGCTTGAACCCGGGAGGTGGAGGTTGCAGTGAGCCAAGATGGCACCACCGCATTTCAGCCTAGGTGACAGAGTGAGACTCAGTCTCAAAAAAAAAATTCCCAATAATGATCAGATGCCTGAACACAGAATAAACACTGCATGTACTCCTTTAAGTTTAGGTCAACATGAAGCTCTTCAACAAAGCCTTGATCTCACAGTTTCCTACAAATTAGTTAAAACTCACTATGGATTTTTCCAGTCCAATTAAACAAGCCCTGCCAGGCTAGCCCCGTCTATGTCCACACTGGGTAACTTTGTTAAGGAATTATCCACAGAATGTCCTTACATTATCTAGTAGCGTTATGAATTCCTTATGCTCAAAGGCCCCTTGGGATGGGAGGAAGAGCTTTCAGGTTCTCACTGAAAAGATTATCTTGAAGTTTTAAAGGCGTAGCCTTCAGAAAAGGGTTTGTCCTGGGCATAATAATTTCTACAGATGCAACAGAAAGAATTCCAGGTTCCTAACCCAGAAAGATGCTCCTAGTGTCATGGGAACCCAGTGAATTGGTGCAGTGAAATGCTAGCAAAATGCATTCATCTCTGACAGCTTTGTCTTTTGCCTCCAAATGTGAGAAGCAGAAAATTGCAGGATGTTAGCTGTGGAAGCGAGGAAAGATCATATAGCCAGTACAGCCCTAGGAGCTGCCTCAAGGGCAGCTGTGCGGGAGCTTTTTTGGAATTTTTTGATGGGTCATTGAAGCAAACTGACAGGAGCTCTCTGCCCTCCCACTGCTGCCATCAAAGCAGTCACACTTTACCTGTTTTATACATTGAACTTCCTGTGGGACTTGGTTTGAGGTATGAGGGAAAACTATGAAAGACTGAATTAGACCAAAAGATTACTGAGTATTTCCAATGGGAAACAAGGCATTGTTTAAAACACCCTTTGAGTTATCTGATTCTGTGGGGATTCTGGGCCTTTACTTATCTTTCCAATTTTGTAGGTTGTGATGCAAATGACATTTGTACACAGAGATGCAAATTCTATCCAGTGGAGGGACAATTGAACAGACCTTCCCCCCAAAGAAAAATCCATTTCTGCATTCCTAATTTGACTATACAAATGTGATACTTTCAATTATTTGAACTAGTTGTAACATCTTACTAGTTTTCTTATAATTTAATGAGTTAAATAAAATCTTTGACAAATATTCATTTTATACTTGTATGGGAGTCATGATTTTACAATTAAAAAATCCTTTGAAAGAAAAAATGAATATATTGAAACTGAGTCTCACCCAAATCCCCTAATTTGACAGATGAGAGAACTGAGGTCCAGAGGGGTGAAGTGATGAACCCAGATAGCAACTAAACTTTTCTCACAAAAAAATATACTCCCTATTAAATGAACATGAGTGCTGTGTACTCACTCATGCTGTCAAGGGGTAAGCTGATCACATCAATCCGTATTTTATGATGTAGTTATACTACACTAACATTGAGGCTTACATACCAGTGAAAGATTCTGAACTCACTTGTACTGAGTTTAATTCCCAGCTCTCCTATTTCCAAGTATATGATTTAGGCAAGTTACCTTTTCTTTGTCTGATTTTCATTACTTGGAAAATGGAAACAATAATAGTCTCCATTTTATACTCTTAGGATGAGTATAGCATTAAATTGCATAATACTTATTCAGCTCTTATGAGAGTGCCTGGCACATAAGAAGTGTCTACAAACATTATAAATGTTAAAAGATAAACTTGGGCACATTGAAATGTTGAAGAGTTTATTTGAGCAGACAAATGATTCATGAATTGGGCAGCACCAGACTGCAAGTGGTTCAGTGCTACACTGGGGGAAGAGGCAAGAGAGAAATTTTTATAAGATGTTCATGGAAGCAAGATAAAGAAAATATATTCGATTGGTTAATGTGGAAAGTTCCTAGTTAGAGATGAGTTGGTGGTTTCTGATTGGTTAAACTTAAGTTTCATTTTACTGTTTACATTGGGCTTTGGTTTGATTAGGCAGGAGCCCAAGGCACTATACTTGCTCCAGCCTAACGACCTCCATTAGGCCATTAAATTAACTAATTTCAAAAGATATATATGCTATTACCATATTGCAGCTTTATTATCTATGCTAGTCTAAGGCACAGTTTGCTTATAGAGAAGTTATATCTTGAAATGTACTAATATAAAATGCAATGTTTCTAAGAATGTCTACATATGGCTAATATTATGGATTATGTGACTACATAGCCAGATTCTAGTGTAATTTCATAACAATTTAGTGAGATCTAGAATATTTCATTAATTTTCATCATAAAAATTTATTTAATAAATAAGGAATAATATACCCTCACCTTTCACATATGTCTGTGATATTTAATCACTATATATTTTACTCCATATTTCACTCTTTAGTATTCCCTACAAGCATCCACCAGTATTAGTACAGAGTAGGTGTTCAATAAATATTGTTAAACAACCTAGAAACTGTACATGGCATTTTAATACCTACCATATGCAACTGTGACCTTAAAATGAAAACAGAAGCTGAGCCTTTTTTCTTCATGTGCACAGGGATGCCTAGTGTTCACTTTTAGTTCTTTCATTATTGTTCCTCTTCCCTAAACTCTCTTTGACTCTGCAATTCTAGGATGTTCTATAATTAGAAGCCAGCGAGGCATCAACTACTTCCTCTGGGCAAGTTTGTGCCTTAACACCTCTCAGTGACCTTCTGTGCTAATTAAACTACGTGTGAGAATAAAGAACATTGGTACTTAACTGAAATAAAAAGCAATTAAGTGGAAACATTTGGAGATGATTGTATGTTAATAAGAAATCTTAATCAATGTGTATACCTATGAGACTAACTGAAGCACCTTTAAAGAATTCACATTTTCTAATCAAACAAAATATAAACTTCATTGTTTCCTAAGACGTGCACAAGCTCACGAAAGTCTCTGATTGTTTCACAGACAGAAGAGAAAATTACTGTCTTCTGTTGTTCTCTTTGTAGCTTTCTGGAAATCAGTGAGACATCCCTGAAGCAATTTATTTTCTCTAACATACAAATTAAGAATACTCTAAATTTTATCCAACAAATTTAGGCTTGGTTTATATCTTTCTAAATCTTCAAAGCACATTAGTAATTTGTATATGTGAAGAAAAAAAGACATTAAACACAGGAAGTTTAGATCTGAGGTGTAATCACAAGCCAAATTTGACACTCCCTCTTTCTTTACAGCCCAAGAGCTAGGAATGTTTTTCACAGTTTTAAAGTTCTGTTTTTAAAATAAACTTAGAGAAAAAAAAAAAAAAAAAAAACAGAAAAATATGTTATAGGGACCATATGCAGCCCAAAAAGCCTAAACTATTTACTGTCTAGCTCTTTTTAGAAAAAGTTTGCTAATCTCTCATTTAATTGATAGTTCAATCTGATAATATTAGTACTATCCAGCTGGGTACGGTGGCTCATGCCTGTAATCCCAGCACTTTGGGAGGCCAAGGCAGGCAGATTGCAAGGTCAGGAGTTGGAAACCAGGCTGGCCAACAAAAAAATACAAAAAAATTAGTTGGGCGTGGTGAAGGGGGCCTGTAATCCCGGTTACTTGAGGGGCTGAGGGAAGGAAAATTGCTTGAACCTGGGAGGCAGAGGTTGCAGTGAACCGAGATTATATCACTGCACTCCAGCCTGGGTGACAGTGCGAGACTCCATCTCAAAAAAAAAAAAAAAATTGTACTATCCAAATTCATAAAACCATCCTAATTCCAAAAAAAAAAAGTTAAATAAAAACGAAGTTAACTAAAGAAGTTAAAATTTAATTTAATTTACTCATTAAATAATGAATAAATTCAATTACTTATTTCATTCCAATCATGTGCCAAGGAATTTCCACAAAGTTAAGTCATTTACTTCTCACAAATGCCTTAAAAGCTACTCCTTATTACTATTTTTATGTGAGACAACTACAACCAAGACTAGTTAAGTAAGCTGCCCTATGTCACCCCATGCTTGTGTTACCAGATGGAAAGTCTTGACTGTGAATTGTCCAGGTTCATGGTGCACTGAAGAAATAGTTGAACAAAATGCACTAAGCAACAAAAGAACGAAGCAATGAAATTACAGATTTATTAAAGCAAAAGTACACTTCACAGAGTGAAAGCGGGCTCAAGCAAGCAGCCCAAGACCCCCAGCTGTAATGTTCTTTAGGGTTTTTATCAAGCTAAAATAACTTGGTACCCTTTAGAGGCTGCCAATTGATTACACTCTATGCAAATGAAGGCTTGGTTCATGAGCAATCAGAAGCTGAAGTGAGGCATGGCCCATGATCAACTAGAGGCACTTCTCGTTTGTGATGTAGGGGAGAAGGGATTTTGTAGAGGGAGGAGACTCTGGTCCCTTGTCACTTGGGCATGCAGAGGTGGAGTTTTCCTTTTGGTCCACTTCCAAGAAGTAAGCCATGGGTTGGCCTTAGCCTGTCTCCAGACCCTATTCTCCTGCCTCAGCTGAAGCTGATGTGTCTCTGATTCCAAAGCCTGGGAAATTTTCTTTACAGCAGCTTTGTTACTGAAAAGAACTTTCAGGAATGTAGTTAATAACCACTGGTGTTCAAGGACCTATTTTGATTAATAAAAATGATTTACATTAAACATTAAATTTTAATTTATAATAAATGCATTTGAGGCACTGAAAATAATTTGTTTCGTAAATACGACATTCCCACAAGTTTTATACATTATGAATTGCCTTCAAATATTCTCCCTCTTCTAGCCCTTAGACATTGAGGGGTATATGTCAACACATTTTACAAGGTTCAAATTAATGCATTTCCTGAATTATCCAATCTAAATTAATGAGGTTGTTCATATGGACCACAATAATTTCAGTAATTTCTTCTATTTTTTTTTTAATCTGTGCTTTGGTTTAAATCTTTTCTCTTGACCTGTCTTTTAATTCACTACCCCTGTTTTCTGGTGTGTTTAATCTGCTGTTAAATCCATTTATTGAGTTCTTAATTGTGGATATTGTATTTTTCAAGTCAATAACTGCCATTTGATTATTCCATATAGATTTCAGCTCTCCAGTAAAATAATTTATCTTTTGCTCTATTTTCTTCAACATAGTAATCACAGTTATTCTAAAGTCATTGTCTAATAATTCTAATACCTACCTCACCAGTGAGTTTGTTTACATTATCTTTTTTATTTTTGGTCTTGGGTTTTGGTTGTATAGTCCTATCAAATCACAAGACTAGTCACTTTTGATTGGATAATGGACATTATTTACAACAATTGTAAAAGCTCTGGATGATGTTATCATTTTCATCCAAGTTCATTCTTTTCTTTGCTAGACAAAGTGAGAGCAAATCCTCTTAATTCAAGGATTGAACCAAGTCAAGGCTGGATGACTTTTAGCCAATGCTCAATCCATTTCTAGTTTGCTATTTTACCGATGGTTTCGTGCCCCAGGGCTTTCAGCTGAGAACAGAATTTGTTCACCATGACCCCAAACCCTGGAAGGCCCTGAAATCGAACTTCTGTGTTCTGTGAAGCTGAACAATTCTGATCTGTATTTCAGATATTTACAGATTTGATTTGTGGTCTTCTGCACAGTGAAATTTTCAAATGTGGAAAATGTCTTGGGAAGAAAAATGATGTGATTTTGAAAATCCTCAAGAGTCTGATTTTGTCTCTTCATCCAGCTCAGATTGACAAATGGTATGATGCCTTTGTCCTCCAGAAAGGCCCTTATCCTGGGCAAAGCTTACCTGTTCTCAGGCCCCTTGTCTGTGCCCAGAACCAGCAAGTTCTGGGAACACTGGTTACAGGTTGTCATCTGCTGACCTCTCTATAGCTAGACCCTCTCTGGAATCTTAGACCCTATATCCTGATTTCTTCAGTAGCTCACTGATGCCTTTAAATTCAGAAGTTTTACATTTTGTCTGGATTTTTTTTTTTATTTTGAAAAAGATTATTAGCCTACAGAAAACTACTCCATCTTATCCAGGTTCAGAATCTCACATCTGTGGCCTCATAAATGGGAGACTGATAGAAAAAAATTTCTATTTGCCAGATGGATAAAAGAAAGGAAACAAACTGGGCAACATGGAACAGACATTAACCATGTTGGCAGACGCAGGAATTAATAGAAACACAGAACTCTGATAATGTTATTTTCAATCTTTATAATCTAAATCTACCTCCAAGGTAGATATTCTTGGCCTCACTTTACAAATTAATCTGCAAGATGTACATTATTGTATTCACTATCCCCAAAGCCTAGGTATCTTCTGCGTGGTATAGTAGAGCTTTGTCCAAAGTGACTGTGACATCACTAAGCCTCAGTTACTCTGTCAAATGAGAATAATAATATTTATTTTATAATTCTGACCATTGAAATAAATACATATGAAAGCAACTCATTAATTACAAAGAGATATATATTTTAAGGGCAACTGGGATACATAAAAATGAATGTTATAAAGGGAGGCATTTCGTCGCTTTTCTTTTTCTTTTAAAAAAGAGATAGGGTCTCACTGTGTTAACTAGGCTGGTCTCGAACTCCTGACCTCAAGCCATCCTCATGCCTTGGCCTCCCAAAGCACTGGGATTATAGGGGGAAGAAGGGTCTTTAAAAAAAAAAAAATTCACAGATCCCTGGAAACAAGAGGCACACCACACCACACAGGGCTACCGAGGGAATTACCAGCATCAGTCAGGAGACAGAGGGAGCAAGGGGAAAATGTAGTTAACAGCCTTTATTGTGATTTCTCAGGGAAGGAACAAGCAATGCAGGGTTAACAGACTTAGGATTGGCAAGTTTGGATAATTTTGGCAGGCCCTAGGGGCATTGGGCCCTTTCCTAGTTGTCAGGAACCTGGCCTTGGGATGATTAGGGCAGCGGTGTGAGAGCCCAATAAATTAGATGGTTGGGGGTATGGACTCTGGGTGGTTTGGTTTACAAATGACAGATGCGTTTGCTGGAAAACTGTTTGCCATCTCTAGGAATTAGCTAACGCTAGAGAAGGTAGTCCCTCCAGGGTCAACTAGCCTCCAAGATGCCCAAGCATCAAAACACAGCAAAAAAAGACATGATTAAGACAGTATAGAAATATAAGTGGCAGTTATCTTCCTTAAGTACCAATATTCTACTAATTCTGAGCTCATGGAGAAGAGTAAAGATTCTAAAATGTTTAAACCCTGCCTTTGTTGCCTGTGATGAGATATGTAGATAGACCCTTAGCTTCTTATGGAGACACCCATAGCTCAGGGGGGAAAGAAAGAAATCTTTGTGTTTCCTTGCTTAAACATTGTATGTATAATAGTATCAGTTACATTTCATCCACTAATTCAATGCTGCTTATAAAATCTCTAGAATGTGATGTTAAAGGCAATGATAGTTCAATTAATAATTTTAAAATTCCAAATTTAGATATTTCTAAGCAGCTGTTGCTTATTATATAAGTAATTATTTTCAGATAAAAAAAGCCATACCAGAAGCATATTTTTAAATATACCACATTGTACAGATTATCTCCATTGTTTCTCACTGAATTCTCTACCCAAACTGTAAATGCACTTGTCATTTGGGCAATACTTAATAGTGTCCAGAACTAGCACATTAACTTGCTTCTCAAATATGGGTGCTTGTGAGGGCAGGAGTTTTGGCAGTGTGGGAATCTGTTAGTTCCAGATCTCTTAAGAGAAGGAAAGTCCTCATGCTGTACAGTCTACTTTTCCTAAAAGGTGAGCAATTAAACTAAACAATTTCAGAAATGTATAATTAATTTCAAGTAAAACCAAAGTATATTATAAGGAATTCTGTTCAAATTATTGGATTCATTTTTGCAAAGACCACAACATATTTCCATAGTGAATTAAACTATTCTTGCATTGCTATAAAGAATTACCCAAGGCTGGTTATTTTATGAAGAAAAGAGGTTTATTTGTCTCACAGTTCTGCAGGCTATACAGGCAAGGTGCTGGCATCTGCTTGGTTTCTGGGGAGGCCTCAGGGAGCTTATACTTGTGGCAGGAGCAGGCAAGTCGCACGACAGGAACAGGAGCAAGAGAGTGAGGGTGAGGGTGAGGTGCCACACACTTTTAACCAACCAGATATCACAAGAACTCACTCACTATCACAAAGACAGCACCAAGCTATGGGGTATCTGCCCCCATGATCCAACACTTCACACAAGGTCCCACCTTCAGCATTGGGGATTACATCTCAAAATGAGATGTGGAGGGGACATTCAAACTATATCACATGATACACAAATGCATCCTTCTGGCAGGAGGAGTAGAGGATGAGCACCCATTAATACCCCTTATTTCACAAATACTCCTTTTAAATCCATGTACTGAGGGGAAATATTTCTTCTATATCTTCTCTGTTTCTTTCACATAAAGAGAGGTTACTCAGTAGAACTCCTGGCCTCCCTCTGCACCTTTCCTTATTCTACCCTCTGGGGATGTTGAGAACTGCTACACTGATGAGTAAATTTGGAAATAATACTTGGGTATTATAAGCTCAGTGCTGCTCTTTCTCCTACTTGGTCCTTTAGCCTCTGACAGACAGCCCAGTTTTGCCCTCCTCCTTACCAAGAGTGTCACCTGGGTCAGCCCCTTCACCAGGGAGACCTGCAACTGGGTGTACGCACTGCAGGTTATGGTTTATTTATCAAGCTAGACTGGCCATGGCTAGTAATAAAGATGAATCCTCAAATTTATTCATTATTTCTCAAATTCTTTGGAGCTGGACAGGGAAGCAGGGCACTATTCCCTTGGAGACCTCTGTATTACACAATCCACTATAATATGGTTTGTCTGTGTCTCCATTCAAATCCCACCTCGAATTGTAGTTTCCATAATCTCCATGTGTCATGGGAGGGACCTGATGGGAGGTATTTGAATCATGGAGGCAGGTTTTTCCCATGCTGTTTTTGTGACAGTGAATAAATCTCATGAGATCTGATGGTTTTATAAAGGGCAGTTCCCCTGCACATGCTCTCTCCTGCCACCATGTAAGATGTGCCTTTCCTCCTCCTTCACCTTCTGCCATGACTGTGAGGCCTCCCAGCCATGTGAGTCCATTAAACCTCTTTTTCTTTATAAATTACCCAGTCTTGGGTATTCTTCATAGCAGTATGAAAATGGACGAATACACACTACCTCTCCATTGCCCTTGCGTTGTACAATGCACATACTTTTCCATGGTCCAGGTTTCTTTTGTGCTCTGGAATTTAAATTTAAACAAAGAAAACAATTCGTTCCATTTTCTTTCCATGGACTATTCGTTAGCTTGAATAATAAACTAAGAATGTGTATTTATAGCAGTAGTTTCCTACCAGGGGGTCTTCGAAGGCCTCAGGTCCTCCAGAGTTTTCAGATGTGCTTTAAAAAACTGTGCTGAGTGGAGTGTGGGGTGGGGTTGGGGGGTTGGGAGTATAAGAGGAAGTAAAGTGAGAAGATCAAGACTCCAGGAACCCCATCTCAGTTTCCAAAATAACACTTCAACTTTCGTGTGTTTATTATGCTGGGCTGCCATAAAAGCATACATTTAAAGAAAGGGTTTCCACTATTTAAAAAAATAAAACTGGTAGGTTAAAAATTACTATTTCCTGTCATCTTTCCTGATTAGGCAAATATTTAGCAAGTTTATTATTGTACAAATTATTTTATTGGTGACAAAAAGCTGTTTTCTCTGGAGAATTTTCTCTCTTCCTAGCATGAAAGCCACAATCTAAAAAAGCACGATTCAGGGTTATAAGAAGTCAAGTTTGGAACTAGCATCTTGGGGTTAGAGAACTTCTTCACATAGATTCTCAGTTTAGAAATTCTACTATCCCTTTTAGTGCCCATTCCTTTGGTTATTTTAGAACTTCTAAAGTGTGGTCAGACAACATGGGAGTGAGTCTCCTTTTCCTGAATTGTAATGCACAAGATTTCCAAAGTCTTAAATAGGATCCAGTGACATCTAAATAATTATGGGTGAAATGCTAAGTGAAAATCTGGATGATAAAAAGTCTTCTATTAGCAGGAAAACGTTTGCTCTGCCTGATCCTTCTCAGAAGTTGCTTTCACTAGCTTCAGAAAGGATCAACCCCAGTTGCTCATCTGCTGACTACAACCTGTAGTGCCTATCTTGTACTCTCCTGTAGGTCATTACGTCTTAAATCCTACTTTCCTGCACCACTCACAGCAAACAAACATCCTTTTGACTTCTTACCGGAAGCCCAAATTGCAATGTCTACAAGTTTACTATCTTGTAGAACCAATGAGGCAGTTGGAAAAGAAGAGATAAAGTTCCTGGCCAAAGAAGCTGGTTAAAAGAAACGGTAATTACTAAGAGACTTTGTCTTAAGAGCAAGGAAAGGCTAAATTTCAGTTGATAAATGTAGCTTCTTCCTGGAATCCACTTGTATCACATGAAACCAATTTCTAAGAATTCAGCAGTATTTTTGTTTCAATATTCTGTCAGGAGCAGTACTCAACAAAAATAAAGCCGAAGCATAGTATACCTCAGGGCTGGCTGTGTAATTTGCAGGGGTTAGTGCAAGATGAAAATAAGGGGCCCCTTGTTCAAAATTATTTAAAATTCTGAGAACATGACAGCAGAACAGTAAACCAAGCACGGGTCCTTCTTCTGAGTGTGACTGCACAGGTGGAGCACTGCGAAGATAGTCCTTCCTATGCTTACACCTATGCCGAAAATATCAGAGGCCACCGTCAATCTGCACAGACATGATGGAACTTTCCCGCTCATCTTCTTCCATATCTGCCGTTTGGTGAACTCTTTCACATTCTCCATCTTAGCCACTGCAAAAGTAGAAGTCTTATCCTTTATTTGTCCAAAAATTTCTGTTTTGTATGTAAGAAAAGCATTTTTGTTGGTCTCATCATGTTGGTCATGAGAATTAGCAGTCAGTTCACTTTTCAGGGCCCACCACAAAAGCGGGTGGATGGAAGGTTCATTCTTCTCCTGGACACCTTGGTGGGTTTGGGGAAGCAGGAATGAGGGCCAAACTGGGGGTGAGCACAACTGCTCTGTGTAAAAAGGGGGAAGAATTTGACATCTGCGGGATGACCTAGGAAGGACAGATCATGGAGAAGACAAGGGGGAGAAGAAGCAGGAAACAAGCTCTGTGATGTGCATGTGATACTTTTCCTTAGCCCCCAGAATGACTGGTAAAATCCGTGACTGGTTGTTTTGAGAAACTCGGAGTGCCACCCTGGGTTTCTGGCCCAGAAGAGCAGCTTCAAATGCAAAAGGAACGGAAGGAGGCAGAGGGAGGCAGAGGGAGGCAGAGGAGGCAGATGGAACCTCAGAAATTAGAATCTTAGGGCAAAGTGGAGACCTTGAACTTCACAGGCCATGGAATTGGAGAACCAAAGTCATATTTCCTAGTTCTGGAGGCAAGAGGTGTTCCTAACTCCCAAGCGATTCCTACATTAAGAATAACGAGAGTTGGCCGGGCACAGTGGCTCAAGCCTGTAATCCTAGCACTTTGGGAGGCCAAGACGGGCGGATCATGAGGTCAGGAGATCGAGACCATCCTGGCTAACACGGTGAAACCCCGTGTCTACTAAAAAATACAAAAAAAAAAAAAAACTAGCTGGGTGTGGTGACGGGTGCCTGTAGTCCCAGCTACTCGGGAGGCTGAGGCAGGAGAATGGCATGAATCTGGTAGGCGGAGCTTGCAGTGAGCCGAGATCCGGCCACTACAGGCCAACTACTGTGGTCACTATTCCCCACATATCAGCTCATCTGATTATCCCAATAACACTATAAAATAGGTATTGCTTTGCAGATACTCAAAATAAGATACTAAAAGGTTTCAGGATTTTCCCAGGCTCATATATACTAAGGTACTGAAGCTGGGACTGGAAATTAAACAATTTCCAAGACCAGTGATCTTGAGCACTCTAAATTCTATCTTCCTAGATTATCTCATGTAACCCTGTGGTCTAGGAGAAGTAAATGCTGTTATTCAGGCTTTACACCGAGAGAACTGAAGGTCAGAAACATTAAGCAGTTGATACAAAGGGAAACTAGTAAGTGGCAGAACAAGGATCCAAACAGAATAGAACCAATTCCACATCTTTGCTTTACCTCTAACCCTTATTGCCTCCTCCGAAAATGGAGCTAGATTCAGATTCTAGCTCTGCCCTCCACTATCTGGATTACCCGAGCAAATCACTTAACCTGCTGGCTTCTTCGTTTCCTCATCTGCAATATTGCAATTATAACTACTTTGAAGTGTGGTTCTAATGAAATATGAGCTAACACACAGGTGAGCTGGAATGCATTATGCAAATATAAGGTATATTTACTGCTGTTATTTTGGAATACAAGGACTGTACTTCCCATGATGCTTTTCACTCTCCTATTTCTTAATATTCACCAAGGAGAGAAGGAAGAGATGTATCTTTGGAACATTGTTAATTTCATCCTATGGCTTTTGATTATTCATCCCTCTGAGTGATCCAGTCTCATTACATTCAGTCATTTGCTCTAAATGCTTGGCAGGTATCCAAACAGTTATTTGTTCAACTCAATAATCTAAGTTTATTGTCTTAAATAAATCACACCTGACAAATAACTCATGCTTCAAAATGATCTTTAAAAGTGGATGCTAAAGTGACACTGTCAATTCCAAAAATCATGGGTGATGTTCAGGCTTTTAACAAAACAACTTAAAAGCCTAACATTTTAATTTATTGCTGTACTGCTTTCTGTAACTGTACTTTGATTGGTTTCCACTCCTTCCTAAGCAGTAATTTTTTTCATGTGAAATATAATTTACACTTTAAAAGAGATCAGCTATGAGCAGCGCATATATGAGCAACATAAATATAAAACTCTTCTTGAAGGACCAATGCCTTGCTTCATTAAATTTTCACATTTAAAAAATACTAATATCAGTGGCCACAAACATATAAAAAGCTAGATGTACTTAATTTCCATAAAGTTATATTGGAAATTCATTTGTAAAATTTTGGAAGCACGTTAAGGAATGTAAAAAATAAATTTCTCGTATATTATAAAAATGAAAGAAAAGCAGATTAATAATATGATCCCAATTATCATTAAGTTCTGAACTTCAGAAGCTATACTGGGAGGATGTAAAATAGTAAAATAATGTCTGATCAATATGCTTGAATAATGGAAGATTAAAATCAGTCAATAAGAGTTCAGGAAATGTTTATCACTTCAATCAAGTCAAAGTTATATGTTTTAATGGAAAAAGTATTAGCATGAGTAACCAAAAAGAGTACATTATCAAAACAATTTATATTACATTTATTAATGTACACATAAATTTAAGTTTAATTAAGACAAGGGATTTCTGAGAGCAATTAAATTTTGTGTATATATTATATTACAACTAAAGAATGAATATGTGCCAAAAATGTCCAGTTAAGGAGAACTTGTAAAACTGAAGCAATTTCCCATTTTATTTCCCAGCTCACTGCTCAGCTTCCTCTATAATAAGACAGAGAGCAGGATATGGTTAAGCCAAGGTACTAGCCTGAAACAAGCCTCGCTTCTCCCCTAGATTTCATGCTAACCACCTCCTTATCTGATTAGAAGAGGTCAATATAAAGCTCGGTAAGTTAGTTTAAAAGGTTCTTCCTTTGATCTTTCCTCAAATGATCATTACCTTCATGCTAGGAAAACACAGAAATAAAGCAGATTTAGTAGCAATGTAAAGACATTGAAAATAAGATATGCTGTAGCTTATATACCAGCAGATAATTGGGAACAGAATGTATTGTAATTAAACATAACACATTCCATATGAAGTGTTATGTTTCAGTAACCATACTTTTGGAATACACCAACTTGATACAAAATGGTAGCCATTAAGTTACTTAGATAGCAACCTACTAACAATATTGACCTTTTCTGTTAGGATTCAGATAGCGATAAATTGACTTATACTTTATATTATATTAAAAATCAAACTAACAAAAAATTTTTTTCAATACTTTTCCCCATCAACATTTAATTCTAATAACTAAATTATCAAATACTTGTGTTCATATAATTAAAAATAATTCATTGCTATTTTAATATCTTATATATATCGACTATTTGGTTGTTCATATGCAATCACCAACAGGAAAGTGTGTATTCCCTTCAAAGTCATAAATGCACTTCTGCCACTCAGGGGTTATTTCAGTTCACCCTTAAAAAGTCAGATTTCAGCAGATGACACAGTTACCTGGTACTTTGGGGACTATCTACCCAGAAAATTGAGGTAACGTAGACAAAGACATGGATTTCTTCTTTATTTTTAAATTTTTTTTTAGCTTGAAATTATCAGGTCAGCTAAGTGCAAGGTTCTAAAGGCATCAGCTAATTAAGCAATGTTCTGCTTCCCTGGGGCTGTCTAGAGATTGCATTTAAAAAGTAACCCATGGATCAAATCACATAAAACTATACACACACGCACACGAACGCACACGCACACACACACATTCACATTTGGGTAAATGAGTACATGTAAAGAGAAGTGAAAATGGATAAGATCTAGAGTCTAGTTAACAATATTCTATTAATGTCAGTTTCCTCATTTTGATATTATACGGCAGTTATATAAGACATCACCATTTGGGAGAAGGTGGTTGAAGGACACATGGGACTCTATGTACTATTTTTGTGACTCCCTGTTGGTCCATAATTATTTCAAAATAAAAAGATTTTTTTTTGAAAAAGTAACCCCATAGACAATTATGCCTCAAGGAAACGACGCATTGCTATGTGTAAAATGCTGAATCAGTACCACAGAAGGAAGTTCACAATAGAAATTATTTTAAAATAATGAGGTATTGATTTGTTGTAATTTCCACCAGAATTTGATCCAAAAACATAAAAAAAAATAAGTTTAGGTTAGGGTAAGGGTTATAATTAGTGGTGTGCTGACAAACATTTCATAACCAGCTCTTGAGTGTGGAGCTCTGATTGTAGTATTGGCAACTTTGCATACTGTAAATCTTCCCACCATGGCAAATTTCAAACTATAAATGTAACACTGACATCTCAGTAAATTCCTGAAAATTTGGCAACGAGTTTTCACATGGGATCCATTTCATGAAGAAAGTGAACAGACTCTGAGTGGGTATACTTACTTGCATGGCCCACCCCATAAGAAGGGGCCCAGCAGGACAAGGCCCAGAGTTAGGTGTCTAGGGTTTAGGTCCCCTCTTGCCTGGCTCTAAATCCTCATCCCATATGTCAGCCTCATCCATGTAGCCCTCTTTTGTCCATTCACTTTCTATCTGAGCCATAATTCAGCCAAGATCAGAAGGAGCTGGAAGGGGCATGCTCATTAAGCATTTGTTTTTGGGATAATTCTCATTTCAGTAGTTTTCCCTCCACATCATATACCCAAATCATGCCATAATGTACCAACTTGTTTACCACTGATTTTAGAGCAGCAAAATATCTTCTTTTATTAGCACACAGTATATTCCAATAATAACTCCCACAAATGGATGATGGGAACTTATTTGGAGAGTTTGTGCTCTTAACTAAAAATCCCTTTCTCTTCTCTCAGAGAGGATCATGCTCTTTGATAAAGCATGTGTCTTTTTGGGGTGGAACAGCAATGGAGCAGTGGAGCAGAATAAGGATGCTTAACTGGGGACCCAGATTCTTGTTCATGTTGATAAATGGTGATTGGTGTCATCTTATAACCCAGTCACAGCTGACTGGTCCAGTATATTATGTTCAATACAAAATAGGATAACATAGCTTAAAAGATAATACAGTTCACAATGATTTACTTGATACCACATTTTAAACAATGACTCTGAATTATAAGATAGCAAATTTTAGGATAACTGAGAAAGATGGGATTAATTTTATTTGGACACCTGATTTGCTTGCAGTCATTCCAAACAATATATATTAGACAAACTTGAGTGGCCTTATTCTTAAGGCAATCCCATTTGATATAGTTGGAATATTTGTCTTCTCCAGATTACATGTTGAAATTTGAACCCCAGTGTTGGAAGTGGGGCCTGGTGGGAGGTGTTTGGGTCATGGGGGTGGATCCCTCACTGATGACTTGCTGCCATCCTCACGGTAGTGAATGAGTTTGCGCTCTATTAGTTCCCATAAGAACTTATTGTTAAAAAGATCATGGCACCTCCCTTCTCTCTTTCTTCCTCTCTTGCCATGTGACACCTGTTTCCCTTTGCATTGCATCATAAGTGGAAGCTTCCTGAGGCCTCACCAGAAGCAGATGTTGGCATTATGCATCTTGTACAGCCTGCAGAACCATGAGCCAAATAAACCTCTTTTCTTTATAAAGTAACAGGCTCAGGTATTTCTTTTTTTCTTTGTTTTTCTTTTTTCTTTTCTTTTCTTTTTGTTTTGTTTTGTTTTCTTTTCTTTTCTTTTCTTTTTTTGAGATGGAGTCTCCCTCTATTGCTCAGGCTGGAGGGATCTTGGCTCACTGCAGTCTCCACCTCCTGGGTTCAAGCAATTCTCTGCCTGGGCCTTCCAAGTAGCTGGGATTACGGGCACCCACCACCACACCTGGCTAATTTTTGTTTGTATTTTTAGTAGAGACGAGGTTTCACCATCTTGGCCAGGCTGGTCTTGAACTCCTGACCTTGTGATCCACTCGCCTTGGCCTCCCAAAGTGCTGGGATTACAGGCATGAACCACTGCACCTGGCCAGGTATTTCTTCATAACAACACAAGCAGATTCAGACAGCATGCCTATCCATAACCTGCCTAATTATTTTGGAATTACCTTAATCAAGCTCCCCAACAGTGTATGAACCTTGCTTATATCACTATGGTGGTTTTATATCGCTCATTACTGATTCAGTTCCAGTTGCCTTTGGTTTCCGATGAGATTGAAATAAAATTTAAAGTCATTTTCATGGTAAGATCATAGATTTTTTCGTTCAGACTTTGGATAAAATTAATTTAGTGAATTACAACTGACATTGCATTTTAGAATGGAGTTGAGTGGAATGGAATGGAAGAAAATAAAAAAAATTAGAATGTCCATTTATTAATACTAAGTATTGTATAGGAAGCTGTCACTCAGACTTGCAATCTAAAAGGTTTATTTTTTTTACTACTATTAAGAATAAAAAAAAAAAATTAAGTTCCACAGCCCAAATGGCCCTACCCTGCTGTCCGCCCTCATCAGTTTCAATTCTCTCCCTCACTCACGAAGGTCTGCCACATTTGCTTCTGCTTCTTAAGCACATCAGGCTCACTTTGGCCTCAGAATCTTTGCCCTTACGACTTTGTATTTCTGGAGAACTCTAGGTGCAGAGGTATCTCATCCCATTTTAGTTTATTTTCCTTGATAGTTAATGACATTGGGTACTTTTTCATGTTATGCTTGTTGCTCATTTGGATATCCTCTGCAGATAAGTGCCCCTGCAAGTCTTTTGCCCATTTTGTTTTTAAGCTGTTTTTTTCTCTAATGAATTTGTGGGAACTCTATATATTTTGTATATGAATCCTTTGTTGTATATGAATCCTTTACTTATTTACTTTGGTTTGTACATTAGCATCTTCTTTTAGAAATTTTCATCTGCCTAAAGTTATGATAATTTTAACCTATGTTTTCTTTCAAAAGCCTTATTGTTTGCCTTTTAATTTTAGCTCAATGATGCACTTCAAATTAATTTTTATGTGAAGTCTGACGTAAGGGTCAAGTTACATTTGTGTTTTCCCCACGAGGATATTCCACTGCTCCATTCTTTCCTTTCTTAGCAGTGGCATCTCTTTCTGATCTGAAGTGTCTGTATATGTGTGGGTCTATTTCTGGGCCTTCTATTCTGTTCCATTGGTCTACTTTTCTGTCACTTTCCTAAACATTGTAACTTTATGGTCATTCTTAACAATGTCATTTTTCAGCAATAAAAAGAAATGAACTATTAATATATTCAACAACTTGGATGGATCTCAAGAAAATTATGCTGAGTGAAAAAAAGTCAATCCCAAAAGATTGCATACTGTATGATTCTGTTAATATAACATTCTTGAAATGACAAAATTATAGTCAGGAAGAATGAATTCAATCACTATAAGTTAGTGATTGCCAGAGGTTAGAGATGGGGGAGGAGGCGCAGGAGGTAGATGTTGTTAGAAAAAGGCAGACAAATATATGGGATCCTTGTGGAAATGAAACTACTCTGTATCTTTACTGTGGTGGTGATTACATAAATCTCTATGTGTTAAAATCACATCGAATTAAATACATATACAGACATACATATAGACATACACACATGCATGAGTATACTTTAAACAGGGGAAATCTGAATAAGATTAATGAATTCTTTAAATGTCAATGTCCTGATTGTGATATTGTACTAGATTCATATGATATACTGCAATTAGGGGAAACTGGTTGAACACTATGGAGTATCTATAGTATTTCTTACAAATGCATGTGAATGAACTCAAATGAAAAAATGTGGATCTTTCAAATGAATGTAGGATAGCACCCCATTTAGTTAGCTCTTTAAAACTTTCTCTCAGACATATTTTATAGTTTTCACTGTAGAGATGTTGCACATTTTTGTTAGATTTCTAGGAATTTGAAGTTTTTGATGTTATTGTAAAGAATACCATTTAAAAATTTTATTTTCCAATTGTTCATTGCAAGTATATGAAATACAACTGATTTTGTATGTTGGTTTTTATATCCAGTAATCGTGCTACATTCACTTAAGTATAATAGTTTATTTTTGCATTTTTTTAGACTTCTAATCACATCTATCATCTATGAATAATGACAATTTTATTTTTTCTTTCCAAAGCTTATCAGTTTTTATTTTGTTTTTTGATTTATTGAACTAGCTAAGATCTTCAGTACAATATTGATTAGAATTGGTAATAGTGGATATCTTTGTCTTGTTCACCAACTCATGGGAACATGTTCAATATTTCAAAATAGAAAAAATACTTGCTAAACATTTTATCAAATATTTTTATCTACCTCTTTAGATGAGTATATTATTTTCCTCATTTATTTTGTTAGTGTGGAGTGTTGCAAAAGTCTCTTATACAGTCATGTGCCACACAACAGCATTTTAGGCAACAATAAACCACATATACAATGGTGATTCCATGATATTATAATGGAGCGTATATAGAAACCTGATCTAAGACACATGAAATTGGCATTGCAGATGAAGCAGGGGAAATGATTAATATTCGATCATGGTAATGGGGCATTTGGTTTTTCCATATGAACTGTATTATGTGAATACGCTCTATGATTTTCACACTATGATGAAATCATCTAACAATGCGTTGCTCAGAACATATCCTGGTCATTAAGTGACATGACTGTATTTTGTTCTGCTCTTTCCATTCTTTTTTTCTCTGTGTAATTTAGTTTGGACATTTCCTGTTGATTAGTTTTTGAGTTTGCTCAACCTATTTTCTGTTATGTCCAGTCTGCTCTTAATTAATCTAATAAGTTCTTAATTTCACAATTAAGATTTTCCAATTGTTGATATGCATTTGATTCTTTTTAAAGCAGATTCCAATTCTCTTCCAAGGTTCTCCAAATTTTCATTCATTTTGTTCAAGTTTTCCTCTATTTTAATATACACTTAATAGTTATATTGAAATACTTATCCCCTCACTCCAAGATTTTAATTATCTTCTATTGATTGTTTTTTTCTTTTATCAGTCATATTATCCTCCCTTTTTAAGTACCTGGCAATTTTTTACTGTATGCCAGAAACTGTGAATGAAAGAATCATGGAAATTGAAGGTGATGTTATTTTCCCACAGGGAGGGTTCACTCTTCTCTCTGTTGGCAGATTGAGTGAGGAGCTACATTACCTTAATCCAGCAAGGAGCTGAGCTGAATAAGATGGGGGCTGAAGCTTCAGGCGGACTCCCTCCACTTCTGGTCTCATGTGTCTTCAGCATGTACAGAGTCTCTGTTCTGGGTCTCGCTATCTAGTGGACTGGAGACTGTGAGGTAGTTGATGATGCCTTTCAAACTTCTATCTAGCACCCCACCATGCTTTAAAACTAAACAAATTTTTCACAGAAAAAAATCAGCCAAATGCTGAGGAATCCTGTCTAGTTCATAATGTCAGTCAACACAAAAGTCCCTGCTGGTCTTACTTTCTCCTATTGGAGTCTCTATTTTTATGGCAATGTCAATCCTCAGCCTGTGCTCAGACCTGCAAATGCCTCTAGGTATGCAAGTCCCAGCTTATCAAAGGAGGGCTCTTCAAACAACTGGACTAAATGGGCAAAGAGCTTCAATAGACATTTCTCCAAGTAAGATATACAAAAGCCAACAAGCTCATGAAAAGATGCCCCCAATATCACTAGTCATTAGAGAAATGCAAATCAAATCTACTTCACACCATTAGGATGGCTGTAATTTAGAAAAAGGAAAATAACAAGTGGCAAGGATGTTAAGAATTTAGAACCCCCTTCCATTGCTGGTGGGAATATAAAATGGTTTAGCCACACCGAAAGGAATTAAATGTGGATGCTTAAACAAATACATGTATATACATGTATATATGTACACAGCAGCACTACTCACCCATGCCAAAATATGGAAACAGCTTAAATGTCTATCAGCCGATGAATGGAGGAACAAATTGTCGTATACGCATACAATGGAATATTATTCAGCCTTAAATAGCAAGGAATATTTACATGCTATAATGAAGATGAACCTCAAAGCATTATGTTAAGTGAAAGAAGACAAATAAGGACAAATTGTTCCATTTATATAAAATATCCAGAATGGGTAAATTCATAGAGACAGAACACAACAGATTGGTGGTTTCCAAGGGCTGGGAAAATAAAGGGATGGAGAATAACTGCTTAATGGGCATGAGGTTTTCTTTTGGAGTGATAAAAATGTTTTGAAACTAGGTAGAGGTGGTGATTGCAAAACATTGTGACTATACTAAACACCATTGAATTGTTCACTTTTAAAAGGTACATTTTTGTTTGGTGAATGTTACCTCATTTAAAAAAGAAAGGATATTTTTACCCAGGAATATTTTGCTTATATACCCTTCTGTGTTTCCGTAACTCTACAATGTCTTAAATGATTTTAAAATTTATCCACTTCTTTCTCATTGTTGCAGTGAAAATAATGGCCTACTCAGAAGTAAGCTTCTACATATCACATTTTTGAATATTTTAAATCTTGTATTACTCTCTAAAATTATATTGTTGGTTTAACTCATTTCCTTCTTTGTTGTCTGTCTATAGTGATTCTCAGCCTATGCTCAGATTCTGCTATAAAATGCTCTGAAGAGCAGGGACTTGGTCTTTCTTCCTCACTGCTATATCCACAGCGTCTAGCACTGGCCCAATTCACAGCAGGCTCTCAACAAATACTTCCTGAATATATATGAAATCAAATGTTTTTAGGAGAAGCGGTGCACTTGTTCTCTTTTAATAGTAGTTCATGGAAAACTCGTATCTTTGTCCTTCAGTCTATCGGTAAGTCTGTGGTTGCTGAGGGTTTATTCCTTTATTATCTGTTAAGTAATAACCAAGGGCAGGGAAGGGGAATAATTTTTCAAGTCTAGGACACAAAATGGGTCATAAAGGGAAATTCATTAACAACAAAGATTCACACACAAACCAAGTATGCTAAATAGCTACCAAATGCAGCAGTGGCAAAGGTAATTTGCTACTGTGATCCTAAAGTATCAGAAGATCCTTGAAACTTGTGAATCCTTATTTTTTTTAAAAAAATACTGCTCTGTTGAGTAGACCTCAGCATAAATTAAAGAAGTGCAGTCAGGTGGCATCTTTACCAAACAGTTCTTAACATCAGAGGGTGATAGGCAATATTTACTTACTTGCTCTCAATGGACTGACCGAAGTCTGAAGAACCAAAAAAAAAATCAAAAAAAAAAAAAAAAAGACCATCTCAGTCAATGAATCTGCTCTAAGCAGTGGATTTCAAGGACTTCCCACCTCTCCTTTAGATCAAACTGCAAAATGCAAACAGCGCCAATGATATTCACCCAGCTCTCCTGAACTAAATTTTATCACCAAATTTAGATCTCACTTCCAGTGTGTGGCCTCTTAGGTTCTGAACCAACCTTGACAATGTTAGAATTCATATAACAAAGTTTCATTGACTTGGTGGGAAATAGCACTTAATATTTTAAATTAAGTAAGACTTAGTGGGCAAGAAAATGGCTAAGGAGTCTTCTCAGAACTCAAATTGCTCTTTTAAAAAATGAAAACAGCTTGCATGAATTTAAGTCACCCTTGAAAATGTGGCTGTAATATAAAATCTTGGTTTTTCCCCAAACAAGATTCAAGTTTCTGATCTTTATTCATTTTTCTCTTATGCATTCCATGAAAGCTTAACCAAAGAAGCAAAGGCTTTGAAATCTCTTATCTTCCAAGATTTGATTTCTATGTAGCTCACACTAAATACACTTTTCTTTATTTTCTCATGCTTTTAGGAATATATTTTACCATTCCCTATGCCAGATTCACTCATTCTAGGTCTTTTGTACCACAAATATCCAGCAACACAAATATACGTGCCTTCAGAACAGTAGAAGTAGATTTCATGCGATTATTTCAATGTATGTCAGTAACTATTCTTTTAGAAGGTATGTTGCTTTATATGTAACATTTTATACATGAAATATAGTAGGTCAAACAAAAATGTATATTAAGCATGGCAATAATATATTTACCTTACTATTTTGATATCACTCCTTTCTTCGTAGAGGTTTAACTTATTTTGATAAAGCTAAGATTATGGCACATTGATAATAGGCATAAAATTATATCTGTTTTAATTCAATAGACTAAGTTCTATTTCTTCACAGGCTAAGGACCTGACATTCAATAAAACCTTGGAATCCAAAAATAATGATAATCATAGAAAATAGTAAAATGTTTCAGCTTGTTTCTTTCCTTTTCTTAAGAGAGCCACATCTAATTGCTTCCCCGAATGACCCCAGTGTCTTGGAATCAATATATCTGATTTACAGGTCATCTCAAAACCATATCCTTCAAAATACGAAAGCACTTTCCTAACACTGGTGCAATTATTTTCTCTTTAACTCCCATGTTTTCCCCGTAATCTTTACTGCGTTAGAAAAAGAGGTATTGATCTTATCTGCAGCTTCAAAAAGAAGTACTTGTAGAGTCCCTCAATTTAACCCCTTTTGGCATACATTTCTCATTTTAATTTCTCAGTGGCCTTTGCATGTGTATGTGCATTGGAAGAAACTAGTCACAAACTTTGATTATTCCTGGTGGCACCATCCTGGTGGAAACAGATAACATATAATAGAAAATATTATACAGATTATTTATAAAATGTCTATTTTATAAATCATATAAAATAGATAACAATATTATTCCTTTCATTCTTTACAGGACGTGACGTCCAGGACCAAGGGTCTACATAGTCCCAGTTTATAGCTCAGATTGAAATCAGCTCCCAGTGAATTTTGGGTGGGCTTCTAGAAGACTTCCTCAGATGTCTAGGGGCTTTGAAGAACAATGATCAAGAGGAGTATTCTTCACTTCAGGGTGTCCTTAGGTGGGCAGGTACTGCAGGACAGGAGTTAGTGAATACACCATCCACCCAGAGGGCCACCAAGAGGCCACTGAGAGAGAAGGAACAACCATTTCTACAAAACAGCATGGCTTGGATGGGAGGGCTTCACTAATTTAATGCACTAATTTTCTCTGTTGAACCTGGTAGTCTGTAAAAGGCACTGTGTCCCCTCTAGTAAACAGCAAACTTGCTTCTCACGCACAGGGGCAGTGGGTGCTGAAAATCATGGAATGCGGTCCCTGAGCCTGTCAGTCATGAGCCTTTTTATGGCATAAGTTGCTGGAAATTGCCCCCGTTTAAACACATGTTGATTTTCTTTGTACCTTTATTTCATTCATGGAGACAGATCCTCTCTGTTTGCTTATTTTTTTCTCAATGGGTTGATCCAGAAAAACATTTGCTCCTCCTCCAGAGTTCAAATTTTTATTCTAATTTCTCTTCCAGGAGCTCTTTTTCTCATTTCTGATTATCTATTTCTTGTGACTCTTCTGTTCTTTCAGTGCAGAAATAGCAATACATTTGATAATAGGGGACCTCCCAGACTTCCCTAGAGGTGCCAGGTAATATATCTTTTATTACCTTTCTAAAATTGAAAAAATTATTATTTCCAAGAACTTAGGATTTGTGGAGCCTTTGGTCTGGTCTTCTGCTGGTCTGTTTTAGCCTTTTGCCTGAGCAATAAGAAAACCTGTGTTGTGTTCACGTAGATTTACGTGTTGTTCCCAACCTAACAGATGTGGTTCCCAATCCAAAATCTTAATTTATCAAAAACACTTGTTTTTTTAATACATTATTAACTCGTATCAACTAAATGGCATGTGCTAACTTTGTTGAACAGGCTAAGTTTAAAACTATTTGTTGCTCTTATTAAACATTTATTAAATAAACCTTAAAATGAATTATTTAAAATATACGGATCCAAAATACTTTTAATTAAAATAGTCTAATTTAAAAGGAGATTTATACATTGTGTATTACTGGGAAAGGAGTTGAAAGGTGAGTTGATGGTCCCAAATGTTCCTTGCAACCTTGGTAGTCTAGATGCTGCTCTTTGAAGAATGCCCTGGGTACAGTCTGCCCTTGGCTGCCACAAGTGGCCCTTAATCTAAGAAGCTTGTAAAGGAAGGCCAGTCGGGAGCTCCAAGCATCAGTTTTGTTGCATCCTAGTAATTCGCACTTCAGTGATCTGCCAATGTTATACAGCAATTCTCAAGAAAATTACTACCTGCCTTAGCTTATAGCACACAGGAAATTTAGTGGTGGAAGGATTCAAAGAGGATTCTCTATGTAGAAATGTCAGTGCTGGCATAAGAAGTATTTGTTAAGAAACATCATTGTTCACATTTAACTACTTCCTTTTAAAAGTGATTATCCTGAATTAAGGTTCCAGCTTCAAACTGTCTGATCAATGAGACAATGTAGGTGGAAAGGTTTTTTGCAGAAACAGAGTAACTGTGAGATCAAAGGGGTATTTCAATGCTGACGTATATTGGCCCACTGATTTCCTTTCCCCTGAAATCCTCACTACTGTGTTATGTCAAGTTCACAAGTGTTGAGTCAGCTCCTACTACTTGCCCAGCCTGATAGTAGTTGTTTTGAGAACTCCCAAAAAATATTTGGAGGGCAAATTTTAATTAGACAGCAATAATCATAAACCATTCATAACTATACAACTTTATGACTAGGACATTTATTCAAAATAAGCATAGATGTGCGCAAAGATTTTTCTATCAAAATTTTAATCACAATCTTTTCTTTTTAATAACAGCAGTGAAAAAATTAGTATAACTTAAATATCCAAGAATAAGAAACTGCTTAAATTAATTTTCAAATGACGCAAATGGAGTCAATGATAACAGTTAAATGCAAGGCTTTGGAGCAAAATTTAGTAGGACTGCAGTTGCAACTCTGCTATTGACTAGTTTTACAATCCTGGGCAAGATACTTAAATTCTCTAACAGTTGTTTCCTCATCTGTAAAACAGATAATACCTACTTCATACAATGACAATTTGGAAAAAAAAAAATCAAACTATGTAATTTAGGTGTACTATGTAGCACAGAATCTGGCATATAATAAGTATTCATCATATAATGAATGGTTATCATGGTAACAATAAAACCATATGCAAGTATTACATTTATGTTGCAGAATATTTTGTTATGAGTAAATGCTCACGATTTATTGTTAAATCAGAGAAAGTAGTAATGAAGTAGAAAACAGTGAATAATCTTAATTTAAAAAAAAAAAAGTTATGTAGGTGCCTGTAGAGGGGTCAGGGGGAGGGAGAGCATTAGGATAAATAGCTAATGCACGCAGGGCTTAATCCCTAGGTGATGGGTTGATAGGTGCGGCAAACTACCATGACACATGTTTACCTATGTAACAAACCTGCACGTCCTGTGCATGTATCCTGGAACTTAAAATAGAATAAAATTAAAAATAAAAATAAAGAGCAAAGATCACTCTAAAAAAATAAATTACAGGAAACAGAGAACAAACTTTAATAGTATATACTTCTGGTGACAGAATTACGAATAATAACTGTTTTTTTTCTTCATGCTTTGCTTCAATGATTATATTATATATTGAAAACTAAATAGTCATATTTTGCAAACATGTAAAAAGGTGACTGCTTCCATAAAAATAAAAACAAAATAATTTGCTCTAAAAGGCAGGAGAGAGCTAAGCACTGTGGCTCATGCCTGTAGTACCAGCTCTTTGAGAGGCGGAAGCAGGAAGGTCACTTGAGGCCATGACTTCATGACCAACCTGGGCAAACTGGTGAGACCTTACCTCTAGGAAAGATTTTTTTTAGTTAGCTGGGCATGGTGGTATGCACCTGTAGTCCTAGCTACTTGGGAGGCTGAAGTCGGAGGACAACCTGAGACCAGGATTGTAGGTTATAGTGACTTTGATTGCACCACTGTACTCCAGCCTAGGCAACAGAGCAAGACCCTGTGTAAAAAAAAATCAAACAAAAAATAAGCAGGAGGTATTCCTTCCAGCTGGGTGGATTAGGGAAATCTGCATAGAAGATATGGCACATGAAATGAACCCCAAAATATATGCAAGATTTGGTCACACATGGATAAGAAGGGCAAATCTGAGGACAAGGATAGACAGAGCAAAGTGCAAAGATATAAATGTTTGAAACTTGTTTAGGGAACAACACATAGAAGTTCAATTTCCTTGAAATGCAAGGAAGGATTTTATGCATCCAGATCAGAGACAATATGAAGACAGACAATAAACATTTGGACATTGTTCTAAGCCCAGCAGCATGTTAATAAAGCTCCTGGGAAAAAAAATTTTTTTTAAGGATTTATAGTCAAATAAGAAAAAGTTTCATGTTTTACCCCCTTCAGAGATTCTCCATGTGATTTAGTATATTTAAAGCTTTATGAAATTGTGCTTTTAAAAATTATTTTTTTAATTTTATTAAATTTTATTTTTTAATTGACATAATTATATACATTTATAGGGTACATAGTGATGTTTTGGTACATAATGTATAGTAATCAGATCAGGGTAATTAGCATATTTATCATCTTGAACATTTATCATTTGTTTGTGTTGGAAAAATTCAGTATCCTCCTTCTAGCTCTTTCAAACTATATAATATACTATTGTTAACTATAGCTATCCTATAGTTATAGTTATATAACATATAATGTTATAGAACGTTATAATTTATTCCTCCTATCCAGATGTACTTTTTTAATCCTTTAACAGATTGTACTTTCAAAGACAGAGAAACAAACCATATTTAACATTGGTTAACCTGGTATTTTTATATAGATCAAAACATTATATTTCTATGCTACCTTAAGAATGGCACAAAGGACAGATGAGCTTTATTATTTATTCTTTTTGTAACTTGTATTTTTAGTTCAGGGGTACATGTGCAGGATGTGCAGGTTTGCTACATAGGTAAACGTGTGTCATGGGTGTTTGTTGTACAGATTATTTTGTCGCTCAGGTATTAAGCCAAGTACCCGTTAGTTATTTTTCCTGATCCTTTCTTTCCTCCCACCGACCACCCTTCAGTAGGTCCCAGTGTGCTCTTCCCTTCCGTGTGTCCAGGTGTTCTCAGATGAACTATGACAGAGAGAAGGGAAGGGGAGGAGATTCAGAGCATGGGAATCCTGTCCCTGGAGGAAAATCGTGACTGAAATATTTCGGGAAGGTGTTGGGAACCCAAGAAGCAGAATGTGGAAAGGAACATGCCAATGAATGGAAGGGAGAGTGCAAGACCCATTGAGAAGGAGTTTCCCACTCCTTCTCAATGCTACCTGGGCTGATCTTGTCTGCAATACCATGACCCAAAGACTCAGTGGTGAGGAACCAAGTGGGAAACCTTCGTGGAATAAGGCACAATGGAAGGCTTCGAGGCAGTGAGTCTAGGATGAGGCCACACACGTTCTGTCCCCATCTCAACCCCTCATTTATAGGCACCCACTAAAGACAGTGAAGGAAAGCAAGGTCAACAGCCCTTCCGCTGCTGAGCAAGTGCTAAGGAGAAGCTGTGGCGGCTGCAGCCCACAGAGCTCTTGGTGCTCCTTTCCCATTGGGCCCTCTTTATACTATTACCTTTATTTGCATGGCAGTTTTCACACATGTGTTAATTCATTTAATAAACATAACTCCATTGAACCAGGTAGAGCAGATATCCCCAGTTTACAAATGAAGTTTATTGAAGTTATAACTATAATGAACATAGTCCTAAGGAGACCTCTATCATATATGACCACAAGGCCCCAATGTAGATCATGAAATACTAGAAGTATTTCCTAATTATAATTAATAAATAATAGCAAGCATAAACATCCAACATGAAAATACGAACTTAAATGCTAGAAAGTATAAATATTACTTTAAAGAGTGATTATGTTTAACTCTAAGATGAGAAAGCTGGGTTTACATATATAAGATGTTTAGAAATAGCATATAAAAAGTATAGAAAAGTTTGGCACACATTAGGAGTAATCAGAAAAACATGTGTGCGTTGATCACATCAAAATCAAATGATTTCAAAAATATGCTTAGCTATATCTTAAATTAAAAAAACATAGTAAAAACAACTATTCTGTAACTACCTCAAATTATAGAAACACTTTATGCATTTTAGCTTTTTAAATTATAGCAACGACCAATGTTCTAACAAATCTTCCTGGTTTATTTCTCATTGCATGATTCAACAAGGTCAAAATCTATTTTGGAGACAAAAGAGACACCTGAGAAACATAACAGTCTTTATCCCATGCACTATCCTTCTCTAGAGATAAACAACAACTTATCAGTTTAGTATGTAAATTATAAAACTGTATAAGTACTCAAAGAATCTTTGTTGAACATCTTTGTGGAAAGAAGCTAAGGCAATATTTTGATTAAGACATAGGAGAAAAGAGAATTTAGAATTTGAATTTCGATTTGTTAAATGATTAGAGAATTGCTCATTGTTCCACAGAAGTTATGAAGTTGAATTGCAGCCAATTAAAAACTAAATTTTGCCAAATCCACTTCTAAAACATTATACATGCTAATGCAGGGCAAGTGACTACAGACTAGAAACACTTCAGTAATGCTTAAAGATAGGGAAACCAAATTTATTAGGCCTCATCATAAGCACATTTTGTAATAACTTTTATAAAGAGCCCACTACAGTTTAATGGGCACTTTAGGATCAGATTAATGATCTAACTTCAGGTATCTGCGACAAAGAAAATGGAAAGCTCTCCACAGCCAAAAATGAAATTCAGATTTCTAGACTTTATTCTCTGGATGCATGTGTATGCATGCATGCATGTGTACATTAAAAGAGACAGACAGTAAGAGAGAGATGAAGAGGGAGAAGAAAAGAGAAGAGAAAATTGAAAAATTGGTGGGAGCAATAAAGATGACATAGTTCTTTTTCTTCAAGACACTATCAAAAATCAGTTCAGAAATATATTTAACAGTTCATTTCTTACTTCTAAATTTACTCCATCAGTACTTGAAAATAATTCCTTAAACCCGAATATTACAGTATCCATTTTTGTCAGAGTTCATAGAATCTCAGGAGGTTTTAAAAACTCATTAGCTAATAGAGTTGCACTAAATCAGGAGGCTCACTAATAAAATAAAATTCTCTAGTGTTTAACTAGCAAATTGTATTTGATAATTGGTTCTTTGTAAACTGCACTTTCATGGCCCTTGTCCATAGCTTATTTGATGGAGGGGGAAAATATGTGTGTGTGTGTGTGTGTATGTGTGTGTGTGTGTGTGTGTGTAAATTAAAAATCCAGTATCTATATACTTATACCATGAAGTTGTTAAAATACTATGTCTTCTAGACATGGCAACATTTTAAGTAAAATAGAAATATACAGCACTCAAGTTTGCTTATACAGAAGTGTGTCTTTTAAGTACTTTTATGCCAAGTATTTCTTCTCTTAATTTGTATTTTGGACAATTTACATCTCTTATCCAAGTGATGTAAATTTGTCTTGGTAAGGACAAAGGCCTGGGTCATCTTGAGTGAAGTGGACCTGATTTGATTTTCCCCATTGTACCCCCAATTCTCTCATGAAATCAAGAGATGATTCCTAGACATTTAAAAACTTTCATTGACTTGGAAGAAATAAAGGTACCCTTTTGCTACTCAAGAAAATTTGATGTGGTCAAAACACAATCCCCACCCACCTAGCCAGATTGACTCTTCAACTTTGACTGCTTGAGAGATAAACATGCCATTTCTGTTTTTGTACTTTCTCACAATGCATTCTATTTAACTTGAGTAACAAATTCTTGTTAATTTTGTAATGAAGAATAAATTCTTCTCATCATAAAAAGGGAGAGAGTGTTCTTCCAGATCAACATTTAACAAACTTTATTTTCATAATTTCCAAGTGATTCAAGGGAATCCATATGTAGAGAACCATTTAAATCACGAGAAAATCCTATACTTAGGAAACTCTAACAGGATGGTTTTCCCTCAGATATTGATATGTGTCAATATTTATACTTTAGTAGTTATATATATGCACATACATAAAACATACATAGATACATTATATGTGTACATGCATATTTACATTTATTATATATGTACATATAAAAATCACATGCTCATTCACTCATTAGCAATAAAATATAAGTTTATTTTTGAAACTAGAAACTGAAAACCTTTTTCAGAGAAATTGACTAGCCAACAGTGACATTCGGTTTTTGTTTTTTTGTTATTTCCTGTATGCAGGCAGGAGTAGCAGGTACATACTGGGAAAGGGAAGCTGAGGAGATGTAGGTATTTGATATGTATATTTAAGTTCATTCAACAAGTATTTATTAAATGCCACCCACAATCAATGTAGCAATAAGCTTTGTTGTTGCAGAATATATGAAGGAGATAATATAAATATTGGTCATGCAAAAATACTTAGGAGAGTAAATCATTCTTGACATTTAAGATGACTATGGTTTTACCTATTAAAGCCCTCAAATACATTAACTTTGATCTTTTCCTTTTTAAAATGCAAACAAAATTTAGGATTTTGGCCATTATAAACATGCTATGTTGTAATTAAAGTGATATTTTCAGGATTTATTGATACATTCAAGAACCATCTGGCTTTCAATTAAATAGTCCAGGACCTCTAAAATATTTGTGTGTGTGTGTGTGTATATATATATATACACACACACATATATATATATGTATGCACTTCTTATAGTTTTTCTGTCTCCCTTCTTACTTTCAGCCTGTTAATTATCATCTTTTACTGTTGTGAGTATGCTTGCCTGTAGCAGTCTTTTTCCTGCCTTTTACTTTACTTCTTTTAACCTAAGTGGCTTTGGAGACCAGGTAATAAGACTTGCTAAATATGTTTCTAAAATAAAGGTAAACAGGCTCAAAAGAAGCACCCAAGGATCTGTTTTGTGACTAGTGTGTGAGCCTAAGTTTATGGGCTTTGACTCATCTATTTTGATTGGTTATCACATCTTTTTCACCTACTTCATGGCTCTTAACTATCTTCTGGAAAAGCAAGATTGCCAATGGCTGGAGTTCTAGTTCCAGTGAAAACAAGTCCCAAAGTCTTACTGCAGTTTTACGCTTTAATAATTTAAGAATGATAAATACTGCAATCTTTAACATTATTTAAAGGTTTAATTATTTATTTTCTTTTATATTTTGGGGGTTCTGAGAATTTTGAAAAATAAACTTTTTTAGATTTCAATCATGTGCCATCTTCCATCAGAGGGATTAAAACTAAAATACAAATATAAATATATTATTATAAATTTCCAAAATTATAGTGGAAAATAATTTAAATAAACAATTTTTAAAATGATTTTTGAAGGATCTAGCAGTTATACTTCTAAACTTATTAAAGTTCAAGTCTGACTAAAACTTTTGGGGCACCTTATTACATACCGCAATAACATTGACTTAGAGAAAATTATAGTCTTCACTTTTTTCTGGTGGGAGACGTGAGTTTCAGAAGGCATTTTAATCAAATCCATCTACTGGAATGTTTTAGAAAAGGGTGACACCTAATGAGTAGGAGAAAAGTTACTGTTTTGAATGCTCGCTATGGTAGCTTGATTACAAAAAGGACCCAAATTCTCTACCCCATTACACATACAACAAAATCTCATATATACATAAGTGTGGATCATTTAGTCTGCTCCTATTTCTCTATCCTTGCACCAATATCATGTTGGGTTATTTACTATAGTTTTATACTAACGTGTGAACATTTGATAGGGTAGGTCTCATCTAATTCAAAACGATCTTATATGGCCGAGCATAGTGGCTCACACCAGCACTTTTAGAGGTCAAGGCAGGAGGGTTGCCTGAGGCCAGGAGTTCAAGATCAGCCTGAGGAACATAGTGGGACCCAGTCTCAAAAGGAAAGTAAGAAAGGAAAGGAAAGGAAAGGGAGGGGAGGGGAGGGGGGGGGCCGGGGAGG